>NC_049226.1:19075000-19375000 GCF_011100685.1 Canis lupus familiaris
AATCTTGAAAAAGAACAAAGTTGGAGGATTTACACTATCTGATTTCAAGACTTACTTTCCCTGGTAAAAGGGATAAAAGCATAAACCCAGTGGAAGTTTAGCGACTCTGCACGTAGCAAAAACATTAATTGAGAAACAAAATATAAAATTACTATTGTTCATACCTCTATAGTATAAGAAATTGTATAAAGAACAAGTCACCTTGATAACTTGCATCGGACAACCCATGTTGACTATCAATAAGACAGTGTAGCAACATGTAAGAAAACAAATACGGAGTTTAGAATACTCTAACTAAGCTAGAATTCAGCAGACCATGAAAAGAAAATGAAGGGGTTAAAGAAATAAAAGCAGCCTGTAGAATTAGTTTCAGAAGAGAATCTGACTTAAGGATGAGCACATTTGGTGAAGTAATGAGAATTGAATTTAAGTGCATTTATAGAAAAATAAATTGACCATTTAGAAGAAGAGTATTGAGTATGGAGGTAGACATACTCCTTAGGGACATGTTAATATCACAAGATTTTATATTTATCCCTTGGATTCCAGAATATTACTTCACTCCTCCTGTTGTTCAAGTTGAAAAACATGGGTGTCATCCCTGAGACTTCTCTCTCATCATTCCCCATGACCAATCATTACCAACTCTTATCCAGTCTATCTCAATAATTTATCTTAAAATCACCTTCCTCTCTCCATCACCAACCAACCCTCCAGCCACCATCTTATCTTACCTGGATTAAAGTGTCTCCTTTCTGCATCTCTCATTCTCCCCCATTCTCCACACAACAGCCAAAGAGATCTTCATAAATGTAAATGGGGCCACATCACTTTCCTGGTTACACCTCTAATGCCTTCTCATCACACTTGAAATACCGGATCGTTAGCCTGGCCTCAAAGCCCTAAATGATCTGACATGTGCCTGCCTTCCCTGATATGAGGTCTAGGAGACTCGAGGCTTGTCTACCAGTCTACCCCAGCAGTTAGGACCATGTGGCACATCATACATGCTGTATCTTGGTTCATTAAATAAATGAACAAATGCTGGTTCCTTTAACCAAGATCCAAAAAGTATCAGCACTTGTTTCTTAAAGGGGGGTTGTGTTGCTGGGAAGTCAGAGCTCTTTCCTGGCCAAAGCAAGGAATAGGTTCAATAAAAATAGGTATGCTTTGGGGGTGCCTGGGTGGTGCAGTCTGTTAATTCTGACTCTTGGTTTCAGCTCAATTGTGTGTCAGGGTCCTGAGATAGGGCCCAGCACCAGGCTCTGGGTTCACTGCAAGTCTGCTTAAGTTTCTCTCTCCTTCTCCCTCTGCCCCTCCTCCCATGTGTGCTCTCTCTCTCTCTCTCTCTCTCTTTCTCTCCCTAAAATAAATAAATCTTAAAAAACAAAAAAACAAAATAGGTATGCTTTCCCATCGTGAACAAAAAGACAAGGCAAGACAGAGGATGCTGTGCCACACAGAGAAGTACAATATAGGAGCAAAGGTGGGGGTACAAATATAGGAAGAGGTGGGCTGGGGAAGGGAGAATTATGTAAAAAGTAAACCATGGGCAAGAGGGTGGAGAAAGATAGGGAAAATGTACCAAAAAACAATAAGAGCAGGGGAAAAAAAGAAAGGAAGAAATAACTGAGCATATAAGAAGTAGCAGACGGGCCAGCAGGCTCCGAAGAGGAATATGGAAGTGGTCCTTTAATACAGTTTGCAAAGGAGTCTGTGGGGCCTCAGCAACATGCATGGCAGCAAAGACATTCTGCTGCTGGAGTGACCGTCAGTTGCGTGGGACAGCGGCACTGGGCTGAGCCGTCGCGGGGCAATCGCCAGAGGATGGAGGGACATGGGGACAAGAGAAAGAGAAAGTGAAGTGCAGAACTGGCCACCTCTGTCTAGTAGGCTACTGACAAGTTCTCATGCGGAGAGAAATTAATAATTGAAACAAGGCTCATTTGCACAAATTGATTTGTAGACGAGGGTAGGCTAAGATGCTGATCATTAGCTGTGAGTATGTCAAGCTCTGATTTTGTGGCTGGTGAGTAACACATTCTTTTCAGATCATTCCTTTATGCTGCTAATCCCAGGTCCAAAAGCCTAGTCAGCTTTTTACTGCCTCTGGTGGCGTCAGCATTAGCTACCCTCACAGCAGAGCCCCCCCGCACTTGGATGGAGGACCGTGCTGGGGGCAAGCCCTGACCCCCAAAAGCTGCTGGTGAGGAGCAGATTTTACTTCTTTCCTAAACTTGTCCTAAACATCGCCATCCCAGGGTACCTGCCTGCACACTGCACCCCCACACTGGCCTGGGAAGGTTCTGTCTCCCGTTGGCTCCATGGCCATCTCTTTAGTTCTCTTCTGTGTCTTCTGCTGTTCTGGTGTGCGCATGTGCAAGTGCACACTCCCACTCCTCTCTGTCTCATTCTCTCTCTCTACCTCTTATTCCCCCTCTGGATTTCTCTTTGGTCTCTCTCTGTTCCCTCTGCTTTTTAACTTGGACTCTAAGGATAATTCTTGATTCAGAAAAATGAACTGTCACTCAGGTACTGTCAGAAAGCCAGGAAGCAGACCCCGGTTTCTCTACCTGTTCCCTTCAAGCTCGCACACGTAGGTCACCACTGGGGACCAGTCAAAGGCCCCTGGCTCCTTCTTCAGCCACTTTTGCAGCTCCTGCAGGTTCTGATCGGTGTAGTCGGTGGCAATGATCTCCTTGAAGGATTCACAAGCAGAGAGGAGCTGGTAGATGGTGGGGCCAGAGCCAATGTCGATCAGGAGGTCCCCCTTCACGCCATCTGGTTTAGAGGGGGAACAAGGTATCATACGAATGCAGACAGAGCTGAGATGCACTGTCCTTGCTGGAACTGTGTGAGAGAGCCCCTGAGACAGCCCATCTCTCTACTCACTCCTCTTCCCTCAAAATCTTTTTTTTAAACATGTCTGCGTTTTGTATTCCACAGTCTGGGCTGGAGGCATGTTGCTGGGGTAACTTTAGGTGTAGAAGAAGGAAGAAGAGGTCTACATCTGGTGTACAGACCCCTGATGCAGAAAGACTGCTGCACAGAATATGTAAAAAACTATTAAGGAATACTCCTGGGGAAAGTTAAAATTGTTTTCAAATTGAATTGTTATGTCTCTCTCCAAAAAGCATCCAAACCTTCATATGTTGGGAGGTTTTTTTTTTTTAAATCTCTTGCACATTCACAACATTCCTTTGCATTAGAAATGGAATTAGTATTACAGTCTCCTTCTCTTAAGTGGCCTATCATGGTTGAATGGCTGGCTCTGGTCACCCAGCACACTGATGTAGACTCAAGGACTGAACTCTTGCCTTCTGGTTTCCCTTTGCACACCCAAATGAGATCATGCATATAAAAGCACTCTATAAATTGTAAAATGTCCATACCAAAAAACAGTGGTTTTTCATCCTCTTTAAATAAACAAGTAACGCCAGAAGGGCTGTCCCATAGCAATGACTACACACAACCCCAGCCATGCACTAAGACACTATTGGGATGCCTCACATTTTGGCAGGGAGACACACAGATAACACACAAACTTACCAAGGCAAAATATCTTGAAAAGATTCTTCAGAAGATGCCTGAGAATCTCATTTTCCGCAGAGTGTCTGGTCCCAAAGTTGTAGTATTTTTCTAGGTAATCCCGAGGGTTAAAATGTCTCAGATAAGTGTCCTTGGAGGTGAAGCTAGATTCCATTGTGGCTCCCTCCTGTGCCCACTTGCCTTCCCTCACTCTCCTCCAGAACCCAGGGAGTCACCCTGCAAAAGTTGTCTTTTTAAGTCTCAGGCTTCAATCTTTCTTCTGTTAGTTCAACCCACCCCTTAGACACAGATGATCAGTTAAACACTAACAGAAATATACCAAGAATCTTTTGGCTATTCTAGGAGGTGATGAAATTTTGGGGGAAGGGAGCCTAGGAGAAGTGCATGCAGGAAGGGGAGGGACATGAGCTGCATGCAATTCTCTGCCAAGGGGTGAAGTTCAAGTGCGGGAGGAACCATCTGGGCTCATCCGGGAAATCATTTAGCTCATAGAAGAACCACTAAGTTTAGAGAGGTGGGTCATTTCCCCAGAGCACCATCATTCTTCTTGTAATGATACTCCCAAAAGAGAGCCACAAAGAATGGTTTAAATTTAACAATCATAAAGAAAGGAGGAGAAAGAAGAGGATTAGGAAATGTCTTTAGGGCTAAGGAATGTTGGATAAAGAAGGAATCGCAGATGAGAGGGGGTGAAAGAGCAATTTAAAAAACCTGGATGAGGCTCCCTCCAATGTCTGGGCAAGCCACAGTCCTATAATCCTCTCCTCATGCTCTGCACACCCCTGGCTCTCCTCTCTGGGCATCCACAGCTCCCAGCAGCTGTCAGTCCTCCGCATCTGGAAACCGCCTCCTCCCCAAGCCTTCCCACTCATTTCAATCCATTCAAATCCTGATGGTCCTTTCAAGATGAAATTTAAGGGCTCCACTTTCTTTAAGAATTTTTATATTCCCTCTTCTGGACTCACATTGCCCTTAGAATTAGCTCACCCTGCCGAACCCTTGATTTTGGGTTCAAAAAAACACTCATGTTTTGGTTTTTTGAACAACCAAAACTTGTTCCTGGTTTTGTCTGTGTCAATCTTACTTCCCAAACTAAACTGTTATGTGAATGATGCACTAAGCCACCAACTCCTTGAGATCAAGGACTATGGCTCAGTTCTCTCTGCAGCCCCCCACCTATCACATCTACAGAGTAGGTGTTCAAAACACTGGAGTAGGTGTTCAAAACACTGATCAGTTGACTATTGTCATATTGTTTCACAGTTGAGTACTCTATATTCCATGGGTGATGAGTTATGAAGGGCCCACATCTGGCTACAAAGCAGAGAAACTCACTCAAAGCCGTTCAGGTGAAAAAGGAATTATTAATAGGAGAATATAGTGGAAACACATTGCAGGGTATCTAACTGTGTCTCCTGAACCAGAAAATCATTAGGGAGCTAATCTCTCTCTCCCTCTCTCTTGGTCTTTCTCTATCTCTTTCTGTCTTCCTAGGGGCCTTGATTCTCTGCAAACTGACTTCTTTTGCTCATCCACTATACACAGCTCCATTTGGACCATTCCAAATGCTGGTCTCTGCACCTGACCTTACAGAATCTTCTAACCCACCTCCTCACAGCTGGCCAAATGGGTCTTTGTTGTCCAAATCCCATTCCTTAGAGAAGAAATCTGTCTGCCTGGTCCAGTCTGAGTCAATCATTGATACTTCCCAGTAAGTGTTGGGGTAGTAAAAGAGATCTATGTGGTAGTAAGACTGCTCATCACAGGGACTTAGATGGAACAGACCAAATGTCTCGGATGACTACAACCATTGGACCTTCAAAAGTCAAATCACAGATGGGAAGGATATAGAATCAATACAATATGTCTTTGTGAGTGGCTCAGAGGCACTGCAGCTGATAAATCCTGCTTCTCCCAGCTGCCCTGGTAGTGGAGTATAATCAGCAGGAAACATCCAGAACTCAAAGTCAAAAGACACAAATCACTATCCTGACCTGCCACCAATAATTCATATGACAATGGTGGTTAGAAAAACTAACTTTTGACATCTGGAAGCCTCAGTCTTGGTGCATAAAATGGGGATAATAATACAGGAGAGGAAAAAAAAATTCTCCTTCCCCATCTTTGGTTCTCTGGCTGGACCTAAGAATTAAACTGACATGAGACAGATTAATAGGAGAAAAGCATGTGAATTTTCTTAAGTTTTCACATGTACGTGGGAGGCTTCATGAGAGAATGAAGACCACAGGGAGTGACCGGAACAGGAGACCTTTATACCTTTAGCCAATGAAACAATCAATTTGTGAAGAATTGACAAGACAGAGGGATTTGGCCTAAGAGTAGCAACTGATAAATAAGTAACTAAGAGGGTAAGGGTTGGCTTAATAAGGTTTGTGTATACAGATTTCTCACCACCAAATTCCCTGTCGCTGGTGATGAGAATGTCTTCCTTCCTCTGGTACAGAGAGGGTACCTTTCATATGGGACTTTCATCTCCTGCTTTCAGGAAGAAAAAGGAGGATCAGAATGTCCTTCTTGGGCCTACTCATTTTTTAAAACACCTTTAAATCAAGATAATCAAATACCAAGTGACATATTTTAAGGTGATGTGTTTTGATTATTTTTAAATAGTATCTATTCTGATCTATTCTGTTCAGTGTTCTCTGTTCAAGGTATTGAGAAATTTAAATCATAGCTTCCCTTACATTGAATCCTTACCTTGGGAAATGTACCCTCTTCCTACTCATGGGTCAGTTTAACAGGGAACTTTAAAAATAGTAGTTATACAGCTTATATAAGTGGCTTTGATACCATAGTACCCTTTGCCCCCTCATCCTGTCATTAATTTTTTCCTACCCTTTTTGGAATCTGGCAAGATTTATAATCAGAATCAGATTTCACTATAGATAGAAATCTGCTCTGCATGTTGGCCCTCTATCCACTGTTATATGAATATCTGTTATAATTATGAATGTATGAACATACAAATATACATGTGAAAATGTAGTTCCAAAATCAACAGCCTCTGGAAGCTTTTCTGGAAGGGAACCCTTTTTTTTCTTTTTTAGAGTTAACATATACTCTATGAAAACAAACTGTTTAATCATATAAAACAAAGACCAGATTTTTAAATCAGATGCTGAATAGTTCAAACAAGAATTTTAATTTGTGGTTTATTTCATTATCCCAAGCTGCATTTTCCCTTTTTCTTTCTAAATGGTCCACTATGGAATTTTTCTAAGAAGCCATTAACTGAAAACCCCCAAATCCTTTCCCTAGCAATTGCTGCTAACAAACTGGAACTTCATATCCCAAGTCTAAGGAAGATATATGGGATCCCTGGGTGGCGCAGCGGTTTGGCGCCTGCCTTTGGCCCAGGGCACGATCCTGGAGACCCGGGATCGAATCCCACATCAGGCTCCCGATGCATGGAGCCTGCTTCTCCCTCTGCCTATGTCTCTGCCTCTCTCTCTCTCTCTCTGTGACTATCATAAATAAATAAAAAAAAAATTAAGGAAGATATATATATGAAATGCTTCTTGCTTTATCCTTATTACATGGGATCCCTCAACGTCTTATTTTCCTTTTGAATAGGACTTCAAGAACAATTGAATATCCAGATGGCAAACATGAAAGCAGTCCTTGAGCAGAGCTGCAACAGTATCCTCATGGACACTGAAGGAAACATCTGCTTTTCCAGTGGCCTTCCTACTGGAACTATATTCCATGGTGACTCCAACAGGCTTCAGTGAGCAAAAAAAAAAAAAAAGATAATGTCTTGGGCATTGGCCTGGAAAGGCAATCCTCTCATGTGAACAAAATGTAGTGAAGACATAGTTCCAAAATCAATAGCCTCTGGAGGGAGCAAAGAGCAAGAGGGAAGGAAGAAGAAAGGAAGAGAGACAGAGAGAGTGAAAGGGGGGGGGGGAGGAAGGAGAAATGAAAAATATCAAGAAAGCATGCGACTCTCATACAACTGGGAGCATGGTCTGCCGATAGGTGCTCTTCCCATGTGGTTGGCTCATAAGCATTTGCTTTGTTATCTCAGGTCACAACCTTGTGAGAAAATGGTTCTACCATACTAGTGCACAAAAAATCAAGGTCTGAGATGCAAGAAAGAATGAAAAACAGGTAAGGACACTAATTTGCAGGTATTGCTAATGGATGTATAAGAAATAATGGCATAGGGCACCTGGGTGACTCAGTTGGTTAAGCATCTGATTCTTGATTTCAGCTCAGGTCATGATCTCAGGGTTGTGAGATCCAGTGACCCGTCAAGCTCCATGCTCAGCATGGAGTTTACTAGAGATTCTTTCTCTCCTTCTGGCCCTCTCCCCACTCATGCTCTCTCTAGCTCTCTCTAAGTAAATAAAATCTTTAAAAAAAATTTTTTAATTGTGTCAGATGTGGTTAAAAATAGCCAGAAGAAAAAAAAAATTAAAAAAAAAAAAAAAGAAAAGGGATCCCTGGGTGGCGCAGCAGTTTGGCGCCTGCCTTTGGCCCAGGGCGTGATCCTGGAGACCCGGGATCGAATCCCACGTCGGGCTCCCAGTGCATGGAGCCTGCTTCTCCCTCTGCCTGTGTCTCTGCCTCTCTCTCTCTCTCTCTCTCTCTCTCTCATAAAAAAAAAAAAATTAAAAAAAAATAGCCAGAAGAAATTAAAAGACAAAACAGCAACAACCTATAAATTTCAAGGGAGGGTAAATACATGGTTTTAGATCTTTGAATCATCCAGGAAGGATAAAAGTATTGATTATCTTTAGACTTGGATAAGCTAACTATGCATATTGTAATTCCAAGCAGATGATGGTGTACTGCCCATACTTCCTTGGCAATTGCCATGCCTGTATCAATCAATCAACATATCAATATTTTTCTACTGCAAGTACCTGAGTCTGAGGGTTTTCTCTGGTTGTAAGAATTTGTTTGGCCCCTACATAGAGCAAGTCAGAAAAGCTGGGCAGTTAATGCAGCAGTCTGCAGGACCTCACCCAGTGACAGATGAAGAGTTGCTGAATAATTATAGTAGCTTCCTTGCTCCCGGGATAGGAATCCTGAAACATGTTCTCTGCACTCTCGCAGAGGTCCCACCAGGAGTGAGCCCCAGCTGCCCACAGCACTAACTGGTTCATGAATGGGGCCTGATTGGTTTCCTTTCTTTCTCTCACTTTCCTACACCAGTGCCTTGTGGGATCCAAAGTAAAATATCTATACTCTAATTTTAGGCACCATAAAAATAACTCAAGCAAATTAGTAGAGGAGAGGAAATGGAATGACCAAAAAAAAAAAAAAAAAAAAGTCAATTCTGAAGGAGGCAAGAACTAAAAGAAAGAGAGAGAGAGAGAGAGAGAGAAAGCCTGTTAGGACAAATACAATGTGTAAAATAAGAAGGTAGTTGATAGAGAGTTAAAGATAGACAAAAACATCAGTAAAAATACGTCATACCTGAGCAACAGGATTCATCAACTGGACTTAATGGATGTATATAAAAGATTGCATCTAACACCTACACGTTTGTTTCAAGAATACAGACGCCATTAAAAATTACCCTGCACTAGCTTACAAAGCAAGCCTCAACATATTTCAAAGGACCAAAATGATATAGAATACATTCTTTGACCAACATATTTAAGTTAAAAGTAAAAAAATAAAAAGATAACTAGAAGATCCTTATGTTTAGAAATTAAGAAACATACCAATAAATAACCCATGGCTCAAAAAAAGCAATCATTGGGGATCCCTGGGTGGCTCAGCGGTTTGGCACCTGCCTTCAGCTCAGGGAATGATCCTGGAGTCCTGGGATCGAGTCCCACATCGGGCTTCCTGCATGGAGCCTGCTTCTCCCTCTGCCTATGTCTCTTGTGTGTGTCTTGGCCTCTCTCTCTGTGTGTGTCTCTCATGAATGAATAAATAAAATATTAAAAAAAAGAAATCATTATGAAAATTATAAATTGTTCGAACTGAGTAGTAATGAAAGTGCTACATATCACAATTGGTGGGTTGAAGCCAAAAGAATACTTAAGGGGAACTTTACTCTTCAAATGTATACACTAGTAATGCAAATGGGGTTATGAAGCTAGGAGAGGAATAGCAAACAGACATAAATAAAAGGAAAATAATAATAAACTAATATTTTAAAATAATAAAATAAAAAGCTAAAATATAATAGGGAAGATCAGCAAGGCTCAGAAGTCTGCTTTCTGCAAAGACTAATATAATTAGCAAATTTCTGGTTGGAATGATCAAGAAAAAAAAAGAGAGAAGGCACATACACCCAATGTCAAGAGTGAAGTTAGAAACCTCATGGTTGTATTGCAGACATTTAAAAGATGGTAACTAGTCATCATGAATAACTTTATGCCAATATATTGAAAATTTTGATGTATAAGTTCCCAAGTAAATATACAACATGTGCAAAACCTGAATTGTTCTGTGACCATCAAAGAACTTAAATTGAACATGGTTCCCACATGAAACCCGTGAGGCAGATGGCTTCACAGGTGAGTTCTAGAATATATTCAAGGAACCAAAAATTTTAATTTTCTACAAACTCCTTCAGAACATAGAGAATGAGAAAACACCCCTCAACTAATTTTATAAGTTTAACAAAACCTGAATACCAAGGCTATTTATGAGAAAGAAAAGTCACAAGCTGAAAATCACTCATGAACACAACTACAAAAATCTTAAATTATTGTGTAGTCCATAAAATAGCCAACACTTATATGGTGCTTGCTAGGTGCTAGACATTGGTTTAAGATTTTGGACATGTAATTGGACCTTACAATGGTTCTGTGTGTTAGGTACTATCATCCCCATTTCAACATATAAGGCACAGAGAGGGTAAGTAGCTTGCCCAGGTCACACTGCTAGGTAGTAGTATGGCTGGGATTCAGACCTACACAGTCTGACTTGACAACTTATTCTTTTAGTAGTTATGCTATTACCAACATAGGTTTACTGCAGGAATACAAGACCATTTAACATTCAAAAACCAATTAATGCATATCGTATTTACAAATTAAAGGAGAAATGCCTCCTAATAATTCAATAGATACATAGAGGAAAAAAGCCCAAAGTCCACATCAATTCATGACAAAACCAAAAACCTCTTGGCAATCTGAGAATAGAATGGAACGTCCTTAATGTGATAAGGATTATCTACAAAAACTTCAGCGAACATCATACTTAATGATCCCACATTTAAAAGTTTCCCTTCGACTTGAGGACAGAGATAAGAATGCTAACAATTACCAATTTTATTCAACAGTGGCCAGGGGTCTTGGAGAAAACAGTAGGTAAGAAAAGTAAATAAAAGGCATAAGGATTGGAAATGAAAAAGATAAAATTATTATTTTAAACTGATAATGATGATATACAGAGGAAATTTAAAATCAGCTACAAAGAAACTACTGGAATATAAGAGTTTAGCCAAGTTTCTGGGTACAAAGTGAATATAAAAAAATTAAATTCATTTCTAACCAGCAGCAGTTATAAAATGAAATTTAAAACAGTCTTCATTCACAATGGCATTAAAAAATGAGAAGTACCTAGGAATAAATCCAACAAAATATGTACAAGACATTAATGGAGAAAATTATAAAATTTTATTAAAAGACATTAAAGAAGACCTAAATAAATGGAGAAACAGACCACTTCATGGATTGAAGGACTCAACATTGTAAAGATGTCATTTCTCTCCAAATTGATTTATAGACTCAGTAAAATCCCAATTAAAATCCCAATAGGTTTTTGTTGGAACTTGACAAGCCAGCTCTAAAATTTATATGACAGTGCCAAGGGCCAAGAGTAGCTACTCTTGAAGAAGAAAAATAAGGTAGGAGGACTGGCTCTACCAGACAAAATACTTATTATAAAGCTATAGTAATGAAGACTGTATGGTATTGGTATAAGGATTGACAAATAGACCAATGAAATAGTAGAGAGCCCACAAACAGACCCATAACTTTATCAACATTTGATATACAGCAGAGATGATATCCCAGATCAGTGCAGAAAAGACAGACTTTTCAATAAATAGTGCTGAAATAATTGGGTATCCATAGGGGAGAAAATGGAATCAGACATGCTCTGCACACTCTATACACACATCTATTCAGGCGAATTAAAACTATAGATGCTGGGCAAAACTCTAAGGATTTAGAAGGTAATATAGAAGAATATCTTCATGACCTTGGGGGGTAGAGAAGGATTTCTTTTTTATTTTAATGGAAGGTATTTCTTTTTATTTATTTATTTATTTATTCATGACAGAGACAGAGGCAGAGACAAAGGCAGAGGGAGAAACAGGCTCCATGCAGGGAGCCCAATGTGGGACTTGATCCCAGAACTCTGGGATCACACCCTGAGCAGAAGTCAGATGCTCAACCACTGAGCCACCCAGGTGCCCCTAGACCGTTTCTAAGAAAGAAAATCCAAATGGCCAATAAACCTATGGAGTGATGCTTAATCTCCTCAGTAAAATGCAAATTAAATCCCAATGAGATACTACTACACAGCCATCAAATTGGCAAAAATCATACCTGCCAAGACCAAGGACCTTGACTGCAGATGTTCTCATGTATTTCTAGTGGTGTAAAATTGGTGCACCATTCTGGAGAAAAACAGGCAGGCATTAACTAGGAGAGTTGAGTTGGGCGTACCCTGTGCCTACCAATTGCACGGCCAAAGTCATACCTAGAGAAAATCTGGCACAGGCACGTAACTGTTCCTTGCAGCATTGTTTGAAATAGCCCCTAACTAGAAACAACCTAAATGTCCAGCAAACAGTAGAGTAAGTACATTGGGTTGATGAAAATGCACCAATTACAGCTATAGACATCAGCGTGAGTAGTTCTCCAAATGATGCAGCATGAGAGAAGCAAGCTCTAAAGAAGATGTACATTTTTATCCCAATTATATAAAGTTCAAAACAGGCAAAAGGAAACAATATTATTTAGTGCTGCATAAATGAGTGGTAAAGGATAAAGGAAAACTATAAATGTCAGGGTAGTTGTGGGCTCTGAAGGAAAGGAGGGCATCACCCTGCGGTGTTCTATCTGTCAATTTGGGGGCAGTTATCCTCAGTAGATTTAGATTTTATATTAATCTTGTGCTTTATGAACATTTCTATATGTATGATCAATCTTATGATTAAAAAAACAACACACCCTGCATGTTTATTTTTTTTTTTTGAAGATATTTTTTTTTAATTTTTTTTATTTATTTATGATAGTCACAGAGAGAGAGAGAGAGAGAGAGAGAGAGACATAGGCAGAGGGAGAAGCAGGCTCCATGCACCGGGAGCCTGATGTGGGATTCGATCCTGGGTCTCCAGGATCGCGCCCTGGGCCAAAGGCAGGCGCCAAACTGCTGCGCCACCCAGGGATCCCACCCTGCATGTTTAGATGCAGAGTCGCTTTCGAAATGAGCACAGATGTAGAGATGAGGGGTACGTGATCATAGAGGTGTCCCCATTTGCTCTGTGAGACATGCCCCAGCGTGGCTTCTTTTTTTTTTAATTTTTTTTTTAATTTTTATTTATTTGCGATAGTCACAGAGAGAGAGAGAGAATGAGGCAGAGACACAGGCAGAGGGAGAAGCAGGCTCCAGGCACCGGGAGCCCGACGTGGGATTCGATCCCAGGTCTCCAGGATCGCGCCCTGGGCCAAAGGCAGGCGCCAAACCGCTGCGCCACCCAGGGATCCCCCAGCATGGCTTCTTTTGCTCAATTTTACCCATTGGGGTTAAAGCACTGAAGGGCACGGAAGCAAAAACGACTCTTCCAACAAAAACAGGGCAAGGATGATGGGGAACAGGAACCGCCTCTCAAGCTTCCCTCCAAGCTTCTCTTTGCAATGCTGAAAAAAGTCCTCCTGCGCTTCACACATCAAGGCCTACTTCAGATCAGGGGCCGGGGATGCTCCGGAAAAGGTTCAGACTCCAGTAGGCAGCCGTCTCTCCTTTCCCACCCCATGGCTTCTGCTTATCACCGAAAGCAAGGTACACCCAGGTACAGCACAGCAATTAGGAGCCTGCTGCTGCTGCCCAGGGGAGCAGGGTTTGCTCCAGCCACAGAGAAGCACCTCCACCGAGCCTCTTCCCGAGCCTCTTCCCAGGTCTCTGCTCAAACCAGACCGGAGGCCAGGTGTGAGCCCTTAGGTCAGGATCCAGGGCAGAGCCAAATTAAGCAACCCCCAGAGTCAGAGGAGCCAGCCATTTGGAGCCTTTCATGTGCTTGGTCATTAATAATAAATAAACAAAATTACAAGCAAAATGATAACTCATCAAATCTGACACGGGCCCACTGGGCCTGCTTTAGATTTTAATGAATAAGTATGGTGAGTCCAGGGATGATTAATCTGAGCCTTCATGGCAGGGACGCGTGTTTCCTGGACTCTGAAACCTCTCGGCTCCCCTCTCTTGTTAGAGTCTCGGGACATTTTTTGGGGGGAGGGAAGGGGGTTATTCCATCAGACCTGGAGGGGGCCCTATGTGTGCACAAACAGATAAGTGCCTTAGGGCTATAACGTGAATCCTCTCATGTAGCTTTAGGTTGAAAACCTGCAGCCACACAGGTCCTGACGCAGCCTGGAGCTCGAATTCTCTGGTTATCTACACTCATGAGTCTCCAAAGTTTAAACTGGCCACTGAATCTATTGCTTGGGTTGCAGGAAACTTTGAGAAGGGCAGGGAAGGAGAGGAGGGGTACGGGGTGAGAGCTGCTCCATTGGAGGAGAGGAGGGACAGAGGAGAAGACAGGGAGGGGGAGAGGGAGAGAGAGAGAGGGTGGGTGGGAGGGAGAGAAAGAAAGAGAGACCTGGGGCATGGGGGTGGGGGAGGGAAGGGAAGCAGGGGGGGAGAGGGTGAAGGAGGAGGGGGGGAATGGAGGAGGAGGGAAAGAGGGAGAGAGAGAGGGAGGGAGAAAGACCCGGGTAGGGTAGGGGTAGGGGCAGGGGTAGTGGTAGGGATAGGGGAGGGAAGGGAAGGAGACTTCCTGAGCCTCAGCTCAGGGACCAATTCCATAATCCAGCAAATTCCATAATCCAGCAAAGAGGTGTCCAGCCCCAACTCACCCCCATGGCATGGTTTGTGAACTGCAGGGAGGCGGTATTTGAGGGCATTTGGCAGAGCCAGGGACCAGTGGCTTTGTGGCAGGTGGCCAGGCTGCTGGAGGTGGGCAGGTGGCCAGCAGTAATGCCAAAGCTCATGAGGCTGAAAATCAGGGCAGGGCTTCCACAACACCCACCTGGCAAAAGCCAAGACCTGGAGTTGCTGCTGTGCTACCCGGATGATTTTGTTTGCTCCCTCTCTGGTGTGATGATCTTTTGTCATATGCTTATTTCCAATACTTGCTATGATCTGATTTAGGCCTAGCTTCTCTGTTCCATTGATTTTTTTTTTCTTGCTTCCTGCTAATTACCCCAGCAGTATAACACATATATTTGGGACACCTGTCCTGCCACTAATAATGCCGTATGAGTAGAAGGCTAATGTATTTCACTCTTTCTCCCTCTGTTTAATATAGATGTGAAAAGCAACTCATTTTATGTTCTGAGTAAAAGCTGTTTGGACTAAGATCGGATCTTGTAATTCTGTTCCTCTTTCATTGTGTTTTGTTTTTCAGAAAGCACGAGGTTTGAGTGATTAAAAGGGAATGCTTATGAAATTGCAGAAGGAGCAGTGAAGGCTGAACGTGGGCTTTTCAGAAAGTTGAGGAACGATGTCACAGCCTCATGGGAATCCGATCCTGTGAAGGAAACCCATTCTCGGAAGTAAAAGCTGTAGTTGTCAGTCTTCAATCTGTTGTCGGAAAGCTTCAGAAAAGAACATGTGTGTGTGGTGGGAGGACCCATCCATTCAGTCCTGTCTTCTTCCCCTCTCATTTTCCATCCTCACACCCAACTTTCTAAGGGGTTAATGTGTGTTCTTTTCTTTATGTGTATTTTTGTGAATTAGGGACTGTTGTTATGTATGCATATGTCTATATTTATGTCATTTTTACTATGTCCTTTTTTTTATAGATTTTATTTATTTATTCATGAGATACAGAGAGAGAGGCAGAGACATAGGCAGAGGGAGAAGCAGTCTCCCTGCAGGGAAACAATGAGGGACCTGGGGATCATGACCTAAGCCAAAGGCAGATGCTCAACTGCTGAGCCACCAGATGTCCCATTTTTACTATGTCCTTAAGGCTCATACACATTGCTATGTGTACATGTGGGCTATTACTTCTTGTCCCTCCATGACTTGCATTCCCTCATTTACATATCTACTCCCCAGGGATGGATACCCAGATTGCCTCTAACACCCCAACATACTGTTTCTGTAGATCTCTGTGTCTCCTCTGTGAAGATTTGTGTAAGAATTTCCACAGGGTATATTTCCAGGAGTAGAAATGCTGAGATATCATTAGTCAATTAAATATTTATTTTCTAAATAAAAAAATAAATATTTAATTTTGTAAGACACACCAGGACGTCCCCTGCAAATCTATACCAGTCTACATCTCCACCAACAGTACACCGAAGTCCCTATAATCACCAACACAGCCATACACACCTCCCGCCCCTACCAAAAGTCTTAGAATGATCTACTTTACCATTGTTTGCCAGTCTAATGAAAACAAGTAAAGTTAGACAATTTTTTTTAAGAAGGTTCCATACCCAACATGGGCTTGAACTCACGATCCTGAGATCAAGAGTCAACATGCTCTATCACTAAGCCAGCCAGGCACCCCTACAACTTTTAAATTTTGCTTTTCTCTGATCACTTTGAGCACATCTACAGGTGCTATCAGTGAGGTAAGTGATATTACAACCCCACATCTCAGTGACTTAAAGTAAATGCTTGTATATCTTTGTTCACTTCACAGTCCTGTGTGGAAGGGGTCAGGGTACGGGTACAGCTTCAGGTGGTCAGACTTCTACCGTGCAGCTGTCATCTCTGAGGGCCTAGAGGACTCCATTGGATTCCCTGCAACCAGCCCTTGGAGTACAGCACAGGAGGTCTGTAGTGCCATGTGCATGGACTTATTCATACTCCTTGGGTCAGAACCCAATCACACAGCCTGAGGCAAGGGACCTGAGAAATGTAGTCTCACTGTGTGCCAAAGAAGAAAAGACACAGAAATCAGTGAAGAGTTACACAGTCTGCTAACTTTTGGGGTTTCCTCTTCTATACATTTCCTAATCATATCCTTGCTCCTTTTTTTTCTTTGGACTTCCTCCTAGTCCAAATTTGTATATTTTATTTTTGTATATTTTTTGTGTATGCTAGAAGGCATTGGTTCCATGTTGATTTTATCCACTGTAAATGTTTCTTGCAATCTGTCTGCCTAATCACTTTGGTGATGGCCTTTTATCAGTCAGCAATCTAAATTTTTATGTAACCTAGTTAATCAATATTTAGCCTTTTGGTTTTGGTTTTTGTGTTTGTTACTTGCTTACAGTTGTAATCTCTGAATTCCTCTTAAAGGTACAACCGCCACAACTCCCCTTGTCAGTTGCCACTCGAGTCCCCAGTTTGCAGGGGAGTCACTTGTTAAAGAAGTGGAAGGTCCCAGAAGAAAAAGGCATCCAGAAACTAATTGCCCAGCTTCCAAGTCTTTCCCCTAGCATCTAGTTCCTCATAGTCCTGCTCCAAGGCTCCTGTTCAGAAAGCCCTTCCAGCTGGCTGGAGAGTCAGGCAGGAGCCAGACCACAGAGCATGTGCTATTAAAACGGCTGCAACATTAAAGGGTATTATACTGGAACTTTTTCAGACACACTGGAACTTCTTTCAGTCTCCCTCCCATGTTGTTTCTTGACTTTGATCTCTTGCGCATACTTTTCTCTTGCCTAAAAAGCCCTGGTCTACCTTTGCTTGGCTAAACCCTTTTAAGATTTCCAGGAAGACTTCTATAACCTCCTTCACCCCACCTCACACTTAGGTGAACGCACCTCTTCTGTTTTCTCCAGGACCTAACCTACCCTCTCATGCTGAATTGACTACACTGTGTGACAGTGGCCATTTGCCCACCTGACTGTCAACTCTTTGGAAGTGCCCGAATCCAATTTCCCCTTGTATGCCTAATGCCAGCATGGGACCTGACACAAGCATTGGCGTTAATGGCTGTTGAGTGGATCTGATGGGCTTAGTGTGCCCTATCCACTGTCCTTGGCCCTCCTACCCCAGCTTCATGAACTTTGGGGGAGATTTTTACTACAATGGAGAAGGCCCAGAAGTCTTCCGCTCCAGCAGCCACCTGGGATGCCTCTCCCTGGCTCTGTCACTCAAGCTACTTATGGGCTGATCCCCAACCAGGCCCTGCAGAGTGAGGATGCGGGTCAGCTTTCCTGGGCCTTCCCCTCTGTTGTGGAAGGGGAGGTGGGCAGCGCACCTTACATATGGTTGAGCGAGGGTCAGTGAAAATCAAGGTGCTCTGTGTGGGCAGTGGCCCTCCTCTTCCCGATTCCCACATTCAGTGGTCAGCTTGAACAGGAGAGCAGGCCTCAGGCCAGCAAGGTGGAGGAAAGACAGTCCTGGGCCCCGCGGGCCCTGCAGCTTGCCAAGCTCGAGGCTCGACTGCCCCCTTGTGTCCAGAGAGTAGACGACAAGGGAAACAATCCAAAACAGGGTTAGGACTGGTCCCCAGGGAGTCCATCGGCCGTGGCCATCCTGCCTCCTTCCACTGAAGGATACAGAGACAGTCAGGGGACGACCTGCCTTATTCTCCAGAAGTGTGTCACCCACCCGACTCACTGTCTGTTATTTCCCCTGGACGTCTGTCTGAGTGCCCGGGATCCTCCCCTGGAAGGCTTTAAAAGGAAGGGCTTGAACATTTTAAAGGGGATTTCTCCAGGGGAGGCCTCCATGCAGGATGGGAACAGGCCAGAGAGCTGCTCCCGTCTGCCTGTAGATTCCACTTCCAGAGGCGTTCTCCACGGCAGCTTGGAGGGCTCTGTTACAAAGAGAGGGACACTGCTGGGCTTGGCAGCCCTCTCCTAGCGCCCCCCACCCCCACCCTAACACCACTGTCTGGCCATGTGAGATCTC
The DNA here is from genome assembly GCF_011100685.1 of Canis lupus familiaris. NCBI lineage: Eukaryota > Metazoa > Chordata > Mammalia > Carnivora > Canidae > Canis > Canis lupus. The sequence goes on from NC_049226.1 coordinate 19,093,586, forward strand.
CGTCTGGGTCTGTTCGTCCCAAGCACCTGGTGGGCCCTCCTCCCACCCCCTCCACCCTGGTTCCTCTCCACGATATCACCCTATTGATTTCTTTCTTAGCACTCATACTTTTTTATTTTATTGTATTTTGTCTTTGATCTACTCCTTTATTGTCTGCCTTCCCTTCTCCTCCCAAGTAGAATGAGGGCAAGGCCTTGCCGATCTTATCCACTGTATCCCCAGAATACAAAACAGGGACAGACATATAACTGGTGCTTCATCCATGTTTCTTGGCCGAGGTTCCGCAAATATGCCCGCTGTCACCCGTGGCTCCCACCTGGGCCATGCTGCTTCTTCCACCTGACACGCCTTCAGCACCCCAGCCCACCTCCACCTCCATCCCACTATCTGCCTGGCAATTGGGCATTTACTGTTAGTTGAGGACTCACTTTAAACACTACCTGTTTGTGATGCCTTCCTTATCTCCCCCAGATTAGGCATGACCTTCTGTGTGTCCTCCTCTCCTAACACTGTTGTCATGACTATCTACGAGCCCAGCAAGGGCAAGAATTGTGTCATATTTATTCCAACATGCTCGATGCCTGGCAGATGGCAGGCGCTAAATAAATATTTATTGATGAACTCTGACTACACCCTGGAGAGGCCCACAGAGTCTAATGCCCTGAGCCACCTTCGCATCTTTCCTTGGCCCCCTCTGTTCTCTCATATGGAGCTCATCTTCTAGGCAAAGAAAACATCATTCACCTGCCATCTTCCAGAGACCATGTTTTTTAGCAGTAGTGTTTCTTCCAGTGTGAACACCTTTCCAACCATCACCCTCTCTTATAACTCATCTCAGCTGCCACTTACTGCATGAGCTTCCATCCCTGAGCAGGAACAAATCCTGCCTGCTTCTGTGATTCCCATCATTGTCCTTCTCCCAAGCAAATTCTGCTTTTCAGTGCAGTCCCACACCTACTCAGTAACAGCTGCTTAACAGAAGTGTGCTGCCTGTTATTTCAGTAGATATAAACCCTTTCTGGCCACTAGCCCCCCCTGAAACCAAACATAATGCCTACTCACAGTCCACAAAGTGTACGTGGTAACTTGAATATCATGTGAAGGAGCCAATAGCTCCCTGATGTGACTACCCATGTAACTACCCCAGGAGAATGTACCCAGGATGTGGGTCCACACTCTACGCAGGGAGGTAGAGCACTGGGCAACTCAGCCCTGCTCTGGACACCCTCCCCATGTGCCCACCCACCTTGCTCTTTCTTTGCTGTCTGCTTGCCCAGCCCAGCCCAGCTTTCTGGCTTGCACACTTCGATGTGTCCTGGAGCTGTCCTTGGAGGAGGTACTAACGCTCAGCCTCTGGGTGCATCCAACGCAAGCTTCCTCTGGTAGTGAACTCCTGATCTGCTCCCAGCCTTTGAGAGTCAACTTCTCCTATCACTCACGTGGTGACCCCATGGATAGATATGACCCGTTCTCTACGACCATCGTCAGCATGCACACACACACGCACGCACGCACACACATACATGTGCACATACCCACATACACACACAAGAATATATCCCAGACATGGGGTAGAATGTGATCGAGGGCTTAAGAAGCTTAAGCTTGGGGATCCCTGGGTGGCGCAGCGGTTTGGCGCCTGCCTTTGGCCCAGGGCGCGATCCTGGAGACCCGAGATCGAATCCCACGTCGGGCTCCTGGTGCATGGAGCCTGCTTCTCCCTCTGCCTGTGTCTCTGCCTCTCTCTCTCTCTCTCTCTCTCTCTCTCTGTGACTATCATAAATAAATAAAAATTTTAAAAAAAAAAGAAGCTTAAGCTTAAACTGTGAGGACCAGCCCCAGGCAAAGTTTCTGACACTTCCTGAGCATAGCACCTAATTTACGTAGGCACTCGACAAATATTTGTTGGGTGAATAAATTACTTGCTTGCCCACCTCCTAGCTGCTACTAATGGTCACCGCTTGGGTGACTTCTCTGCCCACTTGAAGCGCTGGCCTGTTCTGAATGCCAATGCCCAATGGGTTATCGGGGACCTCCAGGGACAGGACCCCGACCTGCCCAGCTGTCCTCAGTTTTTTCTGAAGTTCACCAAACACAGTATGTTACCTCCCCTCTGGGTCTCTGCTACTGCAGAATTCCTGTTCTTCACAGGCTATCCCGGATTCTTTCATCTGGCTTACTCCTGGTCACCCCTTATATCTCACTGATCTGCTATTTTTTTCAAAAGTCTTTCCTGAATGCTCCATCCTCATCCCAAATTGGCTTAGGTGGATTGTACTGGACAATGAAGGAAAACCATCTCTGCAACTCCCTTTAGAACTGCTTGTCACACACATATGGAACGTCAGCAAAAACTTACACGTACAACATCGCATGTGTACTTATCTATCAGGTGTATTTATGTTCTCTCTTTGGGGTCTCACAACTGCCCTGGGGAGGTGGGTTATTATTTCCATTTCAGAGATGGGGACACAAGGCTCTGTGGTATTAACAACACACCTGACATCACAAGAGCAACTAAGCTAAGAGCCAAGTACCAAAGTCCATGTCTTCCGACGCCAAAACCTCTGTTCTTTTCATTTCATGGGATGGGGCTGCAGTCTCAGCAGGGGCGAAGATGCAGGTGGGGAATGAGCTCAGAAGGTGAGCAGTCCCCAAATGCCTAAATTAGGAGATGGTGAGGGACTCTACCTTCGTCACCCTGTGCCACCCTGAGGCACCCTCAAAACTAGAGGAGGCACATCCTCATTTCTCTGGTCCAATTCTTTCCCTGACCCTGGGCCATTAGTGGAGTATATTGTAAACCTCTCCGTGTGAGATAAGTACCCCTATTTATCTGGCAATCATGTATAATGAGGCTCTAAAAGCATTTGCAGGTAAGGGTTCTAAATAAGGTCAGCTAAAGGGAGAGGAAAGCAAATGGGTGGCCGAATGCGGGCTGGAAGTCCTGCCCCTGCACACCCACACGCTTCCAAGGACCCTGCGTTAGTCGTTCTTCTGGGCCACGAGGAAGAACAACCCCGTGTAGTCTGAACACTTTTCCAAGACGGTCTCGGGTCCTCGCTGAGCCTTCTCCAGCCTCTCGATGGTGAAGCCGGACTCCTGCAGGACTTCACGCAGGACCTTCTCCTTCAGTGGCAGTACAGTGAATCTCGAGTCTCCCACCATGTAGAAGGTGCAGTCAAAGCTCCCGGTCAGCACCAGATGGCCCCTGGGCCGGAGCAGGGGCCTGAGGTGGTGCAGGGCGTCTCGGAAGGCCTCCAGGGTGCCGCAGGCGGACTCAAGACATAGAGAGGAAAGGAGGCAGTCCTGCCAGGGGCAGGACTGCGGGTTCCAGGGGCCGTTCTTTCCCAACGTCACACTTGAGTACCCGGCGGACAGTTCTCCTTAGCCGCTCCTCCTTCTCAGCCCACTTGTCCCTGAGCGGAGGGAAGAGGGAAGAGTGGCCAGCTGGGTCAGGCTCATCGTGTGACATGCATACATCACTCCTGGCCATTCTCTGCCTTTCGCACAGACTCCCAGAGTAACCAGGTCACTGGTCCTACAGACCAAGAAACCGAGCCCCGGAGAGGGGGCCAAGTCAGAAAGCCAGCTACTGACAAAGTCTAGCCTAGGACCTGCTGACCCTGACCCTGAGGTCACTGCTCTTTCCACCCATAGGCCCTCTCTGGGCAATGCTCCCGGTGCTTGGCCCGTTCTCTCTCCGCTGGTACATGTTTAACACAACCTAGCCAAGTGCAACACGAAATGGAAGGCCTGTCAGGAATCAGCTGAGCAAAACTATAAAGTGTGCTTGGGAGACTTTGCAGGGGTCCTCCAGGCTCTCCCCGTGTCTCCTGACCACTCCACTCGACCTCCTTGTCACCTCATACATTCTCTTTTTACCTATATCTTTTCTCAGCACATGGGGGCTCATTTATACCACATAAGGCATAAGGACTAGCACTTAGAAATTTACTCTTTCCAGTTCTGCATTTTTAAAAAGTCACAGTCTCAAGCAAAAGGCACAAGAATCCAATATACAACTTCAACCATCTTACCTACCTGGGGAGAGTGGTATTTTGTGAGTGGAGGGGCTATGGTGGACTTCCTAGTGCCCTGAAATTATCCAGGGTAAGTAGAGTCTGCTCACTTGCATGCAAGATTGGTCTTAACTCTAAGCCCACCTCCTGTGATGGGCAGAAAGATGCCACAAGTTCGGAGCCTCCTGGAGGCTGTAATTGGAACAACAGGGGCACCTGCCAAACAACCTGGCTGTCACCATTCTCCCTTAACCCCAGGGGGGAAGCCTTGGCATTCTGGGTAGACATTCATGACAACTCCTTTCTGGCTCTGGGTCTGTCTACAGACATCTATTCTTCTTCCCTCTTTTGGTATTTATTGGATTCATATCTCACTCTTCTTCCTTTCTTCTTGGGACCCCACTGACTTTCTTCCTTCTTAGTCTCCACCTGCCACATGAGCCCCATGAGAAATCTTGGATTCTGAGAGCTAAGTGAAGCCCACATCATGGCGATCCCAAAGCAAACAACAAACCCCTTACCTGTCCCCCTCAAGCTCACACACATATTTCACCACTGGGGACCAGTCAAACGCCCCTGGCATCTTCTTCAGCCACTTTTCCAGCTCTAGGCGGTTCTTGTCCGTGTAGTCAGTAGCGATTATCTCCTCAAAAGACTCACAGGCAGAGAGAAGCTGGTAGATGGTGGGCCCAGAGCCTATGTCAATCAGGAGCTTTCCTCTCAGGCCACCTGCTTTAGAACAGACACATTCTAAGCCATGGGCGCTAAAACGTGGCTCTGAAAGGCTCCTCTCTCTGTCCCACCTGGAGAGGCTGCGGGGAGTCAACCATTTGGGAGTGGAAAGTCCAGCATGAGAAATGCTGCCTGTCCAAACAGCCTTAGGCAGCCCCGCACAGTCCCAGCACTGAGCATGGAGAGTTTGGTAGGAGGGGAGAGTGAGGAGCAGGAGAGTTTATCTTGGGGGGTGGGGGGTCACTTAGTGGAGAACCAGCTTTTGTCCTTCCAACTGCCAATTCATCACTGTAAATAAGCATTAAGAGAAGAAGTCTAGTCACACTCCTGGGGACACCCATTTCCATAATGCAAGCACTCTTCACTAAGTGTCCTACAGCCCCACTAAAAACATCCATAACATTCCAAAGATCAATCACCAAACATTTATTGCGAACCACCTGTATTCCCAGTCTTAGACTTTATGAGAGGAGAAAATCTTGACCCAGAGACCTCAGAAATGTTTAGGGCATCCCATCAAGTACCATATATCAAGTATATTTAGAATCATCCTATAGGACAGTTCCTCATACTCTCCAAGGTCCAAAGTTTCTGTCAATTGTCTAGCCGCCCTTCCCCACTCCCACCCTAAACTTGCCCTAGGATTGAAGAAGATCAGCAACTAATTTAAAATTTGCATGCCTACCCTTCCTCCCACAAACCTCTCCCAGGTTTCAAGGAGACCAGCACCTGGTTTAAAAGTGGCGTTGTAGTGTTTTAGGGAGAATTGGAGGACGTCATCACCCACAGGGTTCTGGCCCATCTTGTAGTAGCCCAGGTATGTTGTGGGTTCAAAATATGTCTGGTAGACATCCAGCCCCGTGGACTCCTGGAGAGCCATGGAGAATTATAAGCTTTGTCCAGGAAGGAGCAGTCTGATGCTCTGGGTCCTTCTTGATGGAACTCAGGCTTAGTCACTTTGCCTGCCCTTAAATACTCGGATAAAGATCAGAACAGCCAATGAAAAATGTTCCCTGAATCCTCTTCCCTTCGGCCATTCACCTCTGCCACACTCGAAACTCCCATCCCCCTCTCCAGCTCCTTCCTCCAGCAGTGGACCCCACTCTCTACTCCTACCCCAACCCCCAGGATTTTCAGTGGCTTTGGCTTGTATGGAAGGGTTTCCAGGCTCTTCTGCTCCATTGTGCCACGCCCTTTTCTACAGTGGTTTTTAAAACAATTTTAAAAGCTTGCCTATTTTTTACATTAATTCCCCTGTGAACCCCCAGTTAATAGGATGGATATGCCTTAGTTTGTTTTGATCTTAAGCATTTTCTGAACTACACCCCTTCACACAACACCTGGTTTCTGCCCCAGATCACTTATTGGATGTGGACAATATTTAGCAAAATAGGGAAGATAAGAATATGTTTTAGTTGAGGGGTGAAGATGAAACCATCAGCAGTGATGAGTTTAGTTTTGAGCATACTCCACTTAAGGCTGAAAAACCTACTCTTACCCAGATATAAGTATAGAACACACAGAGAGATCTGAGCTGAAGCTACGGATGTGGAATGAACATGCAAAAAATACTTTTTCTGTCACTGAACTGAATTTCTTCTTCAAGTCCCATGGGTGGTAGACGTTAAATCTCAATCACTTAGAGTCTTCCTTCACCAGGAGTGGGGGTGGGGTAGAGTGGGGAAGTTATGTGGTGCCAGGAAGGGGAGCTGGCTTTTGTCCATGATGTTGGCACCAAGATTCCATTGCATAATCTTTCCAGATAACTGATTAACAAGAGTTACAACATCCCCTTTATGCAACCTCTATGCCTGTACCACTCCCTCTGCCCTATTTCCATTCCCCACTCAGGAGCTAGGGAAATCACTCTCCCACTCCTCAGGATCTTCTGGGCCATGAAGCAACCATAGTAACTTTTCTTCTGCTCTGGCACCATATTGAGAGTAGGAACAAGTCTGAAGTCTTGACACTTCCTAGCCCATACTCCGGGAAAGGGCACAGGTTCCCTGCGTTTACATTTTCTTTAATAAAAAAAAGGATAGATTAATTAATAGGGGTGTCCTGGGTGGCTCAGTTAGTTAAGTGTCTGCCTTCAGCTCAGTTCATGATCTCAGGGTCCTGGGATCGAACCCCATGTAGGGCTCAAGAGGAAGCCTACTTCTTCTCCCTTTCCCTCTAACCCTCCCCTCAACTCATGCTTTCTCTCTCTCACTCTCTAATAAGTAAATACAATATTTTTAAAAATGTAATTAATAGGGCCACCTGGGGCACTCAGTGGTTGAGCATCTGCCTTTGGCCCTGGGATCGAGTTCTGCATCAGGCTCCCCACAGGGAGCCTACTTCTCTCCCTCTGCCTATGTCTCTGTCTCTCTCTGTGTGTCTCTCATGAATAAATAAATAAAATATTTTTTAATATAATTAATAGCACAAATTTAGTTAATTCATATATTGATCTCTGTAATCTGAAAACAGAAAGTATACCTTTTGCTAAAGCTGTCCATGGAATATTCAAGAATTTACAGAGAAATCATAAAACTTCCCCAAAGTAGAAATAATACAAAATGAAATACTCTGACTAAAATGCAATAAAACAGACATTCATTATAAAACCAGAGAAAAAAAGGCCCTCTACCACAAATATATTTTTAAATTTTCTCTGAAATGCTCTTGGTTCAGTGAGGAAAGGAAAACAAAAATCTTAAAATATGTGGAAAACAGTTCTACAGATGAGAATCTGAAAGCAGTGGGAAATTCATGATCTTAAATATTGATGTTAATGAATAATAAAAAATAATAAATTAGGGATCCAGATCAAGAAGTTAAAATGATAACAAATACATTTAAGGAAAGCATAGGGATAAAATTAATAAAAGGGAAAGTCAACATTAATAAATGAACAGGTGATGAGTACAGAAGCCAGACTGGAGTTGAGGGAGTGATCTGGAGGTGAAAGGTTGATGAGGAACGCAGGGAATGGGAACACTTGGCTGGGGAGGGGAAGAAAGGCATCAAGCAGTAGCCGCATGTGGATATGCCTTTGATGAGAGAGAGAAATGCTAAATATTTTGACAGTAGAGCAAAAGGCAAGGATAGGTGCAAGTGCAAGTCAAATTTAGAGAAATGAGTGAGAATCTGAGAGTTCACAGCTGAAAATTGTGTTTTTCCTGAAAATGAGTAGGGAGACACTGGTGTTTCAGATTCAAGGCAGAACCTTGAATGGATGGAAGGCACAGATGAAGGAAAGACAGAATTCTTAGGTATTTTCAAAGGCCCAGATAACTTGGTAGGAGATCGGCCTTGGTAGGAGTTCAGTGTGATTTTCCCCAGTGTGCTTAAAGGTCTAGGTGGAAGAAAAGTGAACATAATAGGTTGAGGTGGTATTGGGATTTTCCTGGGCAGGGGAAATTATAAGGGAAATGGCCAAAAAAGTAGAAGAGACAGCCATCTATTTCTCTATTCAAAGTGCATTCATTGAGCACCTGTTATATAAGATATTAGGTAAATATTGAAGAGCATGGACTTTAGTTAAACTGCCTAGATTCAAAGTCTACTTCCACCATTTATAAGATATATCCTTGGACAATTTCTTTTTTGCCTCGGTTTTTTTTTTAATCTGGAATTCATGAGGTCAATGATCAATCTACCTCATAGAGGCGTCAAGAGAAGTAAATGAGTTCAAATAACTTACTCAAAATAAATAACTCAAAGAATCTAGAACAGAAATTTCACTTCTGGCCATGGCAGAGTAACAAACACTGGAATTGCCTTTCACTGTAAAAACTACCAAACTGGACCAAATGTGGGACACTGCTGTCTTCAGACATCAACAATAGGCACCACACAAGTGCAGTCACATAAAGTGAGCCCAGCCTCCACCAGCTCTCCACCCGGGGATGCTTTTTCCTGACTACAGCACAAAAAGGCAGAGCCCAAGAAGAGTCCAGCTGTCCTGTTGAGCTAAGAATGCAAATATTAGAGTTTGGACTTGTCGCCAAATGGAATTTGTGTGCTCAGTACCAGGGAGGAAGGAGTCACATGAGGGACCCACAAAATGGATCATTTGCTAGGGCTGCCATAACAAAGTACCACAAAAGTGGGGAGGGAGGCTCTAACAACCGAAAGTTACTCTCTCACTGTTCTGGAGGCCAGCAGTTTGAGATCAAGGTGTCGGAGTATTAGTTTCTTCTAAGGGTGAGTGAGAATCTGCTCCACACCTTTCCCCTGGTGTCTGGTGATTGCCACCAATCTTTGACATTCCTTGGGTTGTAGATGCATCACCTTGATCTCTCCTTTCATTTTCACATGGCTTTCTCTCAGTGTCCAATTTCCCCTTTTCAGAAGGACACTAGTATACTGGATTATGACCCACCCTAATGACTTCATTTTAATTTAATTACCTCTGTAAAAACCCTATTTCCAAATAAAGGTCACATTCTGAAGTATTGGGGGAACTGAACTTCAGTGAATCTTTTGAGGGGAACACAATTTAAGCCATACCAGGTCTCCCCGTTAGTTTCTTCCAGAACTGGGCTTCACATGTACAGGTTGAGCTTTTGTAAGAGACTGGCTGCTAAGGAGTTGAGCACAGAACCAAAATGTTCGTGATCACACCATGCTGGGAGTCATCATTCCAGCCAAAGTGGAGAGATCCTCTTGTTGCTGCATTCAGCTCCCCTACCAGAAAATTCATGCTTTGGGAAGAAGGATCATGCCCTAGAATAAAGGCTACTTTAGTAGATTCACTCTAACAAAGCCTTAAACCAAGGCTTGACAGGGACAAGGAAACCCTCTGATAAATCAATTGCCTTCTTTTTTTTTAAAGATTATTTATTTATTTATTCATAGAGACAGAGAGAGAGAGAGAGAGAAGCAGAGACACAGGCAGAGGGAGAAGCAGGCACCATGTAGAGAGCCTGACGTGGGACTCATCCAGGGTCTCCAGGATCACGCCCTGGGCTGCAGGCAGCGCTTAACCGCTGTGCCACAGGGGCTGCCCATCAATTGCCTTCCAAAACTAAACCCAACCCTCTTTAAAGACAAACAGCATAATCCAGACTCTTTCCAGTAGATCTCCCACAATATCTAACCTACAACAAAAACTTCTTAGATATTCCATGAACCAGGAAAATGTTACCCATAAAAATAAAATGTATCCCATAAAATGTTACCCATAAAAATAAAATAAAAGTCTGGAAACAGACTCTGGGATGATCTACATGATGAAATCATCAGACCGGGACTTCAAGGTAGTTATAATTAATGTGTTTAAGGAGTTAAAGAAAAATAAGTCTTAATGAACAACAAATGGGAAATCTCAACATAGAAATGAAACTTTTATTTTGTAAAGAAATTCTAGACTGGGGATGCCTGGGTGGCGTGCCTTCAGCTCAGGGTTTGATCCTGGAGTCCCGGGATTGAGTCCCACATTGGGCTCCCTGTGAGTCTACTTCTCCCTCTGCCTGTGTCTCTGCCTCTCTCTCTGTGTCTCTCATGAATAAATAAATAAAATCTGGGCAGCCCCGGTGGCACAGCGGTTTAGCACCGCCTGCAGCCTAGGGTGTGATCCTGGAGACCCAGGATCGAGTCCCACATCGGGCTTCCCGCATGGAGCCTGCTTCTCCCTCCACCTGTGTCTCTGCCTCTCTCTTCGCTCTCTCTGAATGAATAAATAAATCTTTAAAATAAATAAATAAATAAATAAATAAATAAATAAATAAATAAATCTTTTAAAAAATAGAATTAAATTAAAAAAATAAATTCTAGACTGAAAATGCAACATCTGAAGTGAGGAATTCACTGGTAGTTTTAACAGCAGATTGGAGATGACAGAAGTCAGAGCCCATAAACTTGAAGACAGAGTCAGAAAGATGATCCGTTCTGAAGAAGAAAGAGAACAAAGATTGAAACTAAATGAACAAAGCCTCAGAAACTTGTAGGAAAATATAAATTGTCTAGCATGTAGCTAATTAGAATCCCTGAAGAAAAGGAGTGAGAGAATGGGGAGTGGGTAGAAAAAGTTATATGAAAAAAAAAAAAAGAAAGAAAAGAAAAAGTTATATGAAGAAGAAATAGTTAAAACTTTCCCAAATTTTGTAAAACACACTAACTTACAGATCCAAGAAGCTCAGCAAGCCCCCAAGCAAAGAAAGTCGCAACTCAGCACATCATACAGTTACACTTCCTAAAATTGTGAAATTATTCAGAGAAAAATGACATATTATGGCAAGGAGAACAATGCCACAAATAATGGCTGAGTTCTCATCAGAAACAGTGAAGGCCAGAGATAATGGATGACATCCTTAAATCTCTAAACAAACAAATAAAATAACTGTCAATCCAGAATTCCATATCCAGCAAAGGTACTCTTCAAAAATGAGGGTGAAGACATGTTCAGATAAACAAAAGCTGAGAGAATTTGTTACCAACAAACCTGGACTAAGAAATACTAAATAAAAAATAAAAATTAAAAAAGCTCTTCAGGCTAAAAGAAAATAATACCTGATGGAAACTCAGATCTATGGGAAGGAACAAAGAGCCCTAGAAACGGCAAGTTCCAGACTTTGCCTTCTGCTTCCTCTAGGCCCTCAATCACCTTTCCTCCCTCTGCAACCTGAAATATATTCATTAGGAATCTTTGTGTCCTAAGCCTCCAGAGATCCATGAGGGCCACAGGAAGAATGGGCTGGGGTCCAACCCAACTTGAGCTGCTGATGGATGTACCATGCTTTCCTACTGTGCAACTAATTTGGGAAAGTTCCCCTGGTCTCGTCATAGAGAAAAAAATGCAGGCCAGGTAAACTAGACAAACATCTCTTCAAGCAGGATTTGAGGTTATGATAAAGTTAAATAGAATTAAGAAGTTTCTCATGATAGCTGGAAGCTCTTCATACTGGACTTCCTAGGGCAGCCTCAGGCAAAAGATAATTGGCTGGGAATATCCCAGAGCAATAGTTCACAGATGGGAGTCCACGAAAAACCACCAGGCTGCAAGAAGTGAATATTAGAACTTCTATTTTTATTTTTATTTTTTTTAGAACTTCTATTTTTATTTACTTGATAAATCTTTAACACTTTTATTTTAGTATGTTTTACACCTAATATGGTAGTACAGTAGTACCTGAAAATAAGGCGTAAACAAATACTGGGTACATGTACAAAGTTGTAATGAAAAGCATGCACAAACAAAAAAGGTGAGGAATGACTGACTCCAAAGAAATTGTAACTCTGCTGGCAGAAATCCTTTACAAACTTTATCTTAGGACTCACACCAATCAGTGCATTCTGTAAGGTTTTTGATGCAGGTCTTTGAATCAGCTACATCATGGTCATCTGGAAAGTGGTTTAAAATTACAGATTCCTAGGGAACATGCCCACGAGTTCTGATTCAGAAGGTCTGGGGGTAGGGAACCAACTGGTTGAGTATAGTTTTTACAGAAGCAGAATAGGGGCACCTGGCTGGCCTAGTCAGTAGAACATACAACTCTTGATGTCAGGGTTATGAGTTCAAGCCCCACATTGGGCATGGAGCCTGCTTGATTAAAAAAAATAATAATAAAGAAGCAGAACAAAGCCTCATGAGTTCTGATGCACAGGTGGTCTGGGAACCATGGGAAGCATCATGTATGGGGACTCTCTCCTAACAAGCTTCAGAGGAAGCAAGATAAAGAGGGGATTTTGTGAAGAAGTGAGAGGGTTGTACAAATGTTCTGCCCAGCTGGGAGAGTCTGAGCAAGTGACTAAAGCAAGAGATACAATGAGCTAATCTGAGGGTTTCTTTCAGCTGTCACACCTGAGACCCTGTAGGAGAGAGCAAGATAACCGGCATTCTTGTAACTCCCAATGCCTGAGAGAGGGTAGTGGTGTCAGCACTGCATGGACGGAAGGCAGGGTCAACCAAAAGACTCCTCCACGACATCTCCTCAGACCATTTTGTCTTTTTCACTCCCACCATCCAGCCCCCTTTTGGGTTCTCATTATCTTACAACTCAATAATACAGTTGGAATAAATAAATAAATAAACAAACAAATAAATAAACAAATAAATAAACAAATAAAAACAGTTGGCCCTGAACAACATAAGGGTTGGGGTGCTGCCCTTGGGCAGTTGAAAATATACAGAGAACTTTTGATTCCTCAAAGCTTATTGATAGCCTACTATTGACCATAAGCCTGATCAATAACATTAACAGTTGAATAACACATATTTTGTATGTTATGTGTATAATACACTGTGTTCTCACAATAAAGTCCACTGGAGAAAAGAAAATGCTATGAAGAAAATCATATGGAGGAGAAAATACATTTCAGTGCTGGACTCGTAGTTATGGGGAAAAATCACTATAAGTGGACCCATGCAGTTCAAATCCATGTTATTGGAGGGTCAACTGTAATCATTCCTTTCCTCAACAAGTCAACAGCATGGTGGGGGAAGAGATCTGAGAGATGCAGCACATGGTCATAGATTGGCTCCTCATCCAAACAGATTAACACTAAAACGTTAGTTTTGAGACAATCAGGAAAATCTGAACATGGACAGAGTGATGACACTGAGGAACCATCGCTAATTTTTGAAGGTGTATGAATGCCATTGAAGCAACACCAGAAAACTTTACTTAAAAAATGCATATGTCAGGGCAGCCCAGGTGGCTCAATGGTTTAGCGTCGCCTTCAGCCCAGGGCATGATCCTGGAGACCCGGGATCGAGTCCCACATAGGGCTCCTGCATGGAACCTGCTTCTCCTTCTGCCTGTGTCTCTGCCTCTCTCTCTGTGTGTCTCTCATGAGTAAATAAATAAAATCTTTTTTAAAAAATGCATACATCGAAGTATGTAGCCAGGGGTGGGAAGTGACACGATGCCTGGGGTTTTCTTTAAAAGACTTCAACAGAAAAAAAGAAAAGAAAAATGAAAGAAAAAGAAGGAAGGAAAGCTGGAAGGATAGATGAAGTGAGCATGGTAAAATCTTGATGTTGAATCCAGGTGACAGGTTTTGTGAGGAGCCCATTATATTATCTTTTGTGTATCTCAGAAACTTTTCAGGAAAACAAGTTTTCAACACAGAATTAAAATTGTGTGCCTGGCACATGTGTTATGTAAGGACTGACATTTGTTCTCCTAGTAACACTGTGCCAGGTGCTGTTCTAAACTGCAGGGATGCAGCGATGGAGACCAATGGGACTCTGGGTCTCACAGAGGCTCCACAGAAGGGAAATGGGACACTGACCATGACATGTACACAGATAAAGAAGAGAATGTCAGATGGTGCTGAATGCAATGAAAAAACAACTTTTATTTTAAGAGATTTATTTCTTTTAGAGAGAGAGTGCATGCGCATGCGTGGTAGCAGGAGGAGGAGCAGAAGGAGAGAATCTCAGGCAGACTCCTCGATGGGTGTGGAGCCCATTGCAAGGTTCAATCTCAAGACCCTGAGATCATGACCTGAGCTGAAATCAAGAGTCGGACCCTTAGCCAACTGAGCCATCCAGTGCCCCAAAGAAACAACCTTTAGATGGAATGGTCAGGGAAGACCTCACCAAGAGGCAATATTTGAGTTGACACTTGAGTTACACGAGGAAGAGGCAGCCAGGCAAAGATTGAGGGACCAGTGGGCTCTCAGCAGAGGGAACAGTACCTGCAAAGGCCTGCCCTGTCTGGGAGCAGATGGGAGGCAGTGAGGCAGATGGATCAGAGAAGCAGATGTGGCCAGATTATTTAGGCCCTTCACTGGCAGCAAAGAGAGCTTGGCTAGAAAAGAGGAGCCCCCCTGGTAGGCAGGAATGATACATTTAGGAAAATTCTGCCTGTAATTACCTGGAAGGTAGACCAAGTGTATCCCAAGCCTGAAGCGCTATGAAACTGTGGAGAAAGCAACACAATGTTATTGTATGCTGGTTGTTCTCCAGGTTTATAGAAAGATATTATTATTAAGGGATGAGTTCAGGGAAAAAAAATAACAAGTTACCAAGAAGAAATGAAGGAAAATAGGAGGAATCCAGAAGTATGTGTCTCTTTGGGTATACGTAAGCTGACTGCTTCTGTGCCCTGAATTATAGGAATGAAGAGTGGACAAGGCTTCAGGCAATGAAGGCTCATTATTTAAAATCCTCTTATAAAGGGATTTGGTTCTGTGGCAAACATCAAATTAAGACTGTTGCCTTTCCCACCTAAGCTGACTTTTTCAGACAGCCCCAAGGTAGCCAACGGGAAGCAGACAAGGAAGCTTAGATTTGAGGGAGAAAAAAAATTAATAACAAGAATTGTAATAATAAAAACATGTTTGACAACTATGTCTAGGAAAGAACTTTAGGCTGGTTACTAGCATGAGGAATGGATTGGAAGCATAGGTCCAAAGGCTGTTTTTAAGGAAATTGAATTGCCAAAAATCCATGAACTCAGCTGAAAAAAGCCTTGGACTATGGGAGCTTAAAACCATACTCAATCCCCCAGATTTGTGCGAGTGGGAATCAGGCTGGTGGTGAAACTGTGCAGTCCTAAGGGAGGCCCAAATTCGAGGACCCACTTCAAATGTGGCCAGAGCAGATAAGAGTCAAAAAATGATTCTCTAGAGGCTGGAACCAGGAGCTTCAGAGAACAATGGGCTAGGCTTTTTTTCCAAGACAAGAGATCCAAAGCCCAATTAAAGAACTTTCTCCATTGCCAGGGCAGGGGATCTTCACAGATACCCATGTACCAGGACTCCAGCATCGCTCTGGACCAGGGACTTGGGTGTGCTCCCTTCTTCCCCTTGATACATGTGCAAGGGGATTTTTGTTGTCAAGGAGGCCCAGGTGGACTGGACAGTGTTTCCCCAAAACTCACATCCACATTAACCTCAGAATATGACTTTATAAGGAAATGGGGTCTTGGAGATGTGATGAAGGTGAAGGTTGAGAGGAGATCATACCAGATAAGGATGGGCCCTAAATCCACTGAGCATGTCCTTAAAAGAGACGGTCAACAACACACAGAGACCTGGGGAAAGAAGGCCGTGTGAGACAGAGGTGGAGGTGCCGCCACCAGCAGGGGAACACAGGAGCCACCCAGGAGGGGAAGAGACAAGAAAAACAATTCTCCCCTGTAGTCTTCAGAGAGAATGTGGCCCTACCAACACCTGCCTTTTGTGTTTCTGGCTTCCCCAATTGTAAGAAGATACATTTCTGTTGGTTTAAGTCACCAAGTTGTAGTAATTTCTTAGAACAACCTTGGGAATTTAATGCAAGGTATGTGTGCTGCACCTTCAAAGCCTTGGTCCAACAATGGTACTAATGACTCCTGTTCACACATGATTGTTGGACCTCAGTCACCTGGTCACACCAAACTGCGAGGAAAATAGTGTCTTAATTTATACTGAGGAAGGAGAGACAACTGATGAGTGCAGAAAGCAGCTCACAAAACGTTGTGACTTTTCATAGGATGGACCTACCATCATTGATTTTAGCCATAAACCCATACAGATAACCTGCTTTCAGTTCACAGAGCTGATGGCGAGGACTCAGAGATCCCGAATTTTGAAATAGGTGCTACAAGGATGAGATGGAGTATCCAGTCATTTCTCTTTTGGGGGTGAGTACGTTCTCTGAGTGGGAAGAAGAGTCTAAACAGATGTTTGGTGACTAGAAGGGCAGACTGTGGCAGAAAGTGCTAGCTCTTCACCAAAAATCAATCCCTCTGTGCTCTGAACAGAGCTGGACCACATCTTCTGGTCTCCCTTGCTGTGACTATGGTCCAGTGGGGTCCACCCAGGAAAGATACATATCCTTATATGTTTCTGGGCCAAGGCTTCTAAAAAGTAGGCAAGCCCCCTTCAAACTCTCTCTCCGCTCCTTGGGAAGAGATAAAGATAATGCCAGGGCCTTCACGGGGAGGCCATGGAAAACTCAGGTTGGAGATTAAAAGCTGAGGAGTTGGAATGCCTGGATGGCTCAGCAGTTGAGTGTCAGCCTTTGGCTCAGGGCGTGATCTCTGGGCCCGGGGATCAAGTCCTGCATCGGGCTCCCCGCAAGGGAGCCTGCTTCTCCCTCTGCCTATGTCTCTGTCTCTCTCTATGTCTCTCATGAATTAATAAATAAAATCTTTAAAAACACACACACACCCAAAAAACTGGGGAGTCGTTAGCCCATACCAAAAGTGGCAGAAGTAGATAGACCAGGTAAGAGGCTCATGGAAGCCTTCAGAGATGGCCAAATATGATATGCAGAGTTCCAGCAGAGGAGGAGGAAGGAGTGAGCCAATGAGAGTGACCAGCAGCAGCTGGTGGGGTTGGCGAAAAACCAGGAGAGGTAGTGTTTCCAAAAGGAGCCAGTGGTCTAGAATGCTAGTGAGAAATCAAGAGGAGGAAGACAGTCAAGTAGCCACTGTATTTTGGAAGAGGAGCCACGGAATGAGCTTGAGAAGACCATTTCAAGGCAGTAACAGAGATTAAAACTCCGATCAAAAACTACACGCAGAATGAAGAGTGTCTCTACACAGCTCTCCCTAGAATGCCGCCGTTGGGAGGAGGTGGGTTTGGGTGGCAACCAAAGGGGACAATGGAATCAGAGAAACGTGTTAAACTGGGAGATGTTTGTAAGCTGGAAACACTGTGGTTGGGAGGGAGAAATGGGTGGCGCAGAGAGAAGGGGAAAGAAGGAGCAGAGCTTGGAAGGACAGAGAGGATGACAGACACCCAAGGTGCACGGAGAGGAGCTGACTTTTGACAGAAGGACTGGTCACTCCATCACTCTGGGTCTGTCTTTGTTGGGCTTCTCGGTGGCGTGACAGGGATTAAAGATGGTCCCCGGCTCCTGAAGGCAAGCAGGCCAGAGCTGGGCTAATGTTATGTTGTTCTTGGTGCTTATTTTCTTTTGTTGTCCTTGAGACTTCAGAGAAATCTAATTTAAATATTCCAGCCTGGTCTCAGCTGTGCTGTGGGGAATTAAGGGAAAGGTCAAGTACTGCTGCTTGGGATAGGGTGTTAAGGAGGAATGCTAATTGGCAAGAGATTTCTGAGAATAACGTGAATGTTAATCAAGTCAAACTGGTGAGGTCCAGCCCCACCCCCACCCCCACCCCCACCCCCTACCCCCTACCCACCCCCGCCATTTTGTGACTCCTTCCCTTCCCAAAGAGGGATTTATTAGGGAAAATCCTTACCTTGGTTGGATTAACCATCATGCATGCATTTCCCCTTTGCCACCACCCAGTGTCACTAGAAGCTCACTTAAGCTGGAGACCACACCAGTAGGCGGAGGGAGAAACTCCAAGTGAAATGCTGCTTTTTAAAGAAGTGCTAACAGGTGATGCGGAGCCAGGATATGTATCCTTTGCGCTGAGGATCTTCAGATGTGGTGAGAGTCACAGAGCCAAAAGTCCAGGGTTGGGAGGGGGCTTCCAAACCGTTTAGTTGCATTCATTTGAGATGGCTGGAGGTGCCAAGAGGCAGCCCCCTGTGGTCACCTCTTACTTAGGCCCTCAGTGAGCCAGACCTGGGCACTCAGCTCCTCGTGCAACCCTCCCTTGGCCTGCCTGCTTCTCCCAGTAGCAAAGCTTTTGAAGAGCTGGATTTCACTCAAGGCTGGCCTTCCCTCTGTAAGGTGAGGCCCCATGGATGCCTGGGGTCTGGACTGCCTGACAGCGGCTCCCAATCCAGCCTCTCAGGGATGGGAGGAGTTGGATTGGCATGACTGATTGGTTGGGAGGGCAAAGGTAGGAGGAAAAAAAGGTCAGGATTGAAATATCGACTCGAGACCTTCTGGAAAGTCCATTTGAACTTTCTCGCAAGTGGTTAAAGCCCGTTTTCTCCAGTGTGACTCTGGATCGCATCCTCCCTTTATCCAGCCCAGCCTGGTATAGCAGGAAACCCAAAGGAACCAAAGCCACTTGCCTACAAGGGGACACCCCTTCCTGGTCCCTTTGCAGACCCGCCCAAGCGGCAGAAGCGCCTGCAGCCAGCGCCCACTGGGTGGCGAAAGAGTCCCAGCAATGCCAGCGGAGGCACGGCCACCCCCACCCCGGACCCCCTGGCTCCTGAGTCCCGGCTCCGGGGGCTCCTGCCTTGGAAATGAGTGTCTGGGCTATCGGCCCCCCTCCCGTACCAGCCCTGAGCCTGCTCCCCCATTTATAATTTTCACTTTTATAAAAGCACCAGGGTTTTTAGAAAGCTGAGGTCACCTGCCTTCTAGCTGCTGACGGTCCTGAGGGTAGGAGGAGCAGACATTACTGTACCCCACTCACAGTTGACAAAATGGACCTTGGAGCAGTTCTGAATTGCAGTCAAGATCAAACAGTGAATGGCAGAGCTGGCCTCGGACCCAGGTCCTCCGGACTCTGAACCCCACGTTCTTACTGCCAGACCCCCACTGCCCGTCTTCTTAGAGGGGGTCCAGCGCAGCACCCACCCCGCTACTTTGGATCAGAGTCAAGCCTGGGTGCTTGATTCCACGGGTCCATATGCTGCACCCTGATGGTGCCCATCTGGTCTTCAGCACGCTGGCATGCCCCAAGGCCAGAGCCCAGGCCTGCCTCGTGGGACGTGAGGGCACTCGGAGAGGCTGGCAGCGCCAGCCAGCTGGGCGATGGGCACGGCTGTCCCTGGGATGGGGTAGCAGGCAGACACCACCCCGTGGGAGCCCGCAGCCACCTGAACTCCCCAGACTCGGCCCATGTGAGGAAGGACAGGGCTGGGGCGGGAAAGGCTCTAGCACCCAGGTTTCCAGCAGATTCTGGGTATGCATGTGAACGAGGCAGAAAAGGCTGGGAGACAGAGGTTTGGATTCAACGGGCTGCTTCTCCTCGTGGCAAGGAGTGGAAGCTGCGAGAACGTACAAGTAAAGCCAATTTGTCAGACCCGGGTGGGTGGGGCCAGGAGGGAGAGGACACCTGGCAGGTAGCACCCTGGAGGGGAAAGAGCGAGGCCGATGGAGTGAGGAGTCTTGGCTTCAGGCCCTACCTTCACCACGGGCCTCGGTTTACCCATGCATTTATGCAGCCAGTGCTCAGCCCCTCCTGGGCCATGTGAAAGCCCAAGGGGAAGCTCATGAGTGTCCTATCAACAGAAGACCCCTGGGGGGGCGGGGTGAGCTGGGCTGTGCAGTGTGCTCCCCACGCTATGGGAGAGTCAGGACCAGGGACGGAGCCCCCTCCCTTGGGCCTGGGAGTATGCGTGGACAAAGGCAATTGTTCTCACTGTTGTCTGGCCCCGGGGACTCCGTGAGGGTGGCAGATTTGGGGGCTCTGTGCCAGGCTGGATCTCTGCACCCCGCCTCCTGGAGGGGATGCAGACGAACGGGGGTGCAGCCAGCCGGTGTACAGTTGGGAGCGGCTGAAAGCAGCGGCTTTGCTATTAATGTAGTCAGTAAATAAATAAAGGAGGGCTTAAGCTTAGTGTACAGCAATCAGTTTAGAACTACAGGGTAATTAGCGCTGCAGGGGGCGGCAGGGCTGCAGAGTCAGGTTTAAATGAGTGAGTTCACTTTCACTGAGGCACCCCCCGGAGAGCAGAAAACACAGCCCTAGTGGAGCCGCCCCCCTGCCAGCCCCCAGGGGGCAGGGGTTCAGCGAGCGGATCGGATCCTGGGGCTGGACTCAGCACCATGTAAAGGGCTGGGGGATGGTCCCCGTGGTTGGCCAGGGGGCAGGTGTCCACATGAGCACACATGCAGCGAGGTGCCGCTGTCCTGTGCCCACTGTGCCTCCCTTGGCACACGGCGAACACGGTTCAGGTGTCTCCATGAAGGGATATAGGCACCAGTGAGAGGAAGGAGGAGCGCCTCTGTTGGAGCCTTCTCGAAGCCCGTGGCAGGCAGGCACGTGGAGGTGCCCGGGCGGGCATGTGCTGCACACCTACTTACCTGATTTCACCCGGTCCTGGCAACCACAACCTCAGCTCCAGATGCTAAGTTCCTCTCTCCTTCCTTCTCCCTCTTTCATCTGTTTATTCAAGATTTACTGGGTGCCTACCGTGTGCCAGCCTGCATTAGGCTCTGCGAACACCTAGCACACAACTCCTGCCTGCAAGGACCTTCACGTTGGGTGGATGGTGACCGTCAGGAAAGCCGGCGATCACAGTTGCACTACAAGGAGCCATAGCATGGGGGCTATGCCCAGGAGGGCACCCAAGTCAGCCTCGGTGGCCGGGGAAGGTTTCCTGCAAGAGGTGAGGTTCGAGCCGAGATCTGAAAATGAGATGATGAGACCACCAGACTGAAGCGCGGGCACATGTGTGGGTACAGTCTCCAGAAGAAGACACGGCATGTGCAAAGGCCCACGCGGAGCGCAAGGTCTTCTGGGAACCCCCCGTGGTCCAGCTGGTGTGGAGCATGGGGGGGCAGCCACAGAATGTAGGGGTGATCCTGAGACAGGGCTGGGGTGGTGAGCACAGGGGCTCTGTCACTGAAGGTGTTGCCAGCCTTGTTAGGAGCTGCAACTCCACCCTATCCTTAGAGTCCCCACAGGCCACTTCAATCAAAGGGGTGACATGACGCTGTCTGCATTTTTGGAAAATCCCTCTGGCTCCTGCAGAGCAAAGCATAAAGCAAGGATGGCACAGAGGGAGGCGGAGCCCCTGGGGGCAGTCCTCCTGGGCCCTCTCCTCCTCCTGGTTGGGGGGGGGGGGGGGCGCCTGGCTGGGCTGAGCCAGACACAGACGGCCTGGCCTCAGCCTTTGCTCCCCATCTGCCTCTTCCCACCCGCCACGACTTGCCGGAGTCTTTAGCAAGCCTCCGCTGGCTCCGGGCCTCTGCTGTGCCACCTTTGGCAGGAGGGCAGCTCTCCAGAGCGGCTGGGAAGACAGCTGTGAAGGCGGAGACGATGTGACCCGCGTGCCCACCTGCACCAGAGCAGCCTCGGCCAGGAAGGGACCCTGTTCGTGTGTCACCCGGGGGCTCCCACCTCATCCCCGTCCTTGGAAACCCGCTGGGCTGGGTCGGAGCCCCTCTCTCGATGGCTTGGCCCCTCTCCTGACCCCAGCAGAGCGCCTCCTGCGGCAAGCCCGTCCAGGCCCGGCCGTCCTGGAGGAGGTGGCCGCTGCTGCAGGCCGGGGGCAGAGGGCAGCTGGGCCGGGCTGGCAGGGGTGGGAGGGTGGGGACGGAGTCCGGCCCCAGAACGTTCTCAGGCTGGCCCGGCCAGGGCCCCTTTCTCTCCATGAGATCATATCTGGGTCAAAGAGCATGTAAAGCAGGCAGACCCCAGCGGCCACACAAAGCCCATTCAGCCCAGCCACTATTCACCGGGAGCCCACACCACAGCGACCCCGGCGCAGCGCCTAAGCCCCGGCTTTGATGTCCGAGAACAGAAAACGGCGATTAAATGTTGTTTTAAAGAGGGAGTGCTCGCTGCCCTCCCATCTGTCAAGAGAGAGCTGAGGCCCGGGGGGAGGGGCGGGGGGAGGGGCCGGGGGCCTGGGGGACCTCAGAGAAGGGACCGGAGCAGAAGAAAGGGGGCAGAGACTCAAAAGCGAACCCGAGATATTTTTGGCAGAGGCTGGTTTTCCAAGAGGAGCACTGTAGGGAGAGGAAGAAGAATGTGGGACGGAGATACAAAGGCCAGGAGGAGCCTCAAAAAAAAAAAATAACGAGAGAAGACAGGGTTAGAGGAATAAAGAGAGATGGGGGCGGTGAAAGGAAAGGGCAGAGCAGAGGGAAGGGGAGGGAAGAAAGTAGTCAGGGGAGCCGACTCCAGGGGGCTGGAGCTGCCCTACTGTGGCCCCTCCTCCTCCTCGGAGGTCACCGGGCTGTCCCAGGGAAGGGCGGCTCCAGGTGGCTCTGGGCTGGCAAGCCTGGGTCGCACAGGCCTTGAAAACCCTCCGTGGGTTGGACAGCCGGGCTTCCAGTCCAGGCCCTGGGCAGGCAGGGTTGCCGGGTGTTCCCGGGGTGCAGGCTGGGGGTGGAACCGCAGAGTGCAGTCGGGGAGGGTGCTAGACCAGGGGGCCCCTGAGACTTGGCACTGGGCTCACCCCGCAGGGGCTATGCAGTGGTTCAGGAAGATCCCTAGCTCCAGGTGAGGGGACCGATTCTCTCCAGGTAGGACAGCGTCAGGCGGAGGCGCTGGGCCAGTGCGTCCAGACTCAGGTGGAGTTGGTGTCACAGCTCTAGACAAGCAGGCCAATGCTGCCATCACCGGGAGAGGAAGGCAGGCAGGCCCGGGACGCAGGGGGAGCCATGCTCTGGTCTGCAGGTGGTGATTAGGGTTTGCACCCCCACCTCCCACCTGTTCCCTTCTGTCCCAATCTCCTTCCTCCGCGGGGCTTGGCGGGCTTGGCGGCCACAGACCCAGGGACCTGAAATTGGGTGGCAGCTTCTCTTTGAGAAGTTTCAGGAAGTCAACAGTGTCTCTATAATGTAGAGGGCCCCAGCTCCGGGGACCTGGGAAAGGCAACCCAGATTCCGTATCAGGAGATCCGGATACTAGTTCAGACTCTGCCACTCACCAGCTGCGCGACCCCGTGATCCCGAGCAAGTTCTAGCACAAGCAACCAAGCAAGTGGATTCTGTGGCTCCCTGAGGGCAGCGGTTTGTCCGTCCTGCTCCCGCCGCATTCCCACGGCCCACAGCAGTCACTACTGCTATGAGCTGCTGCAGGAACGTCTGTGTTGACCAGTGCTGACTTCATACATTGTTCCAAGGATCAAGTCACAATGTATTTAATGCTACTTTTGAACTAAAAAAAGTATTAGGAAAATTCCTTGTGCCTCATAAATACCGCATAAGGGGCCACAGGACTGCGCCAGAGTGTTCTCTTCCCCCATCCCCAGCCAGAAATCTCAGTTCTTCTAGCGTTAACCACCCAAGAAAAGGCAGAAAAGACAAAGCAATTTTTTTTTTTTTTAGAAAAAAGGGGACACTTCAAACCAGAGACAACTGAATTAACTTTATTCTCTTCTAACTGCAGATTCAAGGTATACAACTGAACATTGCTATTTTTCTTATGAGACTTATAAATAAAAATACAAAAAATGTTCACTACAAAAAAATCTACTGTTAGTAGGATGTAAAAAATATTCTCTTTGCTATAGAAGGCACAAACTTCACTTAGTGACACATGGAGAGAGAAAAAAACCTGCAGCAGTAAATTCATTTTTTCTTTTTTTTTTTCTTTTTTCCTTTTTAAATCTTGTCAGAAACACTGAAATTACAAAGAAACGCATCAATCTACACGGAACGAAGGCAGATGCGGAAAAGCTGCGACCAGGACCGCACAACATCAGGGGCACAGCATCGGGATGAAAACAGGTAGGACTGGCAAGCAGGGCTGGGGTGGCAGGGTTTAGGGTGGTGGGGTTTGGCGGGGGGCAGGGCTGGGTGGTGGGGTTTGGGGTGACAGGGCTGGGGGGACAGGGCTTAGGGGGACAGGGAAGGGGCTGGGCAGGGAGGGGGAGCTGGGTAGGTGTGGTGGGGAGAGAGATTTGTACAAAAAAGTAACCGGTTAACTTGAAGAAACAAAATTGGGCAGCCTCCTAAAATTAGGCTAAGAGGAGGTGCTGAGGTAGACATGAACTAGAACATCAATTAATTAAAAACACTATTCTGTAATACAGAGCGATCGGACTGGCACTTGTGCTGTCACCACACATAAGACAAGCCACAAAAACAAACAAATAACGAAACAAAACATAATACCCAAACCGAAAGGCTTAGTTTTGCTTGGTCCAGCAGGGCAGCAGGGCCCTCAGTGCTATAATTTACATACATATATATATATATTTATCTTTATATATATGGGTCGGATGTCATGGTACACCACCACGGCTTCTTAACCTTACAAAGATCATGCATAACACTATGTGAACAAAGCCTATGACACACACCAGGAGGCTGGTACCCTGTCTGCAAAGTGGGACGCCAAGGACCCCAGGAGGCAGGGCCGCCAGCTGACAGGCCTGCAGGACCTGCACCCCCCTCTCTCCACCCTTCTTTCCCGACCCAGCCTCCCTGGTCTGTCTTGCACCCCTCTCCCGGCCGGCTCTCTGCCTCTTCCTCCACCCACCAGCGCCCCTGAGCTGGGTCAGTCTGGCTTCTTCCCCCTCCTACTGAAATATCCAGATAAGTGCCGCCACCAAGCTCCAGGAAAAGAGGAAACCAGACGGGAATAGAAAAAGATAGAACACAGGCCTGGGAAAATGAACAGAGTCGGATCTTTTTCTGTTTTTCTAACATCTGGTGCCCCCTCCTTTCACTCTTGTTGGGCCTACAGGGAGCTACCCCCAAATCTCCTCCTGCCCCGCCAGCTCTTGTGCACAAAGTCCAAAGGCCATCCCACCACCGCTCGCTCCCCTGCAAGGAGGTCAGCCAAATGGCCCTCTCTCTGAAGGGCCTGAACACCCCCGCGGCCGGTGGTACCGACAGCATCCAAGAAGGGTACCATACACTTGTGAAAAATTGCAGCAGTTTTGTTTTGTTTTCTACACATGGAGAAATTCAGGCACAAAGATTAAACAAGCCTGCATTGCATCCCTGGATTGTACTGAGACACTGGGGGCCCCCCGGCCTCCCCACCCACCCCTACACCCCAGATCTACCTTCCCCATATCCGTGGCCTCCTCCAAAGCAGCCCAAAGCAGCAATGATATTTACTATTTTATATCTCTCTCTTGCTATATATATATCTCTATATATTTGTCTATCCTATATACACATAGGATTTTAATGCTTTGAATGAATGAAGGAGGGAATAGGGAAAGAGCACACGACAGGGAAATGTCACCAAAAGCATTAAGGGACACACCTGTGAGAGCTGAACACTGGAAAGGGACCATTAACCAGCTCGGACTTCCCGGGCTGGAGAAGTTTTGCTATGCTGGATAAGGCAGTAGCAAGTAGGGTTGTCAGCAGGACCACAGCTAAAGGCAGCGGGTGGCCAAGGGGCCAGATGGTAGGACGAAGAGGGAAGTAAGAACACTCAGCTCTCACCTGGGGAGACGGTGCCCTCCACCCTCCCTCGTCTCCACAGCCCCCTTACTCCATACACATCTACAGACTCCACATCATTTTTGACCTTCACCCTGGCCATTAGGCCTGGCTAGGCTGAGAAGGCCGTGGCAAGGTCAGGATGACTTTGTTAAGTAGGAACCTGGCAAAGAGGCATGTTGGGACTCTATGCAGGGTGTCCAGGCTTCGTGGGGGAGGCAAGGAGAGCAGAAGCCAGCACGGGCATCTCCCACCCAGTATCCTTCAGACACCAGCCTGCCCTGACCCCCTCTGTCCTCACTTCCCCCACTAGGGTCCCTCGGGGGTGGTGGGGGCAGGCAGGTGCTCACTCAGTACCGTCCAATGCTGCAACACCAAATCACAACAATACTGCATGATTTAACACACAATCACACACAAAAAGCACACGCGCGCACACGTACAAAGGGATATTTTGGTGGTGGTGGTGGTGGTGGCGGCGGCGGATTTTTTTTTTTTGTCTTTTTTTTTTTTTTTTTTTCCTATTCACATTACAAAAAAGAAAGGGCAAGGTCCTGTAGAACTGACAAAGGAACTAACAAACATTACAAAAATATTACAATTTGTAAATATTAGCTCAACCCTCTCAGCTTTTATGAATAGGGCAGGAGACCCAGGCTGCGTGGGAAGGGTGGGTGGGGGCGGGGAGTGAGAGGCGTCAGCTAGGTCTATGGAATAGTTTGATTTTTTTTTTTCCTTCCCCACCAAAGTTGAATGATATCTTGCTGTTAAAATATTGTTTTCTGGGATTTACAGATCCCCTAAGGGCCAGCAGTACCCCTTCTTCCCAGACTGGGGGAGGAAGCATAGTGCATAACGATTTCTTACAGACTGCCCCTTCCCCCCAATTCCCCTCTTTTCACATTATCAACATGACAACTGCTCTAGTCACATATTTCAAGTTTAACTTTTTTTCCTTTCCAAAGCACTAAGTCATTATTACAATTGCAAAATCGCATCCTCCCTACCTTATCATCCCCCATCCACAGTCGAGTGACACTGTCTCCCAAATTCATATCCCACCCCCCAACACACAATGTTTAAGGCCTTCAGATTTGGTGGGCGAGATTGCGGGGGAAGGACAGGAGGGCTGGGACCGAGGGACAGGGGGGTGGTCACAGCAGCACCTATCCCTCCGGCGTCCCTAGAGCCCTCACAAGCCTTCTCCCCAAAACCGCTTCCCGAAACCACTTTTAAAAAACCTAAGACAAAAACGCAGCCACAACTTTCTCTGAGAGAGAGAGAAAGGAAAGAAAACACACACACACACACACACACACATGCGCGAACACACACGCACACAACTCTTACAAATAAAGCCGTGAGATGAAACAGAGGGCCCATCCCAAAGTGAACACAAATATTGCAAATGTGCTTTCCAAAATTCAGGGTGGGGAGGCTGGGAAGGGGGGGGGAAGCAGAGCAGCAGAATGGGAGGCGTGAAGGGGACAAAAGAAAAATTGGAGGAACATAAGAGGTAGCTTTTAGAAAAACAACACCCCCACCCTCACGCAACAGAACAAAGGCTGGCTCATCCCCACGCCAGCCCTGAAAAGAGACCGATTTTGGCAATGATCGCACACTCAGAGGTGGGGCCACGCAGTTGCCAGGATCTGAATAATACGGGGGCCCCCCAGACCCAAATGACCCAGCAAATTGTGAGAAAGGTGGAATCTTCTCCAGAGTGTTTCAGGCTGAAGCCTTACTGGGCGCAGAGGGCGTGGGGGGGTTGCCCCGGGCAGAGCCAACGGAGACTCCAGCCAGCGTGCCCCCGACACACCCTCCCCTCTGCCCACCTTCTGCTGCCCCCCACGCCCCCCCCTTGGCTCCCGCATTCAGATCCTGAGTACTCCTTTCTGTGCAGCATCTTCCGGCTAGGACAGGGAGGGCGAGGCCAGCTGAAGTCTATTAAACCAACTATTAATTTACACAAGAAACACAAAAGAACGTCCTCCCTATTCCTCCAACCCCCAACCAAAAAAGAGATACAGGGGTTAAAAAGCTCATGAGGTCACAAAAAACTGAGGTAATTCAAGTACAATGTGCTAACAGGGGAACAGGGGACACGGAAAAGATGCAAAACATAACACAAAGGCCAAAGCGCTTTCAACTCCTCCTCCTCTCTTTCCTCCTCCCTATAGACTGGTTGGGGGGCGCCCTGAGAGCCAGGAATTCTGTGCTGCTCTCTGCACCAGGGCGGGGGTCCCCAGTACAACTCCCCCCGCCTCCGGCCAGCTACCCCAGCCCCTGGTGGCTGGGGTGTCCCCTTCCTTGGGCGGAGGGCACAGTGGAGAAGGACATGTATACATCCCTCCCTCGGACGGCGAGCCTTCTCCTAGGGACTGAAATAGGGGCTGCAGGGATGGGTGTTGGTGTGTTTGGTGGGACAGTATATGGTTAGTGATGTTTCCTGTGTTGGAAGCAAAAGCAAATCAGCAGGAACCTTGCTCATGACCGGGCTTGACTAGGGTGGGGAATTCCATTTATTTCATGTTCTCAGAAAGCCGAGGGTGGGGTGGGGGCTCTGGAGCCAAATGCAGCCCCCCTCCCCACTAGGGAGCTGGGCAAGGAGGAAGCTGCTTCCCCATCCCCCCGACCCCCATCCACGAGGGGCAAGGTGCCCTTGCCCTTGGAGGACAGGAGTCACGGGGAGACAAGGAGCTGGGGGTGGGGCGACAGCCACGAGGCTGCTGAAGACCTTGAGGGGACACCCCCACGTGGCAGGGTGGCGGTGGGGCGGGGGTGGTGGTGGTGCAGGGGGAACAACAGATAAACTGAGTCAAAGGAAGAGAAGGAAAGTCCCCCACCCCCATATGCCCCCCTCAAACCAGAGCTGCCGTGTGACCATCAACTATGACCTGGCCCAGCCCCACCACCTGCAGACCCCCTCCCTGCCCCCGGCCCCCATCTTTGGAGGACTCAGCCACAGGGTGACCGGCAGATTGTTTGGCTCACCCCCTTCCTAGCCTCCACTTCTGGATGCAAAAGGGGGGGTCTGGGTGGAGGGAAGAGAAAAATATACCATCATCTGAGCTGAACGAACCACCTCCACCCCACCCAAGAAAATGAGGCCAGCCTCCATCCAGAAGGAGGGACACGGGGCCCCTCGCACCCCGGGGAGGGGCAGTGGCCGGGTCTCCAGGTCACCTGGAGCCCCAGAGAGTCTCCAAGGCCAGACAGCTATCGGGTTTCCTTTTTTCTTGTCTCTTTTTTTTCTTTTTTCTTTTTTCTTTTTTTTTTTTTTTCTATTTCTCTTTTTTTCCACATAGTCCTTCGTCGTCAAATTCACCCTGCTGTAACTCTTCTCTCCGGGCTGCCCGTCCCCCGCCGTGGCCCCGCCTCACACGTAGCACAGGTAGAGGTAAGTCTTCTCTATCCTCCAGTCGGGGGGGATCTCCTCGGGCTTGTGGCCTTTCATGTGCTTCTGCATGGAGGAGAGGCTGGGGCAGTACTCCGTGCAGATGGTGCACTGGTAGGGCGAGGCGCCGTTGTGCGTTCTCAGGTGCTTGATCATGGCCGAGTAGTCCCGGGAGCGCTGGTGGCACAGCTTGCACTCGAAGGGCTTCTCGCCTGTGGGAGGCAGGGGGGAGAGAGCCAGGACAGAGGGAGAGGGCGTGAGGGCCTCCCCGGGACAGGGACGCTCTGGGCCCTCGCTCCACCCTCAGGCTTGCCAGAGACTCCCTCCAGTTTAGCACGTTCTAGAACTCTCCATGATGAAGAATGCGCCATCCAATATGGTAGCCACTGAGCTGCTGGGCGCCTGCAGTGTGGCCAGCGCACCTGGAGCTGCATGTTCCGTGGCACTTCCCTGTTGCTGATCTCAGCGGCTCCAGTATTGCTCAGCATCCCCTTAGCCCTGCCTTATTCTTCTGAACCCAAAGGCCCAGAATATTCCCTTCCAAAGAAAGGATATGGAATCTAGAAATGGGGCAGTGGGGTCCCGAAAGCCCTTAGGGACGGCTCTTCAGCACAGCTCCTTTCAGGGGAACAAGGCGTAGAGTCCTTTCAGGCTATAGCTGGTGGGGAGGATGGGGGTGAACGTGAGGGAACCCCATCCTCCAAACATGCTCCATCCGGGAT
This sequence comes from Canis lupus familiaris, assembly GCF_011100685.1. Lineage (NCBI taxonomy): Eukaryota > Metazoa > Chordata > Mammalia > Carnivora > Canidae > Canis > Canis lupus. Next base: position 19,123,337 of record NC_049226.1, read on the forward strand.
GCCTATTCCCCTAAGGTTCCCAGAGCCACCCCTGGACCCTGAGCCTTCCCAGGGGGGCCAGGATGGGGAAGGGACACATAGCCTGGGAATGCCTGGCCACACCCTAGCTGCTACCCACCCTACCTCCTGCCAGTTAGAGTCCCCTGGAGCTGAGCAGAGGGTGTGAGGGAACCTTGTTTCGATACAGTAATTAACTGGCCAGCCATCTCGCTATCGATACTCCTCTGTGCAGAGGCCCCAGCAAATAATGAAGTAATGAACAGCCAAAGTGATCTAACTATCGACCCGCTATTTACAATAGTCACCACCGATGCATTTAATGATCCGCTCACCAGGTCACATCCCCAGCAGGGGGCTAAGGAAGCCCTGGGGCTCTGGGAAATGCTCGGAGTGACTCTGGCTGTCAGCAACAAGCACCTGAGGCTCTCCTCTGGCCCAGGCCGGGGGCAAGAAAGCAGAGCTCCATAACGCAGCATCCTCTCCCTCTCCTTACTGCTTCCCTGTTCTCCCCGCGGCTTGTGGACGCATCCTCGCCCCTCGGCCAGCAGGACCTGTCTGAGGTCACCTCTCCCCCCATCCTCTGTCCCCAGGTCAGGACAGCTGTTTCACATGATCAGAGGAGGCTTCCTACTTTGCTAGATTCCACTACCTTCCACTACCTCCCACTACCTCATAGGAAGTCCTTCTGAATATCCACCTCCCCCCCCACCCCAAAGCCGCAACCAGCAGGGTGCTGCTGGTAAATGTTTAACAACTAGCTCTCCAAAAAGGCTCAATTTTGTAGCATTTGCCTGTGTCTGAGGTGATGTGGCTGTACTTGGGAGTCAGGGAGAGACGTGCAGGTGGACTTCCATGAGCTGGTGCAGGCCAGCTCCAGCATCCGCCACCCCCCAGTTTGGCAATTCTGGCCACCACGGCCACTTCCCCTTGCTCTGTCCTCAGACCCCACACCCCCATCCTATTTCTTTTACATAAAAAAGAATGTGAAGGCCCTCTGAAATGGTAAACATCATACAGGTAGAGGGGTCTGTGAATATATCTGTCTGCGATCTGACTCCCAGCATCACAGCCCTCATCCTAACCTAACTCAGTGCTCCCCTAGCCCCCAGGAACAAGAAGCCCTGCCCAGCGTTTGCTTTTAGTCTTCAGGCCAACCTGACCCCAATTCAGGGCTCACAGATCGAAGTCATCTATGCACTATTGGTACGGCTGCCTGGAAGGTGGGTCTGGGCTCCTGGAAAGTGTGCTGTGATCCACTAGCAACGTGTGCCTCGGCCTTGCAGGGGGCAGTGGCGCCTGAGCCGTGCTAACCTTTCCCAGAACACGCTCCACTCTCCGTCTCAGCCTGGGACCATGCCCACCCAGGCTGCTCTGGAGAACCACCTGCCCCCTGCCACTTATACCCAGGTCCCCGCGCAAGCTGGGGTGCCCTCACCAGTCCTCCGTACCTGTGTGCACCCTATAGTGTGTCTCCAGCTGGTGCTTGAGGCTGAACTTCTTGCCACAACCATTGCACTCGTAGGGTTTCTCGCCCGTGTGTATGCGTTTATGACTCTTGAGTGTGCTCTCATCCCGGAAGCAGCTGCCACAGAACTCACACTCATACGGGTGGTCGCCTGTGGGGACAAAAGGCTGGATCAGAGCCTCGTCTCCCCTACCCCCATCCCCTCTTCAAGAGGCGGCAGGGCACATTTAATGCACCGAGAAGATGAGACTGCCTATCTTCACCACCATTCTTCAAAAACATATAAGGACCCGTGGCCTCCTCTGGGCCCCAGTGTGAACCAGGGAGCTTGTATGCACACACATGTCCATACTTTACAGGGCCCTAGAGTTCATCTGTGGGTCAAGGGCCAATCCCAGGAAGAGAAAGCCCATTTGTTTCAGGGATGAACAGTTGACCCCAGAAAGCAGACCCCCACAAGGGGAGGGCAGACCCGTGGGCTTTGACACCTTGCCCCCCAACTTCTCCTGCCACCCTCTTCCTTTCCCATAGGTAGCCTAACTGCCTCTCCTGCCCTCAAAAAAAAAAACCCTCCAATTTGGGGAACTAGAACACACTGTCCCCCAAATGCCTTGTGCTACCTCCTCGCTCCACAGTTACAACAACTATCCCCTCTGCTTGATTTCCTCTTTCCTTGCTTCAATGAACTCCTACTCATCCTTCAAGACCCAGTTCACACATTACCGTGGTTTGGAAGTTTCCCTTCAACCTCTCCCACCAAGATAAACTGAGTCGCTTTCTTCTATCCTAAGAGAGAAGAAATACCTAGCATTGCGTTATTTTAGCAGCAGGATCATTTTTACGGGAATTTTTAATTGGAATGGTCTAACCTGCTGAAGGCTCACCACCATGCTGGGAGCCTTACACACATCTTATCATGTAATCGCTGCAACCACCTGACAAGAAACACACAATTCTCACCATATAGACGAGAAGAATGAGATGCTTAGCTGATCTCTAAGGTCAAATAGCTCATAAGCTGCTGAGTCAGGATACAGATCTGGTTTTGGAGTCTGAACGCTTGATAACTTATCAGATGGCTAAGTTGCACACAGCCCTGTCTCTCCTGCCACGCACACTGTACCCTGAGGATGGAAGCACCTTGAGGGTCAGAAGGGAGACTTGTCGATCCTTGTTGCCTGGGTACGTAGCACACGGACGACCCAGGGCAGATGCTCAGGCCTGGAAGCGGTGCCGTCGGCCTCCCTTCTGTGTGTGGCACCCATTAGCCCCCTGGAGGGTGAGAGGGTGGGGTGCTGGGATCCACCATCTTTTGCTTTGTACCCAAAGTGGAGGCTTTGGGGGCTGAAAGGTGAGGCCTTCGGCGACTTATTTATTACAGGAGTGAAGGCACAGACAATAAAGATAGATGGATCACCCCAGACTTTGTTCATGAATATTTAAATATCGCTGATTCGTCTTGTCACTGTAATTACAATTTCTCTGGGCTGCATCTCCAACAACCACAGTTTATGGTAAAGAATGGCCCACTGTATTTCACTTGTCCCTCTGCAGATGTGCGGGGCTGCCAACCGTGTAATGTCCTCTGCATTTCATACATTTTCTTCGGCTGCTGAAGGCTTAAGTCATCCACAATGACCTACGTTTTTTCATTATCCCCATGTCAAACTGCACTCGTGCCTGGGCATAAATTGTCCTTCTCGTTATAGACTCGCGTGCCTATGCCTTCACTTCCTCTTTAAAATGATATTTTACTCTCTTGTCTCTCTCCTCCTCAGGCCGCTAACCAAACCTCCCCCCTCTCAAACGCAGGCCCCCGTCCCCACATAAATTCTCATCTCTCCTGATGGTGCTGAAGGGTTTTTAAGGCTCTGTGGGGAGTGGATGCTGGGGTCTGCTCACTGCGGGCTCGCTCTCTCTGCAAGAAGCTCTGAAGACACAGAGCGGTGGTTGGGAGCACTCCCAGGCGGAGTCAGACAGGAGAAGCTGAAAGAGCAGAACCACATCTCCACATGGGTTCTCGCCAAGCTACGGGGTACAGCCCTGGCTGGCTCAGAGGCATGGGCAGGTCTGGAGACAGACCAAATCCTGGGCTTCCCGGCACCTGCCAGGGCCATACAGACCACCTGGTCCCCAGCCTCCAGCCCCACCAAACCCAGGGGGAGTAGAGGTCTATGCAGACCCTGGTCCTCACTAGCTGTGTGTCTGTCTGAGTAAGGGCCAGTCTGCGCAGGCCTGTACTGCGTGCTACTCTCTCTGTGCAGACGTCTGCACACAGCTTCCCCGCCACCCCCGCCCCCCCGCGCCTCGTTGACATCCGACTCCCCCTCCTTGCCGAATTGGCAACGATAACGACTTTAATCAAGGATTCAGTATCCTCATTAAGATATAAATAAATAAATAAAGCAAGGGCCACGTGAGACTTCCAACGAGAGCCGGTAATTAAAACGTACATCGGCAGCCACCCGACTGAGGGGGGGGGGGGGGGGGGGGGGGAGGCGGGCCGGGGAGGGAGGGAGCCGCCGTCTGTGCCTTCCCCTCCAGAGGGGGGCCCTAAGAGTTTAAAAAACAAAGGGTTAAAGCAGAGAGGTTTGTTTGATCAGATTTTTATGAATTTAATTATGAAGTGGATCACATGTTAAATGAGTTTAAATAGGAAATCTCCAGAGTCAGCCCAGGGAAAGGAGTGAAAAGAACTTTGAAGGGAAAAAAAAAAAAGATGCGCACACACAAGCACACGCACACACATGAACACACACGCGTGCACACACTTTGAAGCATGGTGAGCACCTAGCCTAAAATCCTCACCCCGAGAGTTAATGGTGTCAGTGTTGCCATAATGTACACAAAACTGGCTGCAGAACTCAAAATCCAATTTGTGGTATGTTGATTAACTCTGTAGCCTCTTTAATGAGCTTGACATTAAGTGCAGGACAAACGAGACTAATTAGAGCCCCTCTGGCCTGCCCAGTGCATCTGTGACCCCAGCGGCCTGTCCTCACCTGGGGGTTTCCCTGGCACTGGCCAGGCCCCTCCCCAGCGGCCCCTCCCCTTAGCACAGCTGAGAGTTTATTATATGATGAGCTGTGTGAGTCAGGGATCCATCAATGCCAAGAGCACGGCTGGACTAACCTACCAAACACAGCTGCCGATGCTAAACACCCGGCCCCGGCAGCAAGTGGGCCAAGAGCAATGGAATATTAATGAGGCATTGTGTAGGGGGTGTGCTTGGCCTGTACAGGGCTTATGTGCACTGGGCCTCACTGGTGTGAAAATCGATGCATGTTTGTGTGTGTGCATGTGCGCACACGCATAGGCAGCACACATGTCCATGTTTCCTAGATTAAACAGGTACTTCTCTCAAACTATGTCTGGGAAGAGCCCCTCCCCACAGACCTGCACCATGACGACACAGGAGCAGGTGATATTTTGATGCCTGCACTCCTAGAAGGTAGCGTGGGCAGAGCAGGGCATATCCCGGGTGGACGTAGCAGATGGGATGACTCAAGTCCTATGAACCCAACTGATTTGACCTAGCAGCATGCTCAAAAGTGGCTGAAAGGTGATTGGCTGTTTTGTTAAGGCTGAACTTGGGGACCCGGTGGGGGGAAGTGTGGACAGGATAGTGTGTGTTATCTGCAAGGGATCCATAGACAAAGTCCTCCTTAACACCCCTTTCTCCTTAGCCTTTCTTGTCGGGCCCTCCCCTCTGCGACCTCACCTCCTCCTGTGCCAGCAAACCCAAATGGTTCCAAGCCAATCAGGTGATGCTTAAGGCAATATGCTCCCCCCAGGTGAATGGCATCAAAAAGTGAGAGTCCAGGCAAGCTCTTTGATGAGGACACATGCTGCTGGCAGGACAGGCCTGCTCAGTCCATGGTGAGCAAAGCCCCTCCCTCAAGTCGGCAGAGCCTGCCACCCGAGAAAGGCCTGGCCTACATCCTTAATCCCAGAGCTGCGACAAGACCCAGGAATGAGGAGGGAGAGGGTCCTACCATTCCTGTCTTGAGGCACTCAGCTTTTTATAACGTCTCCAAGAGACATGAGCATACACTCTGTCATATACTCCGATATGGAGTCTGCCTGTCTGTCTCCCTGTCCCTCCCACCTCCCTTTCCCAGCCTCCATGGTCACTCCAAACCCGGGATCGAGCACACAGGAGTGGAGACACATGCAGACTCTGAAAGGGATGCTCTTTTATCCACTGAAGACTCAATTTTGTCATAGAGAAAGGAATGACTTTAAGTCACCCATTACCTTGGCTAGGGGACTAGAGGCTGCTATGAGAAAGCAATCTGCCTCTTGGCCCTCATGGGCAATGTAGAGGGTTGTGGCAAGGACTAACCAGCACCTGGGCACATGGCCCAGGCCCCTCAACTCACAACTACTTTCCCTCCCCCATCATTTCATTGTTTATAAGCCCTCACTGTCTCCCCTAAAGATTAATGGCCAAGTATAGAAAATATGCTTGTTATTTTGTGGGTTTTTTTTTTCTTCTGTTATTTTGGAGCAAGCAGGACCATTTCTGTAACATTCCCTTAAGAGCCCAAAGCTGATTCAGGAGCATGTGGCCATGGGGTGGAGGCCAGGGAGAGTGGTGAGGGCTGTGGTAGAGACCAAGCAGGCAGGCTTTCCTCAAAATGCATTGTGGGTCCACCTGCAGCAGAATCTTTGGGGAATATTTATTCATCATATTGAGTCTTGGATCCTACTCCATATCCACAAAGTCAAAGATTCTGAGGGTGGGTGGCACCCAAGAGCCTGCATTTCTAAGGAGTACCATTTCAGCTGAGCACAGAGATTGAGACCCTCAGGTCCCCGATGTGGGACAGGGACAAGAATTAACATTTACCTGTGCTACGGAACCCCCATAGCATGCCCACCTTGAGCAAAGAAGGGCTGAGGGCTAACTCAGCCTGACCCCTCCACTGGATGTCCTAGGAGGTCCATCCAGACGTGGATTTCCAGAGACTCTGATCCAGCCACCACCCGGATGGGCCTACCTGTGTGTGAGCGCAGGTGGCGTTTGAGGGCGGTGTGGCTGGGGAAAGTCCGGTTGCACTCGCTGCAGATGTAGCTGCGCACGCCCGCGTGGACCTCCATGTGCTGCTGGAGCGCGCTCTGCGCCTGGAAACGCTTCCCACACAGCAGACAGAAGACGGCCATGTCCGTGCCTGCAGGAGACAGGGGCAGGAGAGCCTCAGGAGGGTGGAGCACAAGGCTCTGCTCTACTCATACAGGCTAGAGCAGGAGCCAGTGTTGGGGCTGCTGCCTCTACTCCCCCCGAGCTCAGGGGCGAACCCAGAGGCAGACCAGACCAGGCAGCATTGATGGAGCACCTAGCGTGTGGCTCCGATGGTGGACAAAATCAACTTACCTCTCACCCTCGTGGGACCTAAAGTCTACTGGGAGAAAGAGAGACAATCAAATATGTCACAACAACAAACAATGAGTCAGCCGTCGTGCGGGGTGCTGTGTCAAAGGCAGGGTTCTGAGATGGCGTGTATCAGAGGGGCTTTTCGGAATCTGGGGCAGGAGGTGGAGGTCGGGTGGCCTCTGTGGGGGATCCCAATATTGAAGACAGCATGTGTGAGCCAATGCTCAAATGGAACTACTCTCAAGTCCCATCTCCAGAAGTCAAGCTCTACCACCTTGCCTTTCAGATAAGCCAAATGCACAGACTGAGCAACTTGTCCAAAGTGCCACTGAGTTCAGAAGCTGCAAAGCTACAGTGCAAACCCAGGCTGCCTGGGTCTGAATCCTCCCCAGAGGCTCCCTACAGATCCTGTTCTTTTAACCAGCTTTCCCTTCAACTGAAGCACACATCCTAAGAGTCTCTTCATTCAACACAGGTTATTCTAGTGCCTTCTATAAGGAGGACCCCCTCTTGGGCACAGGGGATCTAACTATGGAAAACTATACAAAGTCTCTGCTGTCATCATAGATGTCAACCAGCACATGGGGCCAGTGGGGGAGAGTGTCCATGACCACCCTGGCCAGGAAAAAAAACGCGGTTATCAGGGCACCAGACAGAACAGCACAGCTAGGGAGACGGTGCGGGGAAGGCCAAAGATAGAGGCAGGCCCAGGTCATATGCGGGTCTTGAAAACCACGTGAAGGCATTTAGGCTGCATCCCAAGACCAATGGGCAACTGTCTAAGGATTTCAAGCTCATGGGTGGCATGAGGTTCTCATTTCATGCTGTCTGGCCATTCTCTGCAGGGATGAGAAGCACAGGTAGGTACCGTGTGGTGCCCTACAAACACAAGCTGCTTTCTTTGTTATCGACCCCCTTTCTGATCCTGCTCCAGAGCCATTGCCACTCTGGGTACAACAGCACGTGAGGAAGCATCTAGACCCATCATCTAAATCCAACTGGTGGCTCGTTGCCCACCATTTTGGATCCTGTTTCCCTACGCATGTCAGCTGCCCCGGGAGCACAGCTGCTCCCCTCCCGCTGGCATCTGGGCAGCATCTCGGTGCTCAGCCCTGCACCACCTTGTCCTGTGTAAAGGACACAAGTGGGGAAGGGCAGACAGGCCCAGCGTCCGTCAACACAGCCCAGAGGGGAAGAAGGGCAGAGCTCTGGCTGCTTGGCATGGAATCATGGTGCCCGGGGAGGAAGCAGGGTGGAGACGAGGAATCCATGAAGACCCTGCTGCGTCTCTGGTCCATCCATGGAGACGGCAGAGGGGTGGCCTGTTCTCGCCGACTCAGTCCTATTCATGGCTGGGTTGAGGATGAACCAGTGGGAAGGCCAGACCCTTTGGTCCCCCCATTCCTCCAGCCCTCAGGGCCACCCATGCAGGCTACTCAGAAGGCCGGGCAGCCGCTGCCTGCAGCCAGGTCCAGGGAAGGCTGGACACAAAGCAAGAGCACGGTTTTGCTCCTGCCTCGCCAAGCAGAGGGAAAGGAACTAATACAGATGATGTGCAGGTGCTTTATCCACGTCCACGAATACCTGCATCCAACCCCACAAGCCAGGCATTCTCATCCCCCTTTTTACAAATGGGAGAACAGAGTGACTGGACAACTTGCCTAATGCCACATGGTCAGAAGAGGCAGAGCTGGGATTTGGAAATGCCTCATCTGATTTCAAGAGCCACAAAGCTGGGCGCATGTCTGTTTCCAGGTGTGCCACCTGTCCGTCTGGGCTTCTCCCAGAAGGGGCACTGTAATGACAGCCCGCTGCTGCAACCCCAGTGTACCCAGGGCCCGCTCCAGGAACAATTAGAAAACCTGGGCCATGGCACGTCTGGGTGGCTGAGGGGTTGAGCATCTGCCTTTGGCTTAGGTTGTGATCCCGGGGTCCTGGGATCAAGTTCCACGTCGGGTTCCCCACAGGGAGCCTGCTTCTTCCTCTGCCTGTGTCTCTGCCTCTCTGTCTCTGTGTCTCTCATGAATAAATAAATAAAATCTTAAAAAAAAAAAAGGAAAAACCTGGGCCATTCAAGTGGACTGGCAGCAGGGGTCACAAGGTACAGCTCTCTGAAGCCTTCCCACCTCCCCCAGCCAGCAAGAACCCTGTGAGGTAATGGGATGCTTGGCTCCACTTGGCGGAGGGGAGTGGTCTGCCCGGTGGAACCAGCTCAATAGCTGACAGTGGGTGCCCAGTGACACCCCCAAGTGTGCAGCCCATCTGCAGCATGTTCTGTGACATGGCTGCCCCAGCTCTTTCATCCTGAGGACCCCAGCACCAGCCCCAATCAAGCCACATGTCAAAGAGCTGCCTTAAATTGGTATGCGGGAGCAGGCCTTGGGGCCAAGCTGTGCCCTTCGGCAGCCCAGACTCCTCCTTAGACATCCCGAGATCCCCAGGGTGCAAGGTACCTGGGTCAGAGGGAACGTGCCGTTCCCAGCAGGACATTCCAAGGCTACAAAGCCGGGCCCAGAGGAGCTCTGGGGGCTGGTCCCTTCCCTCCCCAGCAGGGCCTACTGAGAACCTCACACCACTCAGCCCCCAGGTCTTTCCAAGGCTCCTCAAAGGTGCCCAGCCAGGCCATCCATACTTCTCAGGATGGCTTGAACCCATTTCGTGTCCATCTAGCACACCCAACAAACATTTACCAAACATAGGCACTGCTAGGTAACAAGGGATATAGAGATCAACCAGAGAAACAGGGTCCCAGACAAGCTGGCTCCATAAGAACTTCGGCTTTGAGAAATGAAGAATATGGAGAAGCCAAAGAGCAGAAGGAGGGGTACAGGAGCGACATGAAGGAAATGCTGAGAGCAAATTTTAGAGTGGGCAGGGACACAGGACAGCCCCAGATGATGGGGATACGCAGGGAAGGTCAGTGGGGGGCAGATCACCACGGCCGTATCACCCACCGAGTGGGACAGATTATACTTCATTCTACAGGCTACATGGTGCCTGGAATGGACAGGCATGGGGGGTGGTGCCAGCATGAACCAACCCGTATGCAAGGGCAATGCCCCTGGGGCAGCGTGAGGGCCAACTGCAGTGGCAAAGCTGGAAGCAGGGAGAGAGCTGATGGTTGCTGTGATGCCACCAGAGGAGGATGGGGACCAGACCAGGGGAGGGACTCTCAGGAGGAGGAATGGAGAAATGAAGTTTGGGGAAGATGGCATGACAGGACCTGGCACAGGGGCTCAAGTTGGGAAGCATGGTGTACCCAAAGTCCTGGACTGCCATCTCTGCACCCTGGTGTCTGGTTTCGAGTTATATAATCACCACTTTGGAAGGAAATGCTACAATGTCCGTGCAATGGTCCCTCTCCCCTTCCTGGGACGTCCCCCAAGGCTCAGGGGCTCTCCTTGACCACTGATATACTGGCCGAGGTGCAGAGATGAAGAGAAGAGGTCTCTGAGGCCCCACAGTCACTCTCCCCTTTCTTCTGTTTGGAGACCAACAGCTGAGAAGATGGAAAAATATTTAAAAAGAAAAAAGGAAAAGGTGGGGGCAGAAGTGGAGGAGACACAAGAAAAGCTACTGGTGCATGCAAGCTAAAAATCTAGAGACTAGATTTGAGTTATTAAATAATTTGCTGTAGTTTCTGCCTAGCTGATTGTTCGCATGTATGATGAGTCAGGGCAGATTCTATTACACTGGGAGATTAAGCAAATAAATGCTAGCTTTTGGAAACACATTAAAATGTGGGACTATGGAAATAAAATTATCTAGAAAATTGTATTAGCAATTCATTAGCTGCCATGAAATGTGCAGCCGGGCAAGAGGGCCGGGCAGTGTTAAAACACTCTGCTCCTTGCAATGCCTGAGCCGCAGGGATACCTGGTGCTCCTTCCTCTGCTATAAAGAGACCTCATGCCTGATATCACCGGGAAGACAGGAGGAGCCTCCACTGGTTGTAGAAAACCTTCAGAAATCATCTGATCAGCATGACACACAGGAGACAAGAGCAGCACAGGGGTCTTGGCTCTGCCACTTACTTGCCTTGTGATTCTGAGCAAGTCATCGAACTTCTCTGGGCCACAGTTTGCTCATCCTTTGCCACAGTGTCATTGCTGAGAGCATCAAATGAGCTACCCATGCACAAAAGCTTTATAACTATAAAGTGGTAGCAGAGCCATTGCCAGCCCAGACGACGCCTTTGTCTGAATTAGAAAATCATGCCTCTTCCTCTGGGCAGACGAAGATAGTCGCCTGGGTGCACAGCTCTGGCGAGCAAAGAGAGCTGGACTCCAGCCTCCATTCCCCCCTTAGCTGGGCATCCTCCTGCAAACGACCCGGATGGGCATCACGGCAGCCCTGCACAATGTACGAACTGAAGTTGTTTTATCGACTCTGGGCTGCTTCTTCCAGGAAGCTGACTCTAGAGAAGCATCTTTGATGAGTTACACCATTTAGGACTCCGTGCCAAGAACATCTTCTTCCTCTAAGCCATCACGACTACAGCACATAAAACCCTTTGATGCATTTATTTTTGACATTCAGCTCTGCCTACTAGATTGTAAGCCCTCCAAAGCAGGAACTATTCTCTTAATCTTCATATTGCCCAACACAGAGCACTGGGCTTGGCATATAGTAGGCACTCAGTAACTGCATGGTGCATACAAGAATAAGTAAGGAGCTGTGGGACAGTCACATAGAGCAGAGGAGGGGTCAGGGGTGGGGGCAGTCCCAGGACAGAGAGCTAGAAAAAGCTCAGACCAAATGAAGCCATTACTGAGTACTTCTAGCAAGACTCTCTTTGGAAATTAGTAACACCAGGTGACCCACAGGCATCTGATCATGTTGGGGCCTCTCGTGTCTGTCTGGTAGGTTAGACAGGACTCCCCAGTTCTCACCCAGTGTCTGAGCTCTTGTTGCTCAGAAGCAAAGATCGAGACCACAGATGGACCAATTTTACCACATCGTGCAGTGAAACACGCAGAAGACCTCAGTGCTGGCCCAGGGGCCCAGCCTGCTTGGCTTTGTGACCCTGGGCCAAGTAGCTGCCGCCCTGGGCTTCATTTCTCCCTCTAGAAAATGGCATTCGTAACTCACCTGCCCTTTCCACCATCACCTTCTCAGTACTGTATGTAAATGCTACAAATGTATTGTTTTCAATCCATCTGGAAATCTTAGTGTAAAACCGGACACATAAATGAGCACTGGTCTTGGGGTGCCTGGGTGGCTCAATCTGTTGGGGGTCTGCCTTTGGCCCAGGTCGTGATCCTGGAGTCCTGGGATTCAGCTCCATGTCGGGCTCCCTGCTCAGCAGGAAGCCTGCTTCTCACTCCCCCTCTGCCTCTCCATTGTACTTGTGCCCTCTCTCTCTCAAATAAATAAACAAAATCTCTTTAAAAAAAAATAAGCCTCGGTCCAAGGAAATAATTTATCAGGTCAAAGAACAGCATCCTCTTCTGAACAATGAATGGGGCTCAGTCTCGAGCTGCACTCCAAGGGTGTCTGCCTCAAACAGCTTGTCACTGGAGGTAATACAAGAGGTTATGGAGAGAAATAACCTCTGGAATGAAAATCTCGGTTCTAGGCAACATGGGCAGGGCCCATGCAGATATCTGGGCTGCCACTAGCCTCACTAGTCTCTGAAGGTGGTGACCCACACCTCATCCACCCACCACCCCCAAGGGCAGTGAGGCCAGTTTTGGCTGTAGGGCATGTACGACTCACAGACTCTCAATTTAAAACAAGTTTAATTATAGCCAAAGAATAGGAGAAAGCCAAGGCCAAGGTAGAACAGGAGGCAGGTGGGGTGACATAGACCCAGGATATTTATTTCACCCAGGTGATGACCGGGACTGAAATTATGAGACACAAAACCCTCATGTTTACACCTGTGCCATTTCCATACCAATTAGCTCTTTAATAGAAAGGAAGGAACAGGATCAGAGGGGTACACAGCTGGAAAAGATGTTCAGGTGCTACACCTTCTTGGAACAAGGCTCTTATTATCTCCAGCATAAGCAGTTTCTTAATCAAAAGAGCAGAGGGATCTAAATATACTCTGGCTTTTTTTGGTAAGCTAGCTATGACTGGCGCATGTGCTGGACTGTGTGCATGCCTGCGTGTCTGTGTGCGTGCACATGGACCATGGATGGGCTTGTCAGGTCCAACCCCACCTAACCTCACCCCTCCAAGAAACAGCTGCTTTCCCTGCCACCCTCAGGGTTTTTTCTCTGCAGAGGAAGAAAATATCAACTTTAGGGGGTTGTGAAAACGCTGATTTAAGCCAGAACCATCTCCCACCCTCCACCTCCACCCCAACACCCAAATCTTTCAGACAGGTCTTTCTATTTCCTGTACATGACGTTTCTGGCCGCAGGCAACCCTGGGAGCCACACACTAAAACCATCGCTGGGACTACTACCTTTTCTCCTTCCCTGTCTTTCTCTTTGCTCCCCTCCACTCCAGTCAACAGGTCACTGTTGGAGAATACGGAAGAACTGCATTATCCACTGAGCAAGAGAAAAAGACGGAGACAAACAGCCCAAGGCTGACTCACACCAGGCAGGAAGGCTCTGTCTGCATCTCAAGAGGATGTAGAAGGCTACAGGTGTGGAGGAGGCAGGGACAGGGAGCAGACGGAGAGGAAATGAATGCCCAGCCATGACAACAGCTCCCCTTACACCATCATTTAGGGCTTGGCTTCTTTTCAAGGGATCTACTGGAGAAAGGGCCAAGAGCTCCCTCGCTAGCGTGGGCACAAGTTGCACGATCATCTGGGTTGAGCTCCTAAATTCTCAGCCTTCTTCAGAAAGCGGCTGCATGCACAACAAGGGACCAGTTTGCCCAGCCCAAGAGACGGTCAGCCCACTGACCCCTGAGAAGGACCGCTTCTGAGAGTGGGAGACCAGCCTCGCTGTAGTCTTTGCTGCTGTCAGCCTCCCTCCCTCCCAGGACAGGTGGAGAAGACTGAGAAAACATCTCGGATGCCTGCCTTGAACCAGATTAGCCACAAGCCTGTGTGTGGGGACTTGGGGCTTGTCTCCCACACACAGAGTCGCCTACTGCATGGACACCTTTAAATCACCTGTTCAGTTGCATCTTCTCAAACCAAGCCTGGAGCCAAAAACCTTACCATCTAGTCTTCTTGTCAGTCCAGCCCCGTCAATTCCAGCCTCCTGATCCAAGCCCTCCTACCCCTGTTTCCTGACTTTTCTTGAATCTTGGAAGGCAATCTATATAACCTCCCATTTCCACAAGGGAAAGGGGGAATGTTATGCTTTCATATCATTAGTCCAGGGAGTAGAGAGTTCTCAATGAATAACCAAAAAAGGGAGGAGCTAAAGCAGCTGATTCAAATGTGTTTTAAAAGGAAGCCACGGATGGGTGAGTGATTCCATGTCTCCAGGCACACACCCCCATGCACGTGTGCGCGCACACGCCCTCCTCGTCTCTGGGGGAATGTGGCTGCATCCTCAGGCAGCAGCTAGCACTGCTGGCTTCCAGAAAACTGTGTATTTGTTTAGCAGTGAGCTGCAGACACAAGTGCATTTCATTACTCGGCACCTCCAGCTACAGTAAACAAATTTGTCAGCTCACTAGCTCAGTAAGGTGGACCCTGGACACAAGGGATTTATTGAGACCTGCACAATAAAAGTAACTTGAATGGATTTACTAATTTTGTCAATCACTCTAACAAATGAGCCAGAGAGGAGGAGAAATTGGGGGAGAAAGACAGGAAAGGGGGCAGGAGAGGAAGGAAAGGAAGTAAAAGGGAGGAGGAAAGTTGGGTTTGGTTTGTAAGAGGGAGTCAACAGGTTAAAATGGGACCAGATCTGTGCTTTGCTGCCTGGTTACAGGTTACATGACCGCCTGCCTGTTGGATCTCCCTTCTGGTAGGCTATGCTTTCTGGGGGTGGGGTGGGGTAGAACGGGGTCCCTGGCAGAAAAGGCACCAAGGACAAAGTCAACTGCAAGAAGTCAAACTGCTGGAAACGTGGTCCTCCATTCCTCCCACCCCAGCATCAGATGCAAGGGAGAAGTAAGGAAGCCAAAGATTAAAAGCCACAGGAGGGGGAAGTAACAGCGCCCTTCACAGAAGACACCAGTTGCCTCTCCTGGTCCTTCCCACCTATGCCTGCAGCCAGTTCCCAGTCATGCTCCTGAACCCTTCCAGACATTTGAGTGAATCCAAACTTGTACTACATGAGCAAGAGGAGGAAGGGAAGGAGGTGGGGGGAGAGGGAAGGGAGGCGAGGGGCGGGGTGTGTGTGTGTGTGTGTGAGTGTGAGTGTGTGTGTGTAGGGGGTGGGCTTGGGGTGGGAAGTAAATCCAGAGAAGTATGCAGCCCTCTGGTCTGTAACTTTCAAAATGACAGCAGGACTGGGGCAAAGGTCACAGGGTCCGCGGCCTTAAGCACCTCCGCCAGCTGTGGCCGCGCAGCCCGGAGCCCGCAGGACGCCTGCCCGTATAAATCAGCGGTAAGCAGCACCCGCTGGGGGCGAGGACAATGGGCCCACACGGGGGCGGGAGGCAGGACAATGGGGCCTGGCCAGTGCGCAGGCCCGGAACAAATGTGCCCTGGCACCGCGGGGGCCCCCATTTGTGAAACTAATTGGCCCGCGATTGAAAAATTGGACCAACTTCAACAGCCCTGAGAGGAGTGGGGCGGCCTGCAGTCGCCCAGCCCCTGGGCCCAGGCCTGGGGATCAGAAGCTTCCCTCAGGTACTAACCGTCGTGGTGGAGGAGCGGTGCCTTCGAGATGGGGACAGTCTGGGAGGAGATGGACTGGGGGGATGGGACAGGGGGACGAAGTGCTGCCTTAGGGACCCATGAGCAGCTTCTCCTCCCGCAAGATACAGAGAACTGCCTTCCTCAATTTCTCTACACTGTTTGTTCTATAGGAATAAAGCTCAAAGAAGAGAGACATGTGCTTGTCCACTCTCTGGGTTCCCAAAGGCAAAGGGCTCTCTACTTGGCACATTCGGGGGTAGGTGGGTAGCAAATCAGCACAGAGCTGCAGGGGGTTCCTCCCTTGTCCACCTGACACACAGTCTCTGCAGGCTGCCCCACCTGGACCATCACTCAGTCTCTAACTCCTCTGATCCTGGAGGCGGCTGGGAAAAGAGCCCCTGAAGTATGTAGTGGGAAGTCAGGATGACGCGGGAAAGGACAGGCTAGGGTAATTACCCCACTGTTGTCCTCTTGCCCTTTTCTTTCCTATGACGTCTACAATGACTCCCAATTGAAGAGGAGCTGAAGAATGGAAAGCACTGCGGTCTTTAGCTGGAAGGCCTGTCCTCAAGCCCAGCTCAGTGACTAACTCCCTGTGCACTCTTGGGTAGGTTACTAGACCACTCTGGGTCTCAGTTTCCTCACGGGAAGAAAGAAGGTGGAAATAAATGATCCTTGAAAGCTTTTCCCCCGTACTCTAACAGTCAATTATTCTAGGCCTATTGAAGACTAAAAGATCCTTTCTCCCACTGAGATGTAGTCCAGGCATTTCTCCTTCAAAGTCGGATCTGACAGCCTTCTTTTAGTTAAAGAGAATCTCAAGGCTTCACTGGAAACCACAGTCGTAGGTTCACAGAGGGATAGTCACGGTTAAGGCAAAGAAAAGACTTAACCTTAAAAGCGAGAATTTGCTCAGGGCCAATCCAGATCTATCACCCCCAGACCCTTCTCAAGTATCCCTGGGAGAGGGGAATTTTTAGGAAGAACAGGAAAGCAAGACTTGAGAGAACCTGGGAGGCCCCTTCTCTCAAGTGACCACTAGCTACCTGCTTAGTGTCTTCTAGAACTGGCCACACACTCAGAGGGGCAATTCTTGAGTCACTAGGTCTGAGGGTACCTGTAAGCCTCTGTGCTGATGGGATAGGGACAGGGGAGCCGGGCTTGCTCTTCTATGCCCCCAGCACTGCCAGGACAGGAATGACAACCAAGTGACCCTCAGAGAGGGTAAGTCAGACAACCAGACCCTCTGATTTCCTTAGGGCCCTGTGCCTACACAGAACAGGAACTGGAATTCTCAATGGTGAATCTAGAGTTTCGCAGGTGTACATGGTGGTTCCACCTGAAGATGAGGCCCAATGTCCTCATTTGCACAATAATAAGTTCCTACTAGGTCTCTTGCATCTCTTGTGTTCATCAGATGGACAAGACATTTTTGATAGTCAATCTCTCCAATTCTAGGCATGCCCCGAGTCATCAAGAGCCCTCCATGGATGAACCAGGGCCCAGAAGAGGGATCTCTGGGAACACAACAACTCAATGGGAGTCTTATACTTAACACATCCTATAAACCCCCGATATATTCCAGAGACAGCCTGGTGGAGATAGGAGGAGGTCCAAAGAGAAGAGCAGGGACAGACAAGGAGAGAGACAGAGGCCAGACAAAGAACCAGAGACACAGAATAGGCTAGGAAGGGGAACAGGGGTTGGGCGACCTGATATTCAAAATAAAGTGAAAATGCTGATTGTTTCAGGGCCATTTCGATATCTGACAAACATCAGGCATTGAAAAGAAAAAGCAACCCCATATAAATAAACAAAACCCAACCAAAAAAAAAAAGAAAAGAGAGAGAGAGAAGGACGTATTCATTTTACTGACATTTTAATGGTTCCTCTCCTTTCCCCCCCAGAAGATGATTACAAATTAAGCAGCATTTAAACGCTTTTTACTGTCAACAATTAAAAGGAGGCTGGGAGCCTGAGAGTGTGGTGGCCATTCATTCCCACGGTAACCAGGCTATCACAGGCACCGCCGGCCCTTCCCATACTGTACCGCACACAATGGCCAAAAAGGGGGAAAGTGCGGACACCGTTAATTTTGCAGGACATTCAGAAGCAAATTAAAATATAAAAAGCTCCCACACAAAGGTAGATACCAAGAGTGAAGGCGGGGCAGGTCAAGCTCTGGGAGTTAAAGTCTCAGCAATGGCAGAGTTTGAGCACAGCCCGATTATACCTTATTCAGGGCTGCCCTGTGTTCGTTTTATGGAGACACAGAGTTCGTTTTATAAGAAGGATGAAGGGTGGAGGTGGTCTTCCTAGACAGAGAGGAATAAACAAGAGAATCCAGCAGCTCTAGGCCAGACCCCAGGCCCCAGTGAGAGAGGGAGAGGACACACCAGCTCTCTCAACCTAGCTTTAACCTTGGGCGCGGGTCCGCCGACCTCTAACCCTTCCATACCTGTGCCCTGGCTTTCTCTGCTACATCACAGGGAGGAACCAGGTAATCTTCATGTCATTCTGGTCAGAGGAAAGGATTTCATCCCAGCCAGAGTGCACCAAAGAACAAATTTAATTTTTCAAAACAGATCCCCTTTTGTGGCCTACACTGTCGCCATCAATTCATGCCCACCCCTGCCCACCCAAGCCTGACATCACCCATACTGGCATCTTTCTGAAACACTAAACCCTTTTGGGGTTGGGTCCCCGGTAAATGTTAGTGCTAGAACTCTTGTTGGGTCTATTCGAAACAGATTCTAAGAATCCAAATCATCTCAGGTGACTTTGAGAATTAACTGGGTAAGGAAAACTCAGCCCCAGGCTAAAAGAGAGAAAAGAAAGCATTGAAAAAGAAACCAAGCTGGGTGGAGTAGCATGGGATGTAGCTACTGGATTCCTTCCCAGTTCTTCAGAGAGCAACATGGAAAGTAATAGAAGTGAGCTGGCTACTAAGGGAGGACGAGCTGGGTCCGTTTCTGTACCGTAAAGTTTAATATGCAGGAGGGGCAACAGAGAAATAAAAGAGACACGTCCCCTTTAAAAGGAAATATAATTTACAGTGTGCAGCCAGGCGGCCCATAGTTTCAATCTCGTTTACTATAGAGAAAACTCTGCTAGCTGTTCTCTATCCCACAAATCCGATTTAATCAGACAAGCCAGCCAGCGTGGCTTGGAGTAAAAACGGATAATTAGTAAACAGAGAGCTACTCCAGTGCTTCATTGGCATTCGAGTTGGGCTACTGTGTCGCATTTAAAATGCAGTCTGATGAAGTTTACAAAATCAAACCATTTGTTACTCCTATTGAAGAGGCTTCAGGCCACTTGCAATTAAATTGGAATTAGTGCTCAGAATGAGACACAGCAAATTCATACTAAAAAGGGATCTGACTTTGAGACATTTGACTTCACTTCAACAGTTTTCTGTGTGAGTGTGTGGGGGGGTGTTACTAAAAGAGTCCTCGCTCACCCCGACTCTGCAGGGCTCCCCGACTCGGAGAGCTTGCCCCCCACAACCTGCTGGTCTCTGAGCTGGCTGCAGGGGGATGGGGCGACAGGGGAGGGGCAGGAGGGACAGCTGACACTGGAGAGCCAGGCCCCGCATTCACACCAGGACGATACTGTACTAGGGAAAATGTGTCCACAAAGGACCATATGGCTCCCTTCTGCATTGAGCCTTTGGACCAGGGGGTGGAAGGGGGGCGGGGAAGCTGCCAGAAGGCACACTTCCAGGGGGCACTGGCCCCGCCCACCTAAGACAGCAGGCTGGCGGCTGGGGGAGAGTGGGGGCACCTTTTCCCCGTTGGCTGGGTTCCTGGGATGCTCCTGCCTCCCCTCCCTCAAGGGCGCAGGCCCGGGCAGCATTTCTGTCACCACGTCCTACCCGTCAGCACACTCCTGGCCCTTCTAGGCGGAAAAGGCAAAGCAAACTCTGTCTTGGCAGGGCGGCCTGACCAGGAGCCCACACAGCCCCCAAGCTGTCCAGGGACAAGACTCAGGACGTCAGTGAATGTGAAGAAAACAATCACATCTCTATTTTCACCAACGTCTACCTAAGATTTACCAGCTCTTTCAATGGGAAATGGAAGCAAAACACAACACAACAAAACACAACACAACCACACAACCAGTTGTATTAGCTAGCTGTACTTGTGGTGGCTTGGTCACGGACAGTGTAGGTATTTGCCTGGCACATTAGAAACGTTCCATTTATATCCAGGTATTTATGCAAACCCCTCCTGCAAAAATATGGCAAACATTCAACTACTCCTTGAGCTCAACAGGGTAACAAAGAATCACACACAGGCTACATTACAGCTGACTTTTAAAAAATATTTTGATACCTATATTTAAGGTATCTATTTATAATCTTACGTATTTTACTCTATGCATTTAGAGACATCATCCTTAAGGAAGAGTTCATGGATGTAACACCAGACCCCACCCCCTAGCCCCTGGGGCCCATAGCACAAAATACTGAGAATTCCTTGTCCTGAAGGCCAGGGGGGGAGTCAGTGTCTAATGGGCACAGAGTTTCAGTTTGGGAAGATAAAAGTTTTGTGGATGGATGGTGGTGAAGTTGCCCAACACTGTGATTGTATACTTAATGTCACTGAACCATACACTTAAAAATGGTTAAAATGGGGGCACCTGGGTGGTTCAGTGGTTGAGTGCCTTTGGCTCAAGTCGTAGTCCTGGGGTCCTGGGATCGAGTCCTACATCAGGCTCCTTGCAGGGAACCTGCTTCTCTCTCTGCCTGTGTCTTATCTCTGCCTTTCTGTGTCTCTCATGAATAAATAAAAATCTTAAAAATAAATATATTTTTTAAAAAGGTAAACCTTACATTATATATATTTTACTAAAATAAAAAGAAGCCTTAGTCTCGACCAGTCAAAAGTTAACTTGTGCTCCTATAACTCCTCTGCTGCCCAGATGTATCCAGACTAAAATCCAATTGCACTCCTTCCCCGCTTTTCCACCTGGATGGAAGAACAGAACTGAATGGCCCCCAGGAAGCAGGGAGTGACCATGTACGGGTCTTTGGAAAGGACACCGCAGGAGGCCCGGGCTTCTCGGCTCTGACACCAACCAGCCTCAGGTGAGCGGCTTCAAGTTCTCCCTCTCCCCATCAGAATGAAAGCCACCTGGGAGCAGGGGCCTCCCTTCTCTCCTGCGCCGCTGTATCTGTTGGGCCTGACAGGTGTTTGATGAATATTTACTGGGTAGGGGGAAAGACTGATGGGCGGATGAGGGATTAAACAAACGAATTTCATCTCTCTGGACCTCAATCTCATCTGTGATACAAAGAGGATAGGCTCCATGATCCTTTAAAGCTCCTACAGTCCCAGGGGTTTCCATCTGCTCACCAGGCTCCTCTACCTGCTGCCCACTCGTCCCCAGCACGCAGCTCTGTGCAGCAGACGCCAGTGGTGCACGCACAGGTGGGGGATGCTCCGTGGCAGCAGCGTGTCTGATGTGGAATACCGAGGCTGACAGGCCACCCCCTTGGGCTCCAGGACTTTCCTGCTGTCCTCGGGGATGACCCTGCACTGGCCCACTAGGTCTCATGCTCTGCCACCAAGGGAGCAAACGGGCTGGTCATGGTGAACTGACGGGCTCGGTGAGTAGAGGAGCAATGAGAGGGAGCCATGGAGGCCCCAGGAGGAGGCTCTTCTGTGGCATTGGGCAGCACGTAGTGTCTCCGAAAGCCTGGAAGGAGATGCTCCTTTCTGCTATTCAGGGAGGGTGGGGGAGGAATTTGATTATCGTCAAGAAAGAGAAACAAAACACTGTCCACCAGACTTTCCCACTTCCCCCAAATCTGGAAGCAGGCCCCCCACAAGCAGGCTGCATTCCTGACTCACTCCATCTATCCCAGGGAGAGGAGGCGGCGTGCCCGGCATGCGTGTGCCTGGGCCTCAAGGCCACGTGAGATGGAGTGTGTGTTCCCCGGACAGCTGATGGGCAGGCAACCTGGTCCTCCCCCGCACTGCACATGCATGCACACACACGCACACACACATGCACTCCTGTGACGTCTGAAGGAAGGTCTACAGAGGAATTCCAGCTCAGGTTCTAAAAAAGGAAACGTAAGGTTGAATGTCACTTAGTGGTTCGGGGTTCTATTTCCTCCCATGTGAATTTTGTTTCCTAGTTTCCTCCCCTTTCAGTTCCTCCGCTGGAGTTTCTGGGACACTTTCTGACAGGCCCGGGGCCTGCAGATGGCCCCCGAACAGATGGGAGACTTTATGGCTGACCCTCATGCCACGGCCAGGTGTTTCTGGTCATAAACACGGGGCCAGGAGAGACTCCTCTGTTGTATGAAGCACTAACATTGCTTGATTGCCACATCTTCCTGTCCTGGTCTCCTGCTCTCCAGTTCTCCTCATTTCTCTCTTTGGGTGGTGGTACTTTTATTTCCGTTGGGACACAGTATGGAGCATTGCTTTTGGCACCACTCAGGCATATTCCCACTCACTCATGCATCTAGCAGTTTTTGAGTTCCCATTCTGTACAGGCACCAATCCCAAGGCTACTGTGCCAAGAAACTTCTTGCCACCAAGAAGCTTACAGTCTAAGAAAGCCTAGACTTTGAAGTCAGACCAAACCTGGGTTCAAATCTTGTCTCTGCCATTTATTTACCAGCCATAGAGTCATATGCATGTCCTGTTGGTTCTGGGTCTTGGTTCTTCCATCGGTACTAGCATCATAATACGCACGTGCAAGATTGTGAAGAAGACTGGAGATAATATGGGCAAAGTGTCTACCAAAGTGCCAAATGGTAGAGACCAGAGAAATGGGAGCTGCTGAGAACACTGATCCAGGGGACGGGGTGTGGGCCACGTCTAAGTAAGTGGACGGTGGTGTTGTAACAGGTACCATGAACTGAATGAATGGGCCCACTGCAGGAGGTGCTTAGAGAGGCCTTCCATCACCAACCAGAGCTATTCTTCTAAAGCATTAAATTTAAACCTCCTTCCCACCCTTCAAGGTTCTCCCATCCAGAATGGGCCCTTGATTCTCCAAACATCCTTACCATGCCCTTCCCTTCCTTACTTCTTGCTGTGTTCAAGTGCCAGCTGCCTCCTTGCTGATTCCTGAACTCCCTGGCCCATCAGCCTTCCATGGCACCCACCCTGCCAAATCCAACCTTGGCTCAGTTACCTCTTCTGCTTTTCCACTCCTAGAGCCGCGGCACATACTGCCTCTACTTCCCGAGGCTCATTAACCCCTCCACCCACCATCATCTCCTCCATGCTTCCACTGTCCCACCATGACCAAAACCATTCGCTTCTGATAAGCAGTGACCCCTATGTGTCGCTATATCCAACAGACATTTTCTCGTCTTCCCCTTAGGGGACTTCTCAGCAGCATTAAGATTGATGACCACTTTTTCCTTCTTGATACCTCTTCCTTAACACCACATTCTCCTGGGCTCCCTTCTATTTCTTCCAGCAATTCCTTTTCAATCTCCGTGTGGGTTTCGATTGTTCTAGAGAGACATGATGTAGGGGTTCCTCCAGATTCTGTGTTAAGCTCTCTCCCCTTTCTGTACACTCTAGTTTTATAAACTCATTGACTTCCAGGGCTTCAAAGATCATTGGCATGCTGATGACTCCCAAACATACATGTCCAGAGGGTCTCTCTTCTGAATTCCCGACACCACTGTAGATCTAAATGTCTCCAAAAAAGCTCCCCAGGGACATCTTACTGCTGTAATATCCAAGCTGTTCATTATCTGAATGACTGAAACAATGAAAAAGCTCACCATTCAGTCAAGAGTTCCACGACCATCAACCCAATCGCCCAAGCAAGGAAGGGGGCCGCCATCCTTGATTTCACCCTCTGAGCTACTTTACCTTCTTGTCTAGATTATGGCCATATTTTCCTAACTAATCTCCCTGCCTCTCATTCACTCACAATCATGTAGTGTCAGCCGTTTTTCTGAAACATAATTGGACATTACTACCCAGACTAAGACCTTTTAATGGCTTCCTCTTGTCCTCAGGAAAAAGGCAGAGCTACTGAAAGTGGTTTTCAGGGGCCTTCCCGTTTTATGCCCACTTACCTCTACAACCTCTGGTCTTTGTTCCCTTTCCCCACTCCTGTGTGCAGTTCTGTGAACTTGCCTGACTCTCTCCCAGCTCTGGACCTTAACCCACGTTGACCTCAGGCTGGCATTCTTCCCTTTCTCTACTATTCGCTCCATTTACTTAATGACTTTGATGACACAACCTCCAGGAGACCTCCCCAGGTGGAGGCCTTCACATGTGCTCTTAGAATAGCTTACACCTCCAACATAACAGTATTTATCCTGTATATGACTTGTTCACTTACTTCACTGTCTCCTTAGGACGCATGAGCACAGAGGTTCTCTTTTCCTCACTACTGTGTTCCTCGAACCTAATACAGGATTAGGCACATAGCAGGTGCTCAATAAATATTACCTGAATGGATAAGTGAGTAAACAAATGAACACATAAAAATGTAACCTGGGGCACCTGGGTGGGTCAGGTGGTTAAGCATCCACTCTTGATTTTGGTTCAGGTTGTAATCTCAGGGCTGTGGGATCGAGCCCTGCATCAGCCTCTGCACTCAGTGAGGAATCTGCTTGATATTCTCTCTCTCTCTCCCTCTACTCTTCCCCCCTGCCTCTTACTCTCCTTCTAAAATAAATAAATAAAGTCTTTCTCTTTTTTAAAAAAGATTTTATTTATTTATTCATCAGAGACACAGGCAGAGGGAGAAGCAGACTCCCTGTGGGGAGCCCGATTCAGAACTCTATCCCAGGACCCCGGGATCACACCCTGAGTCAAAGGCATATGCTCAACCACTGAGCCACTCAGGTCCCCCGAAATAACATCTTTTTTAAAAAAAAAAATAACATTTTTAAAAAACCTGTAACCTATGAATATCTGTGAGCTTGGGCCACTTCCCTTGGCAGATTATGATTTCTCGAGCTCAAGATTAATATTTGACTCTTACTAACTTCAAGGAAACACACCTCCTTGCCCTCTTCAGTCACCTACCCCCCACCAGCCCATATACCTTGTTGCAGGCTCTTTAACATGCAGGACTCTTAGGTGTGCATGCATACCCACGTGCTTTAGAACCACAGTATGAGCTTCCCTGGGTGTGGCTTCTCTGCCCATCCTGGAAGTAATCATTCAAGGGGTACCCGGTATAGAACGACTGAGATGTCTCTTCAAGATGGCAAGTCATTCACATCATTGGAGAACCCAGATCTGCAGTATGGAGTTACCCGATACTACTCCACGGCCACAGCTGGGAGATGGCAACCAACTAGGACTCACAGTTTGGGACCTGCTGGCACCTCCTTTGGCCACTGGCAGCACATGGACCCCAGACTGAGATACCCCTGTACACACTTCCTATCATTTTCTCACTCGGACCATAGGAGGCCCTTGGCTTCCCTCTGGGGCTGCTATGAGCTGCCCGCAGACACACAAGGCTAGCCCCAGCATCAGAGCCCTCTAAACCAGGGCAACAGGCTCCTCAAAAATCACACTCTTAGAGGGTTTCATCCTTTTTCAGATGGTGACGGTGTATAATACACTATT
Organism: Canis lupus familiaris; assembly: GCF_011100685.1. Taxonomy (NCBI): domain Eukaryota; kingdom Metazoa; phylum Chordata; class Mammalia; order Carnivora; family Canidae; genus Canis; species Canis lupus. Next base: position 19,148,479 of record NC_049226.1, read on the forward strand.
TAGAGATTCCATCTCTATAGCAGATGGAAAACCCCTGAAATAGGCTGCTAATGGAAATGCCAAATCCATGTCACTACCACGCACGTAAATTGTGACCTCCACTGCTATCCTGCGAGGAAAATAAAGATTGGTGTCTCTTAAAGAGTTGAACAGGCTTTTGTCAGATTTAGGTTCAGCGTTACTCTTGGCTCTGGCCAAAAACCCCAGTTCTAGTGACTACGGATGGATGACGTATCAGTGGTGAATGCAGTACAGGTGTCCTTGTAAGCAAAGGTGATGACCCAGGCAGCCCCAGGACTTACTAGGCTCCCAGGCAAAGGTGCCCTGCCCTGGCCATTAGGTCCCTCCTTGTGTCCTGACACCATGCTCACTCCTACTTCCTGACTTCCCACCTCTCAAGTCCAAAGAACCCCTAAGAATGAGGAAGATGAGCAGTGGTTACTCAATCACCTATTATGCTCTGTCCTGTTCGAGGGAGGGATGGGAAGCTGTGATGTTTTAGGCTACTACAAGGGGCCACTCAGAATTCAAACACATTGATGGCACTTTCTGTTCATTCAGGTTAGAGTCATCGTGGGTTTCAAAGATTTGGGCAACGGTCCTTGAAAGGAGTGAGGAATCTTCAAAACGTTCCCCTCTGAGCTCAGATGGAAGCACTGTAAATTTTCCATGGCCCTGGAATCAGCGGCAAAGGCAAGAAAGATCCTGTTCTGCCAAAGATGTCTACGTTAAGAACGCTTCCCCACTTGCCCTCACCCAGGCCTGTCTTGTTTCACGAATGTAGTCCATGTGGGGAGCATCCTGTGATCCCAGCACTTTCCGTAATGTGGGTCTGCCCTCGGCACATACCGATCCCTCTTCCCTCCTCGGCACCTCCATACTCTAAACACTCCCCGGGCCACACACCCCACCCTCCTCCCCCTCTCTTTCCTCCTCCCTGTGGCTCCCTGTGCAGTTGTTTATCTGCAACGGTGGCCTATGGAGAGAAGACTAGTTTCCTAGTAACACCACACAGCTGGAGAATGCTAAAGGCCACCTCTTCGTCTGAGGGACCCGGAGAATAAAGGGCTCGGGAAACCCAGGGGAGAGAAACCACCGCTACCTCCCCTAGACTCAACCGTCTCCCAACAATGATGCTTTGGCGGCTTGTGAGCTTGGGCTCTTCTGGAAAATGGAGCGAGGGTGGTGGACGTCATCAGGAGGGCCTGAGAGGAAGGTGGTATGGTCAAGAGGGACACACTCATGGAGTCCCTACAAGGTTTTCTACCTCTGTGCGTCCAAGATATAAGGTATCTGTACCTACCCCTGCTGCCATCTGTTCAACAGGAGCTAAATTTTGGACAAAGCAACTTATGTAATCTTTGAGCAGGCAGGATCTGGCTGGATTTCCCCCCCAAATGCAGCTCATTCTCCAAAGGATGAAGACCCCCCACCCCCGCCAAAACACCACTGGCTGGGGGCTGGGTGGGCGGTCTGCACGGAAAGGCTGCCTCTGAATGCGAGGACAGAGCGCTCATATTAATTAACATCTTCATAGAAAGGAAACTCTCTCCAGGGAGGATCTGTTTGATTATTCTTATTTACTCAGTGATGTTGCTGCTTGGTTACTGCCTCCCCTCGCTCCTAGGGAGGCTACACGGATGCCGTGAAGGAGCAGGAGGCAGCGGCAGCCTGTGGATGGGGACCACACGGTGAGCAAGGGGACGGGCTGGTCCTTCTGTGGTGCGGGGGCCCCTGTGCTGGAAAAGCCACCACCAGGCGCCGTGACACTCACCTACTGTCCACGTCCTCTGTGCGCCTGCGACCCTTCAACCAGGGAAACTGGAAAAATGGCTATCCATGGTCCTGCACCTTCCAGAACTTTCTCAGTGATTGCTGCGGTGGGTGCCCCCCTCCCGAATCAGTAAGTCCTCACACCTGTCCCCAGATGGGGGAGCCGTGTGAGGAGTCGCTGGATTACTGAGCAATTTACTTACGTACTAATTAATTATTAGCTTGATTAATTAATTAATGGGTGCTTACTACGAGGCAAGAGAGCAATGGGAGAATGCTGCTAGAGCTTTCCTCCCACTCACACGGCTCCTGGCCCAAATGGGGCCTGGGGACGATGCATCAGACACAGGCCCTGCCCTCAAGGAGGTTCCCTTCACCCCGAGGACACAAACCTAAGTGACCACTTATAAAACTCTGCCGGCTGGAATGTCTCCAAGTTGTGTCTCTGTGTCCACCTCTCACAAGACAAACCCATGCACCCTTCTGTCAGGGGCTGTAAGTGCCGTATTTACACACCCACACGTACCCGAGCGTGCACGCACACCCGCCCCCGTGCCAGCACCCACAGCGGAGACCTGAATGGCTGCTATTCGGGGCTGGGGCTGGGGCTGGGCCTGGGCTATGTCCCGACAGACTAGCAGGCCAGCGCCGCCCCAACTCCCCGTACTGGAAGCCTGCCTCTGCCGGAGCTGATTTATTCCAAGGACCATCTGGGCGCAGAGAACAATGTGCTCCCCTATGTGAATGACCGGCCCTATTAGTCATACCCTCTTGACTCGACCCCTCTGTCCCCTAATCTTCACACTTTCCTTCACTCCCTTTGACGGAGGCCAAGGACTCACTCTCTTCTCTCACCTCTCCCGAGCCTGGAGAAGTTTCGTCTGGGACAAAGAGCTCTGCCCTCATGCCTGTGGGTCCAGCAGTCAAACTGGGAGAGGCTGTATGAAAAGGAACCAGCAGTGCCCCCACACACATGCCCGGGCCCCCACCACCCTGTTTGGACATGGAAAGATCCACTCCCCCCAACAAGGCCTCCTCCCCCAGCTGCCCAGGGAAGCCAGGCCCCGAGCCAGCTAGACTCCAGAATTTAGCTCAAGGTCCTAAAAGCAGTTGTGAACTGGGCCCACTGCACTCAGATAACCCCGCACAGCTTGTCCACCACCACCAGCACTTCTGCTTGTGTACCACCACCACTCGCTTATTCACAACTGCCTTCGATGGTCCTCCAGCTGTCTGACACAGGGAGCAGCACATCTACTTTCTCTTTAACTACTGTCCAAGGGCAAGGAAGAGAAAGGATCTCCCACGTTTTCTCCCTCACGACCCAGCACATAGCTAACAGCTCCAACCAGCCTTGAATGACCCCAACTCAGTGGAATAAAGAGTTTAAAATGCTGCTTCATCCCTGGCACTCTACTCAAAGGCCTGGGTCTGGGACAGTAAGGAGCCAGGACCCGCTCAGACCCTAACCCAGCATCTTACACCTGCCAGGAAAATTCAGTCTTAGCATTTCACCTGGATGCTACAAGTTGCTGCTGTTTGTGTTTGTGATCTGCGGGTCTTATTGTTGTTCTGCTGTTTTGTTTCTTGTGCCTAACTGGAAACAGTGAAAAGAGAATTCTGATCCACGGGGATGTGCCAATCCTGCACCCCTCCCTTCCGCACCCTGGCTCCCACCAGTTGACCCTGATGTTGTCTTCTCCGTTCAACTAGGGTGGGTCTCCATGCAACTGCCATCCTGCCCGAGCCCCACTACACACACACACACACACACACACACACATGTGTACACACATGCTCATGCGCGCACACACACGTGGCTTTCACTTTTATGCCTTGTCTGGTGCCAAGACAGAATTGATGGTGATGAGCGAAGGAGACAGGGGGAAAAAAAAGCCAAGCGGACGATTAGCCGGGTTAGGTTTATGGCAACAGGCAGCAAACTCATTCATTTCATGTTTTGCAGAATATAAAAGCGCTGAAACATTTTAATTTTAAATTCTTATCATTGAATTTACTGCTTTTCTCTCGCAATGATTTGTGTTGCTTTTTAATTTTTACAGTCTCTACAGAAGCCAGATGCTACTGCCTAAGGACAAAATAATAAAAACCTACTGCAGTCATGAGTTACAGAACAAAAAAGAAACAAGCAGTTGACAGAAGTTAATATCTCAATTTAACAGTGCTGCTTTGCTAATGATCCTTTGATATGTGTTTATTTAGAAAGGTCTGGCCTTGACCTTGAAGGCAAACTCTACTACAAAGTCTTTATGAGAAAAGAAAAAGACTTTATTTATAGATTGGCTTTATGTCAATCACTCTGGCAGCTGGTCCCAAAGTGCCACACCACTGGAGGAGGGCGCAGAGGGAGAGTGGGACATGCATCCCAAACGATCTGTGCATTTAGGGGTCCTTGTGGGAGAGGGGAAAGAGGGGGAAAGAAGTTTTAGGGAGAGTAAAACCCCAATGTTCTCTGCTTCCTTTGGAGGTGATCAGGGTGCTTATATCCCCTCAAGAAAATGAGATAGAAGCAAACAGACTGAAGCTCAGAGAAGAGGTAGACGAGCTAGGGGATGGGGTGCAGAGCAACGAAGCCAGCAGGAAAGATGCACCTATTCCAGGAGGTTTCCAGGGATGGGGTGTGGGGCAATAGAGCCAGCAGGAAGGATGCACCTGCGCAGGGGGGTTTCCAGAGAGGTCTGGCAGCAGGGCAGGTCCTTCTCTAAGAACTTACCTGGAACTGCATAGAGGACAGATCCTCGACCCCCCAGAAGCAGGAGGGTAGACCTGTAATCCCATAAAGCCCAGCAGTTCCAAGATCATCCTGCTGGCCTCTTCTCTCCCACCCTGGGCCAGGAGCCCCCGCCCTGCAGAGCCACATCTGCCTGTGGGAATATCTGCCCTAGGGCACATCTTGAGGTTCCTCCAGAGGGAAGCCTTCTTGCCCCCAATGTTCTTCCCCCTGAGCGTCCCACCCTCCATCATTCCCAGGTGAACTCTATCCTCATGGTGTCCGTGACCACTTTGAGGCTAATAATCGTGCCTCCAACCTGGGCTTCTCTTCTGAGTGCAAACTCCATAAATCCACACGTCTCTTGGATGTTCCACAGGTACCCTTGACGTGTCCAAACACAAACCCCACATCTTCTGCTCCTAAACCAGCTCCCTTTTCTGGATCTCTGTCTCAGCTGTCAGCACTCATATCTACTCTGTTGCCCATGCTAGACAGCTGGCTGGGCCCCTCTTGTATCCTTCCCCATGTATCCCACTCCAGCTAATCTTTCTCAGCATTCCCTAACATGTCCCTTCCTTCTCATTCCAGAAAGGTACCACCTCACCCAAGCCACCAGCATCCGTGCCAGGATTCCCGCTGGGGGCTCCCAGGTGTGGCTCATCTGCCTCAGAGCTGACCCCCATACAACTACCACAGCGGCCTACCAGAAAGTGATCTGATCTCATGACCTAACTTCCTTGTGTAGGCTTCTCAGGGCTCCCTGTCACCTATGGATAAAATCCAGGCTCCTTAAGACAATCTAACAAGGTCTCTGTGGTCTTGGCCTGTTTGTCCCTCCCTGTGCTCCACCTCAGACAGGATGCTTAGGCCACACCACCACCATGTCCAAACACACACGGTTCGCCCTCTTGACCAGATCTCCCTTTATTTCTGCAGATTTCAGCTTCTTTAAAACCTTATGAGGTCTTCCTCTCCAGGACATCTTACCCAATCCCCTGGGCAAACACTGTGTACCCCACCTCCGGGCTCCCACAGTACCTCAGATGCAACATCTCCCCCACTGCACTGAGCTCTGTACACTATGATTACTGCTTAAGTGTCTGTCTTCCTACCTCTGCGTTCCCTGAATCAAGACCCCAGGACTTATTCATCTGGGTATCCCCAGCACTTAATCACACAGGAGTCATGCAATGAATGTTCAATGAATAAACGGCCAGCTGTTTTGTTTCCTCTGAAAATAAAAGGAGTGGAGGTCATTTAGTGCCAGTGCAGTGAGAATCCAGGTTTGATGGTGGGGGGGGGGGGGAGGCACTGGTGGTGCTTCCTATCCCCCTCTACCCATCAGCCGAAGGAACATGTGCACGCTACAGGCTCCTTCCAATGTAGATGTTTGTAGGCTGATAGCACCAAGTTTTGTTAGGTTTCTCTGGGGCCCAAACAGGTTTTTCCAGACCAGTTGGGTGGGCATTCCCCTGCAAAAGGTCATCAGACATGCTTTTCCCTGTCCTTGTCACCCAGCCTCCTTCTGACCAAAGATTACAGTCAAGTCAGAGCCCCTGTTGACCCTAAGAGCAATTCATCAGCCTGGTGAGGGTGGGCCAAGGGAGAGGCAGGTCCACCAGCCAATCTGGGCACAAGGCCAGCTGAGGCAAGGCTTAGAGCATGGGCACCGAAGGTCCTAGCCCAGCCCACCCACCCTTGCTCTGCTAGAAAGTAATTAGCACCCAGATCAGAGACAAGTTTGCATTTCTCCCCACCCACCCAATATACCAAGGCTTCAGGCTTTACAGGTGCAGCATGTACAAAGGAGAGAGGGCTCTGTGAAGGAGGAGGGGAGTGTGCTCTTCACAGCTTAGCAGCCTCCTGGAAAGGTTTGCTCAGGGCTGCAGGACCTCTTCTTATCCGAGATAAAGCAGGAAAAGCGATAACAAGTGGGAACCACAGCGTGATCTTGGCCTTCCCTCCTCTACGCTCTCACACCCCTAATCTGGCTGCTGCATTCAAGGGCTTCCCTATGCCAAAGGCTATTCCATTTCTTGGCGCCATGAGCAGAGACTGGCCACTGAGTCCAGCGCCCTGCCTCTAGCTTCCTAGATGGGAATAACCAACCTTTCTTAAACTATATGAATGGTGCATGGATGATGCTTGAATTGTATGGCCAGCATCTATTAATAGTTAGATTCATAATCACAGAATCATCCAACTTTTAAATAATATAAAAATGACCCCCAAAACCTGTAAAAAAGCTAGAGGCACTTCTGTGTGTACATACTCAATATAAGCAGCTCTAGAGATGGAGGTTTCCTGGTCTTTCTTAGGAACATCTTTTCAACTCAGGAAATTCTCACCAGCATCTAACCGAAGCTTCTCTTCAACTTCGTCCTCTGGCCATTTTTTTTTTTAAAGCTCCCAGCCTCTTATTGGTGGGTTAAGGTAAAAGGAACTCTTTCTTGCCTCCCTTTGGGTATCTTTCTCTCTGTTTCTATTCTCTTCCCCGGCATAGCTGGCAACACCTAGGCAGAATCAATAGCCGCCATCATAAAGAGAAGGAATGAGCTGCTATGGTTTTCCATTCCTCTTCTTGGGAAGAGCTGATTCCAGGAGGTGTGAGTTTTTGGTCACCCTGAGCTGATGGGCCAGGAGACCCTTCTCCACATTTCCCCAGAATGTCCTGTCCTCTACCAGAAGGGGATAGTAGAGAAAGAACAACTAAATCCCAATTCCTGGGGCACCTGGGTGGCTCAATGGTTGAGCATCTGCCTTTGGCTCAGGTCATGATCCCAGGGTCCTGGGATCAAGTCCCGCAATCAGGCTCCCTGCAGGAAGCCCGCTTCCCCCTCTGCCTGTGTCTCTGCCTCTGTGTCTCTCATGAATAAATAAAATATTTTAAAAAATAAATCCCAGGGACACTCAGCAAGAGCAAGATGGCAACTTTAAAGCAAGTCCTTTTACTGCAGGCAACCAGCTTAGGTCCACACTGAGTTATGAGTCCTTTGTGCTGAACAACCACTAGTTATCAGGTAAGTCATAAAGGATCATTCATAAAATTAGATTCACCACTTGTTTTTATAGCACTCATTAAGGGGCATAAAAGACCATTCTTTTCAGCATTTGGTGCTGAATTATAAATTCAATTAACTGGACACAGTTAAGTTCATAGATCCAGAAATCCTTATATCAAAGTGGCAACTCTCAACCATAAGCAACAGGAAAAGTGGACACGTTCCCCATTCTGGCATTCCAGGTCCCCAAGCCAACTGAGAGTCTCCAGGCAGGCTCCACTCACTTCTGTCCTCCCCACTTGGCTACTGCCTCTTTCTTTGTGTTAGGAAAGGGAATGGATTTTGAAGTCAGTATGGGAAAAAAGGCTTTGAGACTTTGAGAAAAGTATGGAGCCTCCGTTGGGCCTCAGTTTACCTTAGATATGATAATGGTCAGAGGGCTGTTGTAAAGGGAAAGAACAGCATAAATAACACACCTCACTGAGTACTTAGGCACCCAGTCAGCATGCAACAAAAGCAAATTCTCAACATCATTGGCCCAAAGGGTAAATTTGGTTTAACCCTACCTCCCCTGTGAATTATTTTCTGGGAGCTTAACCAGCATTTATGGGACACTAATGTGTGGCTGGCCCTGGGTTATATCCTGGGGATGGAGAGAAGAATTAGTCACTGATCCCTTATTGTGGGTTTTCAGAGAGAAGACTCAACACTGTCCTTGTTAGCATATTCCTCCTCTAAATTCCTCTCCATGCACCACCTAGGCTGGCATCTGATTACACAGTGACCTTTTGCTGGTCTCTGGCTGATTTATATATGTCTAGATCTAGTGTCTCCCAGCAAATTTACGTGAGGATAGTGGGAAAAGACCACATGAGCACTGGCATCTGAAAGCTCTAAGTTCCAGACCCACTTTGAAACCTACAGAGGCAGACAGGTATAGCAGGTTAACTGTGAACTCGGCTGTCACTCCTTGTGGCACAGATCCAGTTTGGCCACTTCACTACTGCTATGTGACCCTGGGGCAAGTTACCTAACTCCTCTGTGCCTATTTTGTCTTTTGTGAAATCAGAGTAATAACCATACCTACCTCACAGAGATTTCACGTGGCCTCAAGGAGGTTAATGCTCCCAAGCAGAAAGCCAAGGTTTGATTTTGATGAATATTAGCGATAATGGTTATCAGCTATATAACCCAGGAAAAGCTGTCCTTCTCTTCCTCAACTTGGAAACAAGATGTTCCACTTTAAAAAGTTGATATAAGGGATCCCTGGGTGGCTCGGCGGTTTGGCGCCTGCCTTTGGCCCAGGGGCGCAATCCTGGAGTCCCGGGATCGAGTCCCACGTCAGGCTCCCAGCGTGGAGCCTGCTTCTCCCTCTGCCTGTGTCTCTGTCTCTCTCTCTCTCTCTCTCTCTCATGAATAAATAAATAAAATATTTTTTAAAAATAATGAATAAAAAAATAAAAAGTTGATATAAGGACTAAGGAAGGGTCGCCTGGGTGGCTCAGTGACTGAGCATCTGCCTTTGGCTCAGGGCGTGATCCCAGGGTCCTGGGATGGAGTCCCACATCACACTCCCCACAGGGAGCCTGCTTCTTCCTCTGCCTGTGTCTCTGCCTCTCTCTCTCTGTGTCTCTTGTGAATAAATAAATAAAATCTTAAAAAAAGAAAAATGACTAAGGAAAATACCAGCACAGTGCACGGCACTCAGTAAATTCTTCAGAACTCAGGACAGGCGGGGTACTCTTCTCATGAGCAAGAATCAGATCCTGCACCACGTTAGTCTCACTCTCATAGTGATGCCTTACCAGTCCAAATTAGCATTCACTAATTTAACTTGAATGGGAATGGAGGGAATAGAAAGGAATTAGGATTTCTAAAGTTATTATTTGGAAGACGATTCTTTGTATTGCATTTTTTAAGTGGGGGGGTGTGCAAGGCAGACAAACGAGGAATATGATATGGGGAGTGTGAGTTTCCCATGACTCCCACAAATAGCCAACTCCAGGTAAATAATCTCTCTGCTGGGGTTTCCAGCACTGTTCGATGCCAGAAACCCAGCACAGCTCTAGATGTTCGAGCTGACAGCCATGGGCAGTCCCCCACCATGGTCTCATTTGAGTATCCTGGGCCATCCCCAGGAGAGGGGACCCAGGTGAGATCCTAGAGGGTGGAGGGTTCCCTGTGGCAGCGAGCCCACGGTGCAACAGGACACAGAATGAGGTACCCAGGGACACCTGGGTGGCTCAGTGGTTAAGCGTCTGCCTTCAGCTCAGGGCATGATCCTGGGGTCCCAGGATCGAGTCCCACATCGGGCTCCCCACAGGGATCCTGCTTCTCCCTCTGCTTATGTCTCTGTGCCTCTCTCTCTCATATAAATAAATAAATAAACAAACAAACAAATAAATAAATAATATCTTAAAAAAAAATGAGGTGCCCTGGCCCATCAGAGCTCTTCAAGCTCCCCTGTCGGCGTGTGGATGGACAGAGCGACAGCTTTCACACAGGCCACTCCTGAGCCATAGCAGGACGAAACGGAGCTACCTATTCTGAAGAAGGACATCCAGATTGCCAAAGTCGCAAGGGTGAAGGGTGCTGCTTTCTAGCAACAGGGACAGGGAGCCTCTCTCTCCGCAGGTTTTGAAGAAGGGGGACACAGAGCAATTCTCGGAGGACAGGGAGAGCACAGGCTGGCTGCTCCGAGACAGGGAGATGAGTCGGGGGGCCCTGCAGGAGCCGTTGCCCACTCTCAAACACCCAGCATCTGCAAACAGCAGCAGTAGCATCACATTTCTGTTCACTTGGCTTCGGGGAATGATGGGGTGCGCTAGCGGAACGCCAGCTGGGGGTCAGAAGAACGGAGCCCAGCACCTAACTCTGCAACCGACTTGCTGTGACTTGCTGTGACTCCAGTCTCTGTGTCTTCATCCAGCACCAGGAGAACGCCGGACCAGAGGGAGAGCCGTCCTTTCTAAACACCCTAGCCGTGTTAAAGCCGAGGCACCACCTCCCTCCTTCCTGCTTCCCAGGCAGGGGCCACACTTAAGACAGCGAGGGCAGGGCATCTCCGGGGGACTTCGAAGATGCTGGGGAGGGTCAGAGAGATCCAACAAAAACCCTGACTTTCTTTCTTTTTTCTTTCTTTTTTTTTTTTTTTTTGGAAAGTCACTCCCAGTTTCTCAGGACACAAAAGTATCTGTTAAGGTAAGTAAGCTAAACCTTCTGGAGATGAATTTTCCTGCTACTTTTAATTAAAAGTTCTTTAGAATTAAAAGGACACTATTCAGAAAAGTCTGAAAAAAAAAATTCATTGACACTCCCCACCCCCACCCCCCTCCCCCTGTTCCCAAGGTAAAGAAAAAGCTGTTTTGTGCACAGCTCACCCGGTCCACACTGTACAAAGGGACGTGGATGGGCGGCAAGACACATGAGATGACCCTCTGACCCCGAACCGCTGACAAGTCCTCAATGGCATAAATACCAGATAATCAATCACATGCCAGGAGGGCGAGTCCCCCTGCCCTCGCCCCAGCGTTGGGGTTTATGAGAGATACACTGTAAATAGACACTGGCTTCTTAAAAGAGGCCCTGTCGGCATTCCAGGGGCCGGCCATAATCCTGAACCAGGCCCGGCCAGATCCTTGACCATCTTGTTTCACAGCTTTTCATCGAGAGCTTATAAAGCGCTTTTGCCTCCTGCGCCCCCACGGCAAGCTGGACTTCTGGTATGAAACGCAGCCAATCCTCACCCCCGCCTCCACTCCCCCCACACCCTGATCCAAGAGGAGATGCTAACATGACTGCAAAGACAGCTAGGCAGGCAGCAGAGCAGGAAATGGGGCAGGGCACCCATGAAACCCCCGTGTGCCTGGGGGCCGGGGAGGGATGCAGGTGGCAGGAGCCCACCAGGACCCCAGGAGGTGATGATGGATCAATAACGATGACACCAAGGACAGTAATAACAGTAGCTGATGGCCGCTGAATGCTTGGTAAGGGGCCATACGTCCTAAGCACCGCACAAGTATCCTATTCTTTATCCTCAAAAATAACTGTAGGAGGTGAGCACTAGTATTAATACTATGCCCATTTTACAGAGAGAGGCTCAGGGTTCAAATAATTTGCCCAAGGCCACAATGACTAAATGGTGGGGAGGATGGGATATGAATCCACACTGATGATGCAGGTCCAGATATACCCCCTACTCTGTTCCCCCCGAGTCTATGGATTTCTGTCAGAAGAGGAAGATGCTGGAAATTAAGCCTTCCGATCAACTGTATCTTTAGGTCATACAGCCGCCAGGCAGAGGGCGGTGTTAAAGAAAGTTCTGAGGAAGGGGGTCTATATATCAACCTGGCACCTGACTGGAAGGCCAAGAACCAGGCTGGTTTGAAAGGAGGAAGAGGTTTAAACCCAGCCCACAAATTCTGACCCCCAGGACAGTGCAAGACTCCCATCTCTGCCCTTCAGCCCACCTTGGACCCCAGACGCCCTGGCAGCAAGCGCCAGGCCCGGCGTCTCTAGGGCAACAAGGCTCTTATGAACGGAGCTCTTACTCCAAAGGAGTTTCCCGAGATCCTAAACCAGCCCCTGCAAAGAGGGACATGGGGGCAGGGAGGAGGAAGACAGAGTCTCTTGGTAACTAATTTTGATAATGCTTTTGTGTCAGGGTCAAAGGTTAAATATGGCCACACTAATCCGCTTCTTCCAGAATTAAAGCACAAGGGAGATTTTTCTGTAGCTTAGCAAGAGAGCTTTTTTTTTTTCTTCTCCTTGCTGGAGAAATGGTACCGTCCAGGCCTGCTGAATGGGGATGCCAGGCTGCTGGAGATGCATTCTCGCGTTCCTTTGGACAGAACATCCCAGCTCCTGGCTGCATGCTTAGTTATTTATTATTGAGATGGAGGTGGAAGGAATGCAAAGTGGCACTTACAAATTTTAAGAGTCCCTCTGTCCCACTCCGCCCCCTTCTGAAAATGCTTTCTGAAATGCTCTAGAAAGGAGAAAGGAGGAGAAAAATGCTTGGGAACCTCACACTCAGAAACTCTAAGAATCACACAGGCAAAGCGCCAGCCCCGACAATAACAGAAACCAAAATCACCAGGCCGTGCATTTGCTTCACAGAGTGCAAAGTGCTCACAAATGTCTTCTTCCACGTGAGCTTCACAGAAGGCCCCTAGGTAAGTGGGGTTTCCTGACCCCATTCTACCAACAAGGAAAATTAACTTCCAAAAGGGCAAGTGACTTGCCCAAAATGTTGCTACTAGGCAGCACCAGGACTAGGAATATCCTTTGTTTCTACGACTGCAAGAGGTGGACAGGTATAAGTATCCTCCAGGAAGACACCGGAGTCTCCCCGACAAACAGGAGACCTACAACAAAAGAGCAGAAGTCCAGAAACAGGTCTCCTGGATTCATTTTCCCAAAGCTGAGCCCTGGGAGGGGCGCCTCTGAGCTGGCAGGTGAGAGAGGAGTGAACCATGGGGCCCATGGAGGAAGTTGCCCCGAGTGGGGGGAGGGAGAGGGCTCAAATCCAGGAGCCCCCTCCTTGCCTCCCATTCTGACCCAGAGCTAACTTCCCTCCTCCTTCACCACCCCCCTTCCTGGTTGGGGGAACAGTCACCACCCCAAGGCAGAGAGGGGAGCTCCCAAGGGAGGCAGTAGCCTTGCAAGAAATGATTGTCCAAGTGTCAACAACCTGCTGCTTCCCAGAGCCTCGGGGTCAGAGGCCAGGACAGAGCACAATGGCTTTCTCGAGCTGAAGGGTCCAGGGAGAGGGGCCTCTGGGGGGTCTCCGGAATGCAGAGGCTCTGAATCCAGGCACTGGGGTCTCCTGTCTTGCCCTTTTATATCCTTCCTCCCTCTGCAAATCCCAGACACCACTAGCCTCAGAAACAGGAGACCAAGAAAGGAAGGGGATTAGCAGCAGCCCACATACACATGCATACACACAAAGGTTTATTCTACAAGGCATGGTGAGCAAATCATTCACCATCCCCACAAAGTAAGTTTACCCTAGAGCAGAAGAGACGAGAATGAGAAGCAAATTCAGTTTGAGCTCTTTTCCTGCCTCCAAGGCTTCCCTGCCCACTCCTCCCATCAGGTAGGGCTGGGCATTCCTGCATATGACAGGCCCAAGCCTCTGTCACAGTCTTGTTTGGGTCCGTGAGCCCCCAGAGGGCAGGCAAGGCACACTCTTTGGATACTGGCACCTGTGCCCGTGGTTGGTGTTCAAATCACAGTTGATGAATGAGGAAGGGATGAGAGTTTAGGGAATATCTTCCTTCTCAAACTCTCTCCATACAAGAGGTTATGTATCTGGATGGGCTTAGATGCGGGATCTATATCACTGACCCATTTAGATCATATTTGGTCAAAAATCCCAGGATACCACTCCTCCTAATTTCTGCCCACCATGCCACACGGAATCCTTAATTACTGAATGGACTAGGCTGCGTTCCTCATTATTTTCTCTATAATTCAAAATATGTTATAATAGCAGTCGACTTGCGTTCATGTGGCATTCACCCCATGTGCAGGGGAGAGCACGGCAGGTGCAACCAAAGAAGCCAAGGGAAGAAAAGCACGTGGCAGAGCTGGGATGGGAGGCGGCGTGGAAGGCACAGAGTAGGGCACGCTTCAGGGTGCCCTGAAGCCAAAGCCCCCCGGGGGTATTGAGAGATGTCACAAGTATAACAATGCCTGAAATATAAATTGTGCCTCATGCCTTACGAAGATGAATAACAACTCCTAAAAGATCACTCTGGTCCTCACATCCATCTTTGAGGTACAGAGTGCAAGTACACTGCTCTAATTTTTCAGACAAGGAACCTGAGACTTGCAAAGGTTGAGTGAGTTCTCTAAGGACATACAGCTGGGAAATTAGTAAAAAAAATCTGAAATTAGATTCCCCTTTCCCGCTTCTAATCAGGAAGCTCCCTCACTGCTTTCTATTAGTTGCATAACAAATATTTACCCCAGGGGCACTTGTTCTAACACAGTGCAAGGGCCCAGGGACCCAGCAATGGTTCAGACATCACTTCTAACTTGCATAGTAGCAGCGTGGCCAAGCACTGCAACTGGAGAGCATACACTTCTCCCCTTGCTTCGTTGGGGTGATGGTGTGACACAGAAGGGCGCCATCCTAGTCTGCTCCAGGCTGCTATCACAAAATACCATAACTAGGCGGCTTGAACAGCAGACATTTATTCCCACAGTTCTGGAGGCTGAAAGTGTGAGATCAGGGTGCCAGCATGGCTGGGTTCTCAGTGAGGCCCTCCTCCTGGCTTGCAGACAGCCACCTTCTAGCAGTGTCCGCACATGGTGCAAAGATAGGAGCTCCAGCCTCTTCCTCTCCCTGTGAAGACCCTAATCTCATCCTGAGGGCTCCACCTCACAGCCTCTTCCAAACCTGCCCCAAGGTCCCCCACCTCCAAATACCATCACACTGGAGCTGAGGGCTTTGACATATGGACTCAGAGGACATGGCTATCTGGTCCATAACAGACACAACAGAGCTGAGAAGAATATGCCAGATGGATAAGGAATAGGATGAGCATGACAGAGTTGGGGGAGATACATGGAAGGGAAAAACAGCAGGACAGCAGGACTCAGGAGGAACCCACTACAGGGGGTAGAAGGTGAGGCCTGAGGCTGTCATTGGGGGGCACTTTCTATGCCATCCAGAAGTTCTCAACCCTAGCTCTCCATGTACATCTCCTGAAGGCTGTAAGAAACATCCACGCCTGCATGTTTGAGGATTTGAAGTGTGAGCCCTTGTTTGGTGCTATTTTTCTTTAAAAGTTCCTCCAAATGATTTTCATATGTAGCCACGGTAAGACAGTGAGGCTCTTCCGAGGGATAAGCTAGGAGAGGCAACACCGGGTGTGCATTTTAGATGCCAGAGCTTCCTTACCTTGGATATAGTTAGCCTACAAGGCCAAGCACTGACCCCAGCCTGGATTGTCCAACTTGACACCCACTCCTCCACTGCCACCTCAGGCTGAGACCATGGGGCACTGCACACCACCCACCTGGAGTCTCCAACGACAAACCGTCACTTCGGGTCCTTTCCCAGACTTAGCTGCCTCCAGACCAACAAGCTGCAGCCCATCTGACTGAGAGTGTTCCCTGACGATCAGGTGAGGATATAACTCAGGCAAATGCCATCCGCAGGAGTTATGGGTTTCTGGCTGCAGCAGAAGGGCTGCAGGCGGGCAAAGGAATGCAAGACGCTATAAACACTATGCTGAACCCCCACAGCACAAATCATATTCAACCGCCTTGCACTGTTAGTATCCCTTTATTTATTTATTTATTTTTTTAATTTTTTTTTTTAAGTATCTCTTTAGATAGGTCTGTTTTCCTCCTTAGCAATGGTTAGCTTTCTGAAGGTAGGACTTGGGTCTGTTTTTTGTTTTTTTATTTTTTATTTTTTATTTTTTTTTTTTTTGCCAAAATTCAGAGTGCTTAGAACTGCATGGCTGGTAGGCAGAATGAGGCCTAAGGAGCTCCAGGGCATCAGACCCACACAGGGCCTGGAAGCCCTCAGAGTAGACTCTGAGTAACGGACTGCCAAGGAGCGACACGTGGGACAGACTCTCCCACCCAGGAGATTCATGGGCAAGGGGAAAGAGTATTATTCTTTGGAGGTGACAGAGTTGTGGGTATCCTTGGGGGGACAGGAAGAGTGGTCTAAGACCAGGAGTCCTGGGTGCTAACCCACAGTGACCCTCTCTAACTTGCTGTGTGATCCCAGGCAAATCACTGAACTTCTCTGAGGCTCAGGACCATCCTCCGCAGAGCTTCTTGCTCTAGTTCTGAGGTCCGGCAGTCTACAAAGGTTAGAATTCTAGACCTCAAATTAGCCTCTCCCAATATGAGCACATCCCACCACAGGGCCCAGGACATGGAAATGGTAATCCCAGGCTCTGCTTTTACAAGGTGAGGGATGTGACACTATGAATCACTGCTGGATCAAGCAAGACTTCTTTCTGAGTAGAAGCCAGGCCTCCTCCTGGCATCCAGGAACCTAAGATGGGGAGCCCAGAAGCATTCTAGAATGGGAATCCAAGTTAGGCAGCCTGCCGAAGGCAGTGGCCAAGACCCCGCCTTCCAGACCACCTCTCTGGAGACAGGGATCCCAATGCATTCGGGAATAGAAAAACACTTGGTGCTCATTCATTTGTCAAAAACCTCAAGAGTGTTTCCCAAAGGAGAGAAGCCAGAGCGACTCCAGGGCCCAGGGGGCAGCTTTCAGATGCAAAGTCTCCCCCTTTTCAATTCCTGTAACTAAAATGAATATGGAAAAGATAATTACCTTTAAAACATACTTAATACTTGAACACATTATCTCTACCTGCAGAAAAAGAATGTTATCTGATGGGATCTTCCCCATAAGCTTAATCAAATTGCTATCTTAAAACTCTCTGGAGTCCTGTGAAACAGTAATAGAAAATCCGAGGCAGAGGCTGGAAGCATTTTATATTTGTTTGGTTGAGGGGAATGTGTATCCCATCTGACAATGGGCACTTAGAGACAAAGTCATTTCCAATCTGTAATGGATCTTCTCCTAGCGGGGGCAGGGAACATTTTGTCTGACCCAAAACCTGAAATCCTGCTGCTAAGTAACTTTTCCTAACGTTCACAGAAGGAAATTCCAAAAGAAAAACCTTTCTCCTAATACCTGTTTGGGGTATCTTCCCCCTAGTTGGCCCTGGGACACTTAACATATGGAGATGCTTCACTTGCTACTTAACTCTGGGTTTTAACTTGGCAAATAAATCGATGCCTCTATTTTCCTGGGTCTGCCCAGGCCCCGGGCGGGGCCATTCATTACGTTAGGAGAGGAGGTAAATTACCTGCTCAGATCCTGCCCAGGGCGAGTGGCCATTTGCAAGGCTGGAGAAAACCAAAGGAAAACAGCTTTCAAGAAGATCAAATGTGAGGACTGGATAGGTTCCCAGCTTCTCAAGCTTGCCTTGAATGGCCAAGTAAACAGCTGCTGCAAAAGTGCCCGGCCAGCCCAGTTTATCTTGTTGACAGAAGGAGCGATAGGTAAGAGGCGATAATGCGCTGCAGCTCTGTTAGCTACTTCTGCCTTGCGGTCCCCAGAAGGGCCTTCAGATGTGGGGCCCGGTGCCCTGACCAAAGCATGGAAGGCAAAGGCGCATCCCCGTCCGTGCACAAGGAAGGCCCATCAGGGCTTACAGGAGAAATGAATGGGTGTAGGGAGCATCCTAGGAAACCAAATGATTATCAAGATGCAGGTCTGTTGGCATGCACGGTACAGATTACAAAACAGCACACATCGCATACGATGGCTCCGTGTTTGTTCAAAAGAAAACAAGAAGATGGTGTACTTTCTCATTTCCCCACGCTGAGCACATATTATTTATAGGATTCTTTCCTTAAAATGGGCTCTCCCTGGGTCCATGCTGATCATGCTGCCTTTGGCAAGAGTGACTCCTCCCCAGGAAGGTAAGGACCAGCTTTTCTTCTTGAGATCTACCCAGAAGGCAGCTCCCCAGTCTCCCTGACTGCGGATGTCAGGTTCACATCTTTCTCCCACTGAGGGCCTGGACCTGATTCCTTCCTCCTGCCTCTTCCATTTCCCAATTCTGAAAAACGTAAGAACGGGGAGCAAAGGGAAGCACCTTCAAGCCCAGGAGGGCCGAGCCCTCTGCTGCCTTCTGTGAACAGCAGGACTGTCCGAACGGTCACTTGGATGTGAACTGCTACCTATTTAGAAAGGCCTATAACGCAGAAAGTAGAGGGGACCGGCTGAGCCTGTACAAACCAACATCCCTGGGGGTGGCTTTTTGTTTTAGCTGACAGAATTCACAAACCCTAGAAGTACTACCTTTTAAAATATACAATTCAATGGTTTTGAATGCACTCGCAAAGCTATACAAGCGTCTCCAACGCTATCAATTCTAGAATATTTTCCTCCGCCTAAAAAAGAAATTCCATATGCATTGGATGGCATTCCCCACTCTCCCGTCGGCTGCTGGCAACTACTAATCTGCTCTGCCTCTAAGACTTGCCTATTCTGAACACTTCCCACAAATGGAATCACACAACATGCAGCCTTTGCACCTGCCTTCTTTCACGTTGTTGTCCACATGCGTGCGTGCATGTGACAGCACGGTATCAGCACTCTGCTCCTTTTCATGGCTGAGTAGTACTCCACGGCATGGCCCTACCACACTCCGTCTGCTTGTCAAGTGCAGGGCAGACCTGGGCCATCTCTAGTTTTTGGCTACTGTGAATGGGGCTGCTGTGAACACTCATGTATGAGTCTGTGTGTGGACCTAGGTTTTCCATTCTCTTGGGTTGGAAGTTGCTTTTTAAAAATAAAACGCATGTGATGAGGTTGTCATTTGTCTCTCTCCCACGGTAGAAGTGAAGACAAAGAATGACAAGACAGAGAGTACAGGATACTTAAAGGATGGTTTCCAAAAATCCGAGGGTTCCAGCTAATCAGGTTCCAGGAATCTGCCAGCTGCCTAACCCCTTGCTGCCCAGCCTCACACACGTTTGGACTGTAAGTCCTCTGTGTCCCCACCTCAGGCACCACCGTCCCCTCCTTCCCCACTGGCCTCCGCAGCCCACTTCACCCCCCTCTGCAGAAATCTGTGCTGCAGCATATGAAATATTTAAGCTGGTTTTCTAAATATATATATTATTTAGCCTACAGTCTATAAAATATTCACATTGTTTGTCCCAACCACCCCCCTCCGATATCTGCATTATTTACAGTACAATCAGGAAAACATTAACCCTTATGTTCTGACTTGCACATTTTCTCCCCTATTCCACTGTGTCACCAGCTGTGCACAACCTGTGAGAGGCAATAGTTGAGTCCTCCACCCGAGTCACAGAGCAGGCCCTGGGAAGGCAGTCTCCAAAGGCTTCCAATCAGAATCGCAGTCCCACCTGTCAACCCTGAAGGACCAGCGGGCACACACCATCAAACTTCTGGGGTGCCAAGCTCGTGTCCCACCACTGCTGACATTTCACTGTTCCCAGAATCTCACATTTACTTATTCCCGGTCTCCATCACCCTTCTGGATTTGACCTCACTTCTCATTTAGGCGTAATGAAAATCTTTCTTGCTATCTGCTTCCCCCGTTAAGGCCCTTGGTGAGCATGGACAGCAGCTATGACCTACTATGGAAACCAAGGCACCTGCCAGTGTAGCTGGGACACTGTGTCCTGGATCTCTCTCAAAATCCAATTATTTAAACGTGTAGCCTTTCCTTTTAGGAAGTCCTCCTTCTTGGGGGCACCTGCGTGGCTCAGTGGGTGAAGCATCTGACACTTGGTCTCAGCTCAGGTCATGATCTCAGGGTCATGGGCTCCACGCTCAGCAGGGCATCAGCTCAGGACTGTCTCTCCCTCTGCCCCCACCCACCCACCTTCTCACTCTCCTTTTCTTTTTTTTTTTTTAAGATTTTATTTATTTATTCATGAGAGACACACAGAGAGAGGCAGAAACATAGGTAGAGGGAGAAGCAGGCTCCCTGCAAGGAGCCCGATGTGGGACTCGATTCCAGGACCCCCAGGATCATGACCTGAGCCGAAGGCAGACACTCAACCACTGAACCACCCAGGTGCCCTCTCTCTCTCGCTCTCTTAGTAAGAAAAAAAGAGTTATCCTTTTATTTTTTTTTAAGTTCTCCTTTTAAAGGTGCTATTTTTCTCCCTTATCATGTGACCTTAGTTTTTATAAATGATACATGGCTACAAATAATTATTATTCAGAAGTAGATAAAACAGAAAATAAAACCTTATTTGCTCTGTAATCCTATTCTCTAAAGATACTCACTGTTAATAGCTAGAGAGCCTTATAGAATCGTCCAGGATGGCTTCAGTGTTTTGTAGTAAATGGCACCACACTATACAACCTGTTTTCTCTAACCAGCCTCTATCACACAAAACATCATGGACATCTCTCCGTGTCAGGTACTATAATTAACAGATTCCTTACCTTTGGACATTTAGGTTGCTCTCATTGCTCTCATTGCTTTGTAATTACATATAATGTTGTAATCAGCAACCCTAAGGGAGGCTAAAAAATTGATCTCTGGTCCATGAAGGCCAAAGCTGGGGTTGAAACAAATACCATGGGTTTCTAAGCATCGGCTGCACAGTCCCAGGGATGGGCCTGGCCCAGGAGAGGGGCACCCCGCCCTGGCAGGAGGCAGCCTTCCGAATCGCTCTGCAGGACACATCTCCTTAACCTAGACACCTCAGCGAAATGTCAAGGGTGTAAAATCAACTCTCATCTGTCTCCTGGTCGTTTAACCAGGAGAGCTTTTCTCTTTCTCCTCCTCCTCCTCCTCCTCCCCCACCTCCACTACCTCTACTCACCCTGCTTCTGTTTTGAATCTCTAAAATAATGTGACAAGTTAATGATGGTACAATTATCTAAATGTTTAACAGACATGTTATCTAAGTGAGTCGGATTGAGATTCCATCCCGCTGACAATAAACATCCATGGTGGAGCAGAAAGCGATAGGCAAATTATAGCAAACCCTGCAATTTCAATGCTATTAAATTTGGAGGAATAACAGCCTTGAGGCCTGTAAACTCTGAATAAAATAGGCCCTTGTGTTTGTCCAACTATTAAATCAAAATGCTACCAACATCCTAGAAAAAACAAGGCGATTTATGGCTTTTCAAGTTTCAGTTACACATGGGTTTTTATTAACTCCTTTCTATCACGGGGCAGCGATGGTGTCACGAGGGAGACGAGAGAGCAGTCAGAGAGGAAAGGGTGGGAGCTGGAAGTGGAGTCAGGGGGAGAAAGGAGAAACACAGGGGATGAAGAATGGGAAGGCAGAGAGAGGAGGGGACCCCGGGTCAGAGTGGGCGGGGGGTGGGGGGTGGTTGGTGAGGCTGATTGTGGGGATTTGAGAGAGAAGGAGCAGCTCTGAACAGCAGGATGATAGAGGATCCTGAAAGCCCAGAAGACTCACCACCAGGGCACCTCATCTCAAATCCCAGCCCTTCCAATGAACGGGATGTACTCTCTAAACCTCTGCCTGGGGTACTGGGTGGCTCAGTGGTTGAGAGTCTGCCTTTGGCTCAGGGCGTAATCCCAGGGTCCTGGGATCGAGTCCCACATCAGGCTCCCCATAGGGAGCCTGCTTCTCCCTCTGCCTGTGTCTCTGCCTCTCTGTCTCTCATGATTAAATAAATAAAATCTTTTAAAAAAATAAACCTCTGCCTGTATGTTTTGCAGGGGTGGTGGTACACCAGGTTAGGTTGTCCCTGATAAGCGCCAAGCTGTCCCGAGCACTGAGCAACAGTCCTCAAACATCGAATTCTCTCCTTCCCCTCAAATTTCCAGAATAATTTGTAAGGGGCAAAAGAGCTTCATCTTTAATCCCTTCTTCAGACACAGCATTTACTTAAACCTTTATTGAATAAGCTTCTAAATAAAGTGAAAGAAACAGGTGTCTGCTGGCAAGGAACAGAACCCATAGACATCTAAACAGTCAGAGCAAGAAGCCCCCACTGAAGGTGTGCTCTACATTCCAGGCACTAGGCCTGTAGTATTTTATTCAGGCCTTACAAAAAACATTGTATGGGTTTTTTTTTTTTTTAAGATTTTATATATGTATTCATGAGAGACACATAGAGAGAGGTAGAGACATAGGCAGAGGGAGAAGCAGGCTCCCTGTGGGGAGCCCGATGTGGGACCTGATCCCACACCCTGAGCCAAAGGCAGACAATCACTGAGCCACCCAGATGCCACCATTGCACAGTTTTTGTTTTGTTTTGTTTTGTTTTTTTATGATAGTCAGAGAGAGAGAGAGAGAGAGAGAGAGGCAGAGACACAGGCAGAGGGAGAAGCAGGCTCCATGCACTGGGAGCCCGACGTGGGATTCGATCCCGGGTCTCCAGGATCGCGCCCTGGGCCAAAGGCAGGCGCCAAACCGCTGCGCCATCCAGGGATCCCGCATTGCACAGTTTTTAATCATAGTTTACAAATGTGAAAATTAAGGTTGAGAAAAATGGAGATGATCAATAGGAGATCAGAATCTTAGGCTGTGCTTAGAACCACAGAACCGCCAATTCACACAGCCAATATTTGAGAGAAGAAGAGAAAGCAAGCCTGTGAGAGAGCCCAGATCAGAACTCAGTTTTCCTCTTGTGACTCATTATGGCTTCCACATACCATGCTACCCCTCACACGACAAGGATGGTCACCATCATTTCTGTGACGATGGGAGGTCAGTCAAGGCAGAGACCCTGGGGGTCCCAAATGCTGCTGTAGCATATATGTCTAGCACAAAGCAGACACCCAAGAGATCAACTGAAAGAGCTTCAACCTTCTCCAACCCAGATCTGCCTTGCGTGAACCTCCCTTTCCCAATCCTAAAACAGCCAACCACTACCAATCCCCTTAAAGCACCGTTCAAAGCACCAATGCTTCACATGAAATGTACTGCAGTGATGAATGGGCAGAGCATGAAGGATTTTTAGGGCAGTAAAACTATTCTGTATGATGCAACTCCGGTAGGTACATGTCATTATACATTCATCCAAACCCACAGGACACCTAGAGTGAACCATATGCAGACTCTAGACTGGGTGCTTACAGTGTGTCAGTGTAGGATCACAGGTTATAACACAGGTTCCACTGTGGCAGGGATGTTGACAGTGGGGGAAGCTGTGGATATGTGGGGGCAGGGCGTATATGGGAATTCTCTATACTTTCCACTTGATATTGCTGTAAACCTGAAATCGCTTTAAAGAAAATAAATTTTGGGGACACCTGGGTGGCTCAGTGGTTGAGCATCTGCTTTCAGCTTGGGGTGTGATCCCGGGGTCCAGGATCGAGTCCCACATTGGGCTCCCTACAAGGAGCCTGCTTCTCCCTCTGCCTATGTCTCTGACTCTCTCCCTCTCTCTCTGTGTGTCTCTCATGAATAAATGAATGAATCTTTAAACATTAAAAAAATTTTTTAAATTCAAAAAGAATTTTTAAATTTAAAAATAATGTTTCTTTAAAAAAAAAAAAAAAAAAAAAAGCCTAGGTGGCCCCTCCATAAGGTGGCCAGAGGGGCCTAGAGCCACTAGGGTAAAGGATGGCTTGTCTGGGCCAGCAGGTGACAGCTGAATTATCCTTCCCTACTCCATAGCAAGCAGCTCCAACAAAGCCAAGAGCCCTGGGCTTGGAAAATAAAACTCTATATTAGGCATCAAACATGCCTTTATAGTAACAGCATGAAATGAGGTCAGGAGTAAGTCTATGCTGGTGCACTGACTGAAGGAACAGCATATGACTCTCCCTCCCAAAGTGCCTATGACGTTCCCTGGCCGTTCCTGAGCTCGGGCTTTCTCATGTTCAATTCCTTGGCACATGGCGTGAAATGCTATACAAATCACCCCTGATATTTATAAAAGTCAAATGCTATTATGTTTTCAATGGGGAGGTCACGCCAGCTTGCATGGGATCCATGTGTTCCTCCAATGACTGCCTGCCCCATCCTCCCCATACCCTCCAGCGTGGGCAGGGGTTTGAGGCTCACTCTGCCTTTCTGCCCACATCAAGTTTTAGGTAGATGAAGCTGTTTGTTGTCATCTGCCTCTTCTCCCTTGGCCCCTCTTCCACTGGGGCGGGCACCTGGCAGCCGCCCTCTGGGAGGAGGAACCAGAACAGTTGCTGGTTTTCCTACTGCCATGGGATGGGGGCCAGCACCCCTGACGAGGCTTCTCAGTGCCCAGCGCTGCCTTTGTGCCAGATCTGGGGCAGGAGAGGGGCAAGGCGGGCAGCCATCCTGAGGGACGGAATGTGGCTGCTCACCCTTTTAAATCCTCTCCCCCACCTGCTGCTCCTGCCACCCTTTCCATGTTCACCCACCACAGAATGTCCTCCAAATAAGTACTTCATTTTCTGTTCTGAGGTTCAGAGCCAGAGACCGTCCCTGCAGCTTTTCCCAAGCATCTCTGACTATAGCAGGGATGAGAGAGGGACCAGTGTAAGCAGGTAGGGGGTGCAGCTCTGTACCTTCGAAGGGAGGAGATGGTCATCCAGCTGCAAAGCGTGTGCATGCATGTGCATGTGTGTGCTCACGGATTCCTCCTTCCAGAGCTACAGCAAGATGCCCCCCAGCCTCCTTCACATTGAAAAGGAGACCACTCTGGGGCAGGACTCTCTCCAGCATCTGCTCTCTTTCAGGGGACAGCAGATCCCACAGCAGGGCTGCCCGCAGCCCCCAGGTGTGTTAGCTGCCCCTAGACCACGGCACCAACCCTCTCGCAGGGAACACCAAGAGGATGGGAACCAGCATGTCGACATTTGCATCTGCCTGAGTGGCTTCTTCTGTGACACAGGAATGTGAAAACTAGGCAACTTTTTCTAGGCCAGTAAAAGAAAGCCCTTATTTTGTAGTCAGAGTAGAGAGAAGGCTTGGGGTGGAAGTAAGAACTCGTGGGTTCTAATTTGAGTTTGGCTTGTTTGTTCCTAACCGACCCCCTTTTACACATATGGGCTTCTGACTCCTGATTTCATAGGCTACTTAAACAGACAGAGCGCACCCTTGATTTGCACATCAGGTGCAAGGTCCACTGGGGAGGGAAGACAGCACTGAAACATGGGCTCTGGGGTACAGAAGCCCAGGTACCTGTGCCAGCTGTACCATGGGGACTGACTGGCCTTCCTTAATCTTTCTGGGTCTAAGTTTTCTCTAGCAAAGAATAGGGAGGAAAAATGTGTCTGTGTTAGGACTGTCGCCAAGACTTTAATAAAATTAGAACTCCAAAGTATCCAACAGGGTACAGCTCTTGTATTGTCTGTACCCAAGGCAAGTAGATCCCATCAGTTCATTTACGTCACAACACCATAATCTTCAGGAAAGCAGGGACCAGATTTAGTTTACCATCATGTATTAGGTTCACAAAGCCCCCTGCACATAGTAGGCCCTTTAAAACTTAGGGAGTAAGTGAATGAAGGAATGATGGGACCAACCAGCTGCAGAGTGTAACTCAAGTCACTAACCTGGGGAGCTGGAGGAGAGAGCTCAATGTCTTCGCAACAAGTTTAGAGATCAAGTTCAACCTTATGTTCTGAGCCTCCAAGATGACCCTTAACTTCCTAATTCCAGAGTTCCTAAACCTGGCAATGGCTTTGGCCATCTGTGTTTGCCTCTTTTCCTCACTAGGGCACTAGGAGGGCCTAAGGGGGAATGACAGACACGATAATCTTCCCTGAAGAAGGCAGGGATCCAGAATCCCCAGGCTCCTGATGGTTACAGACACGGGCCATGATACCAGTAGGAGTCTTAAGATTCTTGAGCCTTCGAGGCTACCAACCAATGAGGCCTCCTCTAAAACGTGGCTGGGCATGCTCTCAGTGCAGCGCTCCTGCAGGGTGCAATACCTGCTAGGTGTTATTCTCAGCTCTGCAGCTTGTCTGGCCTAGGCTTAAATGTCATCTGTTTGGATATTGGTAGGGAGTAGTCCTCCTGGACAGCCGTGGGCATTCACCAGGTACCAGGATCTTAAATGACATTTACCAAATCTGCTCTGTGAGACCGTTCAGAACTGCATTCCGCCCTCGCCTCTCCCACCTGCTCTTAGAGGCTCCAGTGGCCATTAGCTCGGTGGACATCCTGGAAAAGTCCTCTTGGCCAGAGGACAAGCCCACAATCCTGGAAGACCCCACCTCCACCTTGGCAAAGCAACTCTACACCATGGCTGCTGTTCACCCACCAAAACCAGCAACCCGGCCCCTCCCCTCTCACCCACCCCAGGCTGGGATGGATGCCCTCCGAGGCCTCTGATGAGGAGCCTGATGACGCAGTGACAGTAACCAGCACCACCATCTCCTGAGCGTTTGCTCTCTGCAAGACCTGTGCTGAATGCTTACAGAGTCTCAAATGAAATCCTCACAATATCCCTTATACGCTAGACACCATCATTATCCTCATGTTAGAAAGATGGAAACGAAAGCTTGCAGAAGTGAAGCAATATGCCCAAGATCATAAAACTAGGATTGGAATCTAGACAATCTGATACCAGATCCCAAGTTCAGGGGGAGCGGGTGGGGAGGGGGTGGGGGCGGGAAGGAGTGGTACTAAGTACAGGACACCATGAACTTCACACTCTGACTTCAGGCCCTAAAGGGGCACCTTCTCTGAGGCCTGTAAGGCAAATCTGAGCCACCCGCTAGGGCCCAAACTTGCCCAGTGAGTAAAGCCCTCTAGAGATCCTCCTCTCCATTCCTCTGCCTCTGGGCAGGTGGTCCTCCCCAAGCAGACATGCCCACAGCCACCCTTCCTGCTCCTTGGGCTCTCGGAGTCTCTCTGACCTGATGCACACAGACCAGCACTGGCCCTGTTTTCCCCATCGTCACTGCACAGGCAGGCCAAGCCAGGCCAGGCAGGCGGCTGCTCTGATGTCTTCACATGTGAATGAAAAGGCTGAAAGTCCCTACAGGTCCTCCCTAAGGCCCCTCACCCACACCTTTTCCTTCTCGTGCAGGGCACACTCCAGACCGTCTCAACCCCATCGCCTTCAGCTCAGAGCCAAGGTAGCTCCTCTGCCCTCTAATTAACGCCACCCGATCCCGTCTGTCGCCCCCAGGCCTCTTCAGGTCCCAAATGGGGATGTACAGTGGTGGCTTGAACAACATTATGATTTGTAAAACCCACTCCTAATTAGTTTGACTTTGAATAAAGAGGGTAATTATTTTTAAATTTATTAACTGCTGCCTGGCCGGAGAAGTTTCCAGATCAAATGACATGGAGAAGCTATTTCTGTTCAGTGATGCAGCAATTTATATTACTGATCGGTCATTAAAACCTCTGGCACAGAACCACTTGTGTTTCCTGAGCCAAGATAGTGTCCATGTGTCAAATTTCAAACCCAGAGTATAAATTAAGCCATTAATGGTATTTATCAGTTTATCTGGACTTTAAAGAACTGCTTACTAATTTAAGACACTCTCGATATAGAACCTACGCGGTGCACTGGGTGTGCACGTGTGTACGCACGTGTGTATGCGTGTTTTCTCACTTTTTTATTTTTCTGAACAGTTAAAAAAAATCTGATGTGTAAATGAAGTACAAGCATCTCGGGGAGCTGCATAGCTGTTAATTCCTCGCTGCTCTGCAACCCGACAGTTTGGAAGCAGCAGTGTTTTGCAATATGTATTTGTCATAATATAAAAGGTGTAAAGTGATCTCTGTTTATCTCCTCAAAGTCTTCGCTGTACCAAAACAGAAAGCTGAAATATGACAACAAAGCCTGAGCCCAGCCCAACCATAAGCCCGGCCTCCCAGCGCACCAGCCGGAGCCCGGCAAGATCCTGGGGGAAGGGGTGTAGGAGAAGCCATACACACCCCACGACAGAAATCCGGGGGAAGTGAGGTCAAAAGGGGGTGACGTGAAGATGCCATTCGTTTGGCTAAAATGGAGTGAGAAGGACTTTCTATGAAATTCATTTCCCGGTTTCAAAAACCCCTAGAAGACACCATAACCACCCATCTGACACAATGTTCCAGGTCAGCTCTAATTAGTCCCCTGCATGGCTGCTCTGGGCATGGGACTTCCAGATTCCGTTTGTTTCAGGCAAGTTATAGCTTGTCCCAGGAAGGGGATACGGGTATTAGGGTGTTGAGGATTCTTAGTTGAATGGGTCACACGGATCCAAAAGAGCCCTGCCCAGGCAGGGCAGTGAGCAAAATGATCTCTGAACGGGTCTTACGCCAGTCATCTAGCCACACACACCTGTGACAACAGGAAGTCACTCTGGAGGCAGGTAGGAGCCAGTGAAAAGAACATTGGCATTGGAGTTGGGTCAAGTGCCAGCTCTCCACTTTCTAGAGACCCCTGTTTTCTCATCTATTAAATGGGTACAATCGAAAAATGTGTTTTATCAACTAAGGTACCAGAAATACAGAGCAGCATTACCATGACTTTGCCTTTCCCAGGGTCTCCGCTCCTTCTCCTCTTCCGAGCACTCTCTGCCCTCCTGCTGGCTCTCCAACCGTACCTGGCCCCCCACCTGTCTCTACCTAGTCCAATAACTTCAGCGTTACTGTCAGCATCCCTTACAATTAGGCCTCTCCCTGCTTCATGGGCCCCCTTAGAACAGAGACGGCAAATGGATTTCAAGTTGTGTTCTTTTCTTTTCTTTGATGATTAGAGGAGTCTGGAGAACTACCTGGGTTCTGCAGGCAATGGCATTATAAACAAGCTCTACCATGCCTGGGGAAGAGCCACCTCACCACCCAAGGATAAGGCTTCTGTGCATCTGTGTTCCGCCCCGGCCCAGCGTGTCTACACTAGGAGCGGCCCAGCACCCGTGCCCACTGGGGGAGCCTGCCCACGGGGAGAGAGCCCTCCCTAAGGCATCCACCTTCACCTCTCATCCCAAATTTGGATTCATTTCCTCCATTTCTCACCCCTTTCAAGGGCTCCACTGACTCAACCTAGAGATAAAGCAAAAGTAAGGCCGGATGGGTTGGGTCTACCTCTGTCATAGGAAGGATGACTCTGTATTTCTTTGGCAGGTGAGGAGATCTCCAGGGCAGAAAGGACGAGTAACAAGTCAAGGCCATCCGCCCACTAGAGTGTGGAGTTAGAGCCACATCTCAGGCTTCTGACCCAAACTATGGGCTCTTTCCAACCACTAATCAAATATCCTTTTCTGGAAGGTGCCAGCTGCTTTCAAATTCTCACTGACTGAATAAATCCTAGAAAAGCACTGGCCCTAAGACGGCTCCCAACTTTCAAAGCTGAATCAACCCAGATTCTAAAGAACAGATTGAAATGTCATCAATGCCACTGAATTGTATGCTTGAAAAATAGTGTAATACACCACAAACCACTGAATTGTGTACTTTTAACAGGTGAAATGTATGCTATATGAATTCTATCTCAATAAAATTGTCTGGAAAAAAACATAGATAGCATGTCTGTATTGGTCACTGCTATATGGGGGTGCCAGGCACACAGAAGGTGCTCACTAAGCGCATGGGGTCTGTTCACAAACAGCCTCCCACTTGCTCACTCCTTCTCTGATCCTGGCTGAAAGGTGGCTTGCTCCCCGCTGCTGATTTAATCTGCACGGACAGATCAACCTGCCCGGCAAAGCTGGCTCACCGCTCACTCTCCACAGGCCCCAGATCGGAATTCTCAGATACATGTGGTCCAGCAATAAGAAACTGGCTGGGACCTGGGGACCACCGGGGTCCTGCCCTGGCTTTCAAGATAACTAGCTCTGGAACCTGGGGCAAAATCATTTGGCCAAGTCACCTTTTCTATAACAAAGCCACCTTCTCCACAACCAAGCTCACCTAGAAAGTGCTCCTCCAGTTGTCACAGGCCAGGGAAGTCCAGACCAAGGCCCATGATACCATGTTTTCCACTTGGGAAAGGCAGATCGTGTGAGGTCACAGGACATGGAAATACTGCTGACATAATGGTGGCAGCAGCAGTGGCTGAGCGGTCTTCCTTCTTCTCACCGCTAGCCCCCTATAGCAGCTTGGCAGCCAGTCTCCAGAAATGACCGCCACACACAACCCTGCATTTGTCTGTCACTGCCCCTTGAGAAGAATAGCCTAGTCTTCCACTCCACGAGTCTGGGGCTGACCTGTGCCTGCTCTGACCAATATAACATAGCAGAAGTGATGCTCACAGTTTCCAGCCTAGCTTTGAAGATAGCTTGCGCAGCTTATGCTTCCATACTTGTGGGGCCCTAAGCTGTCATGCAAAAAATTTAAGCCACTCTGCTGCAGAGGGAGGCCAAGTAGCAGAGCGCTGAAGGTGAGGAAGTCATCCTGGATGTCCAGCCCTATTAGGCCTGCAGAGAACTCCAGACCCAGATACTGTCCAACTGCAATCTCAAGAGGGACCCCAAGTGAAAACCACCCAACTGAGCCCAGTCGACCCACGGAACTGTCAGATAGTAATACTCTGTTGCTTTAATCTACTGGTGAGGGGTTCATTACACAGCAATTACTAATTGACATATGCCCCGTGGTCAATTCCCAACACAGAAGTCAGAGTGAGCTTTGAAACACACAAACCAAGTCATGTCATTCTCTCGTTCAAAACCCTCCAATGGACCATTATTTCTTTTACTCAATACATGTTTGTACACATGTGTGTGTGGGTGGGGTGTGTGTATATATGTGTGCAGATTTACTAAGATATCATTTGTATACCATATAACATGTAATTCATATATTTAAATGGTACAGTTCAATAGTTTCTAGTATATTCAGAGTTGTGCAACTATCATCACCATCAATTTTAGAACATTTTTATCAGCCCTCAGTCATTCCCCATTTCCCCTCAACTCCCCCAGCCTCTGGTACCTAATTTACTTTCTGTGTATAGATTTGCCCATTCTAGACCCTCCCTATAAACAGAATCATATGACATGTGGCCTTTTGCGATGGGCTCCCTGCATTGAGGCATGATGTTCTTAAGATTCATCTACATTGTAGAGTGTATCACTACTCCACCCCCTTTTATAGCAAATAATATTCCATTCTGCACATAAATGACACTTTGTTTACCCATCCTTCAGTGGGTGGACACTGGGTTGTCTCTGCCTTTTGGCTATGATGAATAATGCTGCTTATAAAAATTCATGTGCAAGTTTTGGCAAGAACATGTTCTCATTTCCTTGGTAGACACCTAGGAGTACCATTGCTTTGTATATGGTAACTCTATGTTTAACCTTTGGCGGAGCTGCCAGACTGCTGTCCAAAGTGTACATTCCCACCAGCTGTGTATAGGGGCTCTGATTTCTCCACGTCCTTGCAACACTTCTTACTATCTGTATTATATATGACAGTCACGTCCTGATGGGTATAAAAAAATGACTTCATTGTCATTTTGATTTGTATTTCCCTTATGATGGCCTGGTGGTGTTAAGCATCGTTTTATGTGCTCATTGACTATTTTTGGAAAAATGTCTATTTAGATCTTTTGCCTGTTTTTTATTTTGGTTATTTGTATTTTATTATTAAGTTATGAGTTATTACTGAGTTATAAGAGTTATATTTTCTTACTGTAAGTCTCTTGTCAGGAATGCGATTTGCAAATATTTTATTCCCCTTCCAACGGACTTTTAGCACATGCAGAAAAAAGCTAAATTCCTTACTAGGGTTCAGAGACCACCTGATTTTTGACCTCATGTGCCACCACTCTCTGCACCTTCCTCCCTGACCACCCCTACCACCACCACCAACACAATGCTGCTCCTCATGCTGCTCCAACAGGCAGTCAAGTCAGCCTAGCCTCAGGGCTCCTGCAAGTGTTTGTTCCTCTGAGTGGCTCACTCCCTCACATCAGGACTCTGCTCAGATGTCACCTTCTTAGGCCTAGCCAGTTAACCTAAAATACCACTTTTTCTCCCTCTCACTCTCTTCCCTTTATCTTGCTTCATTTTCTTCCCAGCCGTATTACCACCTGACATTACATTACATACTTACTTGCCTCTACCGTCTCCCCATTAGAATCTCAGTTCCATGAGGGACAGGAGTGCTTATCTGTCTCGTATGTTACTATACCGTAAATGCAATAAGCATGCTGGGGCACGCTGTGGGAAATCAATAAATATTTATTAAATTTTAAATACATCTACTCCTATTTATTAAATGCTTACTATGAGCCAAACACTCTGCAGAGTACTTCAAATAAAGTATCTTATTGCATGCCCATGACAACACTATGCTATGGAGGTAGGTACTCTTATGATTCCACTTTTCTAATAGATGAGGTGACTCAACGTAAGAGTTTCAATAAGCAGATCCCTGGTCTCGCAGGCAGTTAAGGACAGAGCCAAGTGGAGAACCAGGCCATGCAAGCTATAATGCTCCTGGCCCCACTACTAACTTAGGCAAGTCACTGTCCCTCCTTTGAACCGCAGGGTCCTCATCTAGGACATGATAGGAGCCTCCCACCTTATAGAGTTACTGAGAGACTGCCCAGGTGACATCAGGTATGAGATCAGAAACCAATGATGGTGGTACGATAATGGCTGTGCACCCAGTGCTCTCACATCAAATACAGTGACCTCATCATCTGCTGAAAGGTTCAAATGTATCCTTACGCAGACACTGCTTTTAGACAATGACTTGCACTCACAGCGGGAAGACCAGCCCACTGTGGCCACTGAGGGTTTCAGAGGTATTCAGATAGAGTACAAGAGGTTTCCTGACCCATCACCAAGGGAAGGGGATGCTAGATAACATCGCGGACCTTCTAAGACCTCAATGAGAACATATGCCAGAAGGCTCTGTGAAGACGGGACTTCAGTGGCCTCTTCGACCTCAACCAGGGCAGCTACTCTTATGGGGCAAGGTCACACTTGGACATTCCCATCAGCCAGCCCTCACCACAAGAGTAGCTGAATGTGGCACAGGCCATCCTGACTCACAGCTCCCCAGGACATGACTAGATGTCATATTTGCTGGAAGAAGGTGCTGCCAAGATACCTCATATCTCTGCACTGGCACTCTGGAGGACCAAGACCTGGAGAATGAGGATCAGTCAACTCACCAGTATGGGTCTGCCTGTGTGTCTCCAGGGCATCCTCCTTTGAAAACTGGGCTCCGCACTGGTCACAGACAAAGGCTTTGGCACCCGCTGAAAAGAAAGGGGAGGCAGTCACCATGAGAGTGATATTCCATTTGCGGGGAAGGGGTCCTGGGCTGTAATCATGTAGGTGGATGCTGGAGGAGATGGCTGGAGACCTGTGAAGACCCCAAGTCAGGGACAGTCCTTGGTTCTGGCAGCCAGCCCAGCCCCTCCTCCAGGACGTGACCACCCTGAGCTGACCACCATGACCAACTGAGCTCCAAATGCCACCACCCAGGGGTCTCCCAGAGAAAAGAAGAAACAAAATCAGAATAACCAACAGACACAGAGATGGCGTCCAGATGAGATGCCCCAAGAAGCAGCAGGATTCTGGGGGGCTGGCTCCAGGTGAGGAATGGTAGGAAGAGTGAAGGATTCAATGAGGGGAAATGTGCCCTGTTGCTTAAATTATACTTTATGGGAGTGGGGGCACCTGGGTGACTCAGTGGTTGAGGATCTGCCTTTGTCTCAGGTCATGATTCTGAGGGTCCTGGGATTGAGTCCCACAGGGAGCCTCCCTCTGCCTATGTCTCTGCCTTGGTGTCTCTCATGAATAAATAAATAAAATTAATAATAATTAAAAAGATACCTTACGGGAAAGTAGGAATTGCTGACATACCTGTACTTATATAGTCCCTAACTCAGTATGTCCAAAACTAGTCTGCCCCAACAACCCCCTGTACCTGACAACTTAAAATCCTCGAATGAGGGATCCCTGGGTGGCGCAGCGGTTTGGTGCCTGCCTTTGGCCCAGGGCGCGATCCTGGAGACCTGGGATCGAATCCCACGTCGGGCTCCCGGTGCATGGAGCCTGCTTCTCCCTCTGCCTGTGTCTCTGCCTCTCTCTCTCTCTGTGACTATCATAAATAAATAAATTTAAAAAAAAAAATCCTCGAATGACACCCCTGTGTCTTTAGGATAAAATCCAAACTCCTCACCAAGACTCACAAAGCATTCTTGATGTGCCTATCTTTCCTGCTTTGTCTCTTGCCCCTCACTCTTGCTCCCTGGTCTCCAGGCCCACTCAGCTGGCCTGGTTTCCTAAAGGAGCCAGACTCTTCCCTACTGAGAGGCCTCTGCACATCCTTCTGCTCTTCCTGTGTCTGACATTCCAGGCCCTCACTCCCACCATACACGATAGCACCCCTTACACATCGGCTTCCTCTAGAGGACGTGGCCCCTTCCCTGTGCTCCCACAGCACCCTGTATGTTCCAGATCAAAGGTTCACCCCATGCTCTTCTAAATGCCTGTGGACCTGTTCCTGTCTCCTGCTACACTAGAAGCTCTCTGAGGGAACATGTCATTGCATGCACAGTTACATCGGCCCGACACCCAGTGGGAACCTATTACTGTACATATTTGTGGAATCAACAAAATCAATTTAGTGCAATTCAAAATGATAAACTTTTTCAGAACCATTATTTACAGGGCTCAAAGCGACAATGCTACAGTGTCAAGACAAACAGGATTTTTTTTTAACCATTTGCTAACAGTCTTCAAGGCTCT
Organism: Canis lupus familiaris; assembly: GCF_011100685.1. Lineage (NCBI taxonomy): Eukaryota > Metazoa > Chordata > Mammalia > Carnivora > Canidae > Canis > Canis lupus. Next base: position 19,183,101 of record NC_049226.1, read on the forward strand.
AATATGTTATTTCATTCAGGGGGCACCTGTCTCAAGCCTTGGCAGTTTTCATTTGAAATGTCTTCTAGATGCATCTCTTGCACTGTGTGTCGATGGTCGCTGCCCCTATGTGGGCCCTACTGGGTGGTATCCAGAATACTGGTAGACTGAGATGGCAGCCACACCACCAGCTGTCCCGATTCACCCGACAGATACAGAGGCCCTGTCGGTCACTTGCTTCCTTCCTACCTCTTGCTTAAGAAGTTATATGGCTCACAGTCTGTTCTGATTCCAAATTCCTCTATGTGGCCATGGAACTGTCTTCACCAGCCCTCATGGAACCACTGGACCCTCCTCGAGTCTCCGTGTGTGAGCAGAGCCAGGTCCCAGGTCTCCATCGGCTCCCATCCCATCCCATTCTCAAGACCGGAGTGTGTACGCACCGAGCACGCAGGCCCTGCTCTGTCCTTTCCAAGATGCCCTGCACGTCCTTCCTTTCAGCACATCCTAGCATTGCCCTAAGTGTGCCTGTGTGTTACATCTGTATTAGAGTCTCATGAGAGCAGAACTTCTTACACATATTTGTAGTGGAAACGTAGTGCTGCTTCCCAATCATCTCTGATTTCCTGAGGCTTTACCATATATCAGGCACAATGCTAAGCGTTTAAGATGTATTGTTGCCTTTAATCCCACCAACCTTTAAAAGTACATACTGCGGGGCACCTGGGTGGCTCAGTGGTTGAGCATCTGCCTTTGGCTCAGGTCAAAGATCACCCCAGGTGATCCTGGGATCAAGTCCCACATCAAGCTCCCCTTAGAGAGCCTGCTTCTCTCTCTACCTATGTCTCTGCCTCTCTCTCTGTGTCTCTCATGAATACGTAAATAAAATCTTAAAAAAAAAAAAAAAGTCCACGCTGCTATTGCCTCCATTTAACAGATGAGAAATCCCAACCTCAGAGAGGTTAAGCACTTTGCCCAGTGTCACAAAGTAGGCAACACAAGTGGATCCAAACCCAGGGAGCCTGACTTCAGAGCCTTTGCTCTTAATCTCTGTATATTTTGGCTTCCCTAGGGCTCCATCTGCAAAGACGCTTCATGGGTAAGAAGGTGAGGTATGGGCTTCCTTCGCTCAACTAAAAAAAAAAAAAAAAATTCCAATATGCCTTTTTTATACATCAAAGTTCTATATAAAAATCCAACTAGAGAAATGGTTCCGCTACTTTTTAAAAAGTTTTAAAAACCTCTTCCTTAGAGTAAACAGCACATGCTGTAAGGAACAGAACTCAGAATACAATTTATACCGGTATTGGCTTAAATTAAACAGTAATAAACAGTTCTTGCCAGTGAAGAGTAAAAGGATCCCAGAGTACGTATAAAGCGTCAGGTTCTAGGAGAACATCGATCTTGTCTATAATCCAAATGATGAGCAAACTATACCCTCTACTATGTGCTCAATAAATATTAGTTGACTGGCTGAACAAATGAGTGATTAAGTGCCCTAGGAAAGACAGGGAGTCACTTTTCCTTAAGAGCTTTAAATATAAATATTGCCAGCTGTATTAGGTAGCTGGAGGTGAAGTTTGCCTGAAGACAGGGAGGTCATGATCACCTCCAGGTGTCCCTTCAAGCTGCAGGGTGTCCTTGGACCAAGGACCTGTACGTGGCTTATAAGGCTTCAAGAAAGAGCTTTTCAAGGAACTTAACGGCAAGACAGTCACCATGTGTGTTCACTCAGGTGGCGGCCAAGACCACTTTTCATCCACTTACACTGGAAATGCAGCAAGTACCTCAAAGAGCAGAGCAGACCAGGTGGGTGGATGAAGCCACAGCCTTCCTGCCCTGAGAAACTCTCCCCAGTCTCGAATCATTAGCCAGCAATGATTTTCTGTGGCTCTGTAAAGGATTTGGCTTTTCACTGCACTTCTTTCTTTGGTTCTCACTGTTCTCAGGGCTCCCTAAAGAAGAAAGTAGATGGAGAGGCCTGAGTCGGAGAGCAAGGAACTGGAGGGCCTTGTGGGCTCAGCCTCATGCGGGAGCCTACAACAAGGTGAGCAGCCCCTGCACCATCGCCTCAAAGGGATGTGGTATGGAGGATTCTTAGAAAACAGCCATCCACACAGCTATAGTAGCATCTGTTCTAATGACTGAGGAGCAGAAAGGAAGGAGGCCAGGTAGGAAATAAAGGGCCGGATGCGTGCCATCAGAGAAGTTCAGATGAAGATAAAAACAGATCAGCACATGTGATCTAGTCAAGGTTGCCGGCTTGGCCTGAGCCTGACCACATCTGGTTGCCCTCAGCGTTCTCGCCTCTCCCTGCCTGCTTTGCTTAAGTCTCGGCTCTGAGCTGAGGCTGTGAAAGTCCCCGGGGCCTTGGTGCACAGTCTGATCCCCCAGGCTGGTCAGAACTCTCATAACAGGCGGATACCACAAACGCTGTCAGCTCCCACCTCAGGCCCCATTCATTTGTGAAGCCTGGGGACACCCCCACCCCCATCGAGACTCCCCCTGGTCCCCGGGGTGAGCCCAGCGGCACAGACAGGCAGTTCCAGGGCACAGGAGCCCCGTAAGGAGAGCCAGAAACCCCCTCTTCCCAAGGAAGCATGTGCCTTTAAATTGTCTCTGTAATGGCTGGCTCAGAGGCAGAAATATTTGGCAGCCCTGAAATTAAAAGTGATAAATTTCCTCGCCAAGCTTTGATCAATAATAGAGGCCTCATCTGTTAATCAATAAGACAGTCTCTGCCTGTTTACTGTGCATATGTTGTTCGCTGCTGCCTTCACTATGATGTCAGGTTTGCATTCAAAGCAATTCAAGTGTGTATAAACCACATGGCTATTCCCAAAATGCATTACAGTGACATCATTCAGGCACTAATACATTTATAAAGCATCAATGCAAGGGAGTGATGGAGGAAGGAAGGAGGTCATGCCAGTTGAACACATGGGTGCTTGGGGATATACCAGCATTTATCCCCCGCAAATGTTTCCTGGGGCTCACTTTGGAGCAGGGACAACAGCAGGGCACAGCTGAGGGACGGCCGTGCCTTCTTGCCACACCTTTCCTGTATACACAGGGCTGCTTTCTGGATGTCCACTAAGAATACGCCCAAAGGTAGATTACAGTAAATAAATAAGAGAGACAAAACCCCTGCCCTCAGAGAGCTTACATTCTAGAAGGGAAGGCAGCAACTTTAAAAACTCTGTAAATATCATCTAGATGGTGATAGGCGATAAAAAGAGAAAGAAATTAAGTGAAGAGGATGGAGAAGGCAGGGCGCTGCTACCTTATAGGGGGTCAGCACAGGGGAGCGCTCTGATGAGCTGGCATCTGAGCGGGGAAGCTGAAGGAAGAAGCAATACCCCCCTGTGTAAGGAAGCCCATCACAGACGAAGGAGAAGGCTGGCGGGCTGGAAGGGAGCCAGTGAGGACAGGGGGAGAGACAGGGTCAAGTGCGGGATGGGCTGCAGGGACACAGATTAGCAGCCGAGAGGGAGAACCGCCTGGACAGTGGAGCGGGCTGGCCCCTGGCCATCCTCCCTCCAGATCCCAGATCTGAGTGAACAGCACCATCTAGAGTGGGGAGAAGCGGGGCCGGGGCCCGGCCGGCCACTCGCTGCCAACACCACAGCGACCCTCCTTTCTGAGCTGTGAAGTGGGATCTCCTGGGGTGAAGCTGGATCATAGTGAACACAAACTCCCTGTCAATCACCAAGCAGTCTGCAGATACAGGAGCTCACGGACGTTATATATATACCTTAGGGGGCAGGATAGTGTGCTCCAGAGCTTAGGATTCGGGTCCGACGGGTCAGAGTTCGAATCCCAGCCAGGCCAGTCACGAGCTGTGACCCTGACCTGGGCAAGCTGCCTGACCCCAGGGGGTCTGTCGCCTTCCCTGTAGAATGAACCAGAGGGGGTCCCTCGGAGGACGTGACGGGGTGGCTGAAGGGCTCGGCCCTCCATCCGGGGCAGCAGGCACGCAGTAAGGAGTAGCTACCACCACCGCCAGTCAGGCTCAGGGTTGTGATTCCTTTACAGAACATCTTTGTGCAAAGTATGATTGATTTCACTGAAGTTCAATGTACAGTTATTTGGGGGTCATTCATCTTGTGTAAAGTCAGTCTCACGTTTATAAAGACATATTTCACTATCACCTCGCTCTCTCGCTCTCCCCCCCCACCCCATGCCTCTAATTGAAAGGTGAGTGATGGTTCTGTTGAGGGGAACAGGAACATCTGTCAAAGGACCCACGTGTCAGAATGGCAGCCAGTCCCAATGTGGCTCTGAGACCCCCTCCGGATGCGCCCAGGAACCCCGGGCCGCTGTCCTGTGCTGCCTCACTCTCCTGGCTCGTCCCCGGCAGACTATAAACTCTGTGCGAGCAGGGCCGGCCTCTGTCCTGCCCCTGCTCTTTCCCGGGGCCCTGCTCCCTGCCTGCCCTGCCCCTGTGCCCACTACAGGCCTGACAAACAAAGAAGCCCTCTGGCAGCCTCCAGGCCGGGATCTGGCCTGGGAAGAGAGCAGTGGCCATTCAGGGCACTGCCAGGCTGTCCCCTAGGGGGTGTCAGAGTCCTTAATCTACAGACTCCGGGCTCTCCACTGGCCCTGTATAAAATTCAAGGACCTGGTCTCGGCTGGCACTCAGGCAGTTTGGGGCAGAGAAGGGACGGGATGGAAATGGGGCTGTCTGCTTTCCCTGGAAGGCGATCCTCTTTCTATCAACCCTGTTACCCACCCAGCTGCCCCGGACTCACAGCCCTGCAAGAAAAAAGCACACCCCCCCTTCCCCCTCCACATCAGTACACTCAGGAGCCTCCCACCCCAGAGGCCTCCAACAGCCAGAGTAGACCCTGGAGTGGCTGGCAACACTCTGCTGAGTGACCCCCACCCCCAGCCCAGGCACAGAGTTTATCTAAGACTCAGTGGTAAGGAGACAGACAGACGTCCTTGCCCTGCCAGTCTCCCAGGGACCCAAGGTGCCTTTATGTGTTACCCTGGGGGACCAGGAGCGCCTGACCGCTCTGAATTCCCAACTCCTCCTCTCTCCTATTTCTCCCCGACTTTTAGATGCTTCCAGAAAGTTAGACAGGGGGCTATGGAAAGGTGGAGGGTTCGAAGCAGGTGTGGGTGCAGTGGAAAGAAAGGAGGCAGTTATCACAGCCCTCAAGGAGGCTGGAAACGGTCTAAGGCCTCCATGTGCAAAGGCCATTTTTGCTCCGTGCTTAGGATCATCCAGACTCGCAGGAATCAACGGAGACATGGGCCAGGAAAGCAGTTTCAAAACCATAAAGCTTTCTATACCCGCCCAGCCTTCCAACAACAGAGCTGAGATCCAGCAGAAGCTAGTCAGGCTCCCCGCAGCTGTCCTCCCCCCAGGTCCCCCCTCCACCGCCACCTCCCCTCGGCAAAGTGGGTAGCCTCCCTCCCTACTGGCCTCCCCACCATGAACAGGGGTGGGGGTCCCGAGCATCCAGGAAGGGGAGCAGAAGATGCTGAACACAATCAGAAGTGGGCTAGTGTCTCTCTGAGGGAAATACGCCAGAAGCCAATGAAAGAAGGAAAAAAGAATGCAAAAATCCCTCCCTCTTGCACCCCCATGCTAATAAGAAGGCGGGGGGGGGGGGGGGGGAGTGTGAGGCGGGGTATGGGGGGGAGCCACTGAAAAAAGCACTTCACATTCGCCAGCATCTAATGTTGAGTAGTGTGTGCTTTTTCTTTTAATTCCTTGAGATTTTAAAATAAACATCTTGAATGTTCTGATGAGATATGCATGCCTGCTTACATAAGGAAGTACAGAGTGTACCGAAACAGCAGACCCAAAAAAAGCATAAGCTGTCAGAACAATGAGTACAGACACGGGGCATTTTACCACGGGCCATGGTGTACAGTTTTATTTACAGTACCTCTTATCAGACAGAGAACAGTACACTGGCTGCCAATTCCAAAGCCCAGCACTGCGTGTTCTTTCACTCAAGGAGATGTGTACTCCCCAAGAGGATCTGGAAGGCAAGCTCGCTTGCGCTCTCTCTTGTGTGCTCTCTCTCTCTCTCTCTCTCTCTAGCTTACTCTTTTTCCTTAATCAACACAACAAAAACTGATCCAGAATTCTGGTTCTAGATGTGGTTGCAGGAGAGTTTTACCCGACAGGGAAGTGGGAGAAGGGTACCCACCACAGGACAGGCTGAATGAACTCCCAGCACAGGTCCCAATCGAAGATAGGATTGAGGAAGCCACCCGGACAGTCTCCAAGCTGGGCAACAGGCCGGGACCAACCGGGCACTGCGAGCAGCAGGTCTTCAGACAGCTAGAAGTCAGTTTCCCATCAATGACCTGCTAAGGGGCTGAACCTCGCACGTGTGGCGAAATGTCCACTCCGCAAAAGATGAGACCGTAGAAGGGGTCAAAGGGAGATGCTGAGGCATTCCTAGGCTGAGGGAGCTCTTCTTACCCTACCCAATGAACTTCATGCTGCCGGGAGGTCCCATGGCACCCTGGTGCCCTTGGCTGTCACTGGGATCCTGTGGTCCTAGTCTCAAGTCCCACACAGAGAACAGGCCCTCCTTGTCTCTGATCCCCACAACTTGATTCTCAGAGAGCCTTGGAGAGCTCCTTTGTCACCACTTTCAGGGACTCAATAATAGGCTTAACAACACAGCCCCTGGCCGGTACAAACATATATGCTCAGTATACAGCTGTGCACTACAGAAATTAAGAACCCTTGCTCTGGGGTCAAACAGACCAGATTCAAGTTCTGGTTCTATCATTTCTAGCTCCCACCCTGGGCAAGCTAGTTCTCATCTCTGGGCTACTTGCCTATAAAATTGGGCATAGAGCAACTACCTCACAGGGTTGAGTGAGGATCCATTTAAAAGTATATGGTAAGTCTGTGACACCATGCCTGACACACTAGCTGCTCAATAAATGGTACTTGTCATTAACAGCATCACTGTTCCCACTAGTCTCCCCCACTGTTAATGTCTGGACCCACGTATACATCAAAGGCATGCAACAAACATATCATGACATTTAAAATATTCTTACCACCCCAGCCAAGTCTTCAGCAGGCATTCTCTGGTGAGTAGAAGATAAAAAGAGGCAGAAGACCATACAAGACTAACAATCGTGTACCTCCAAAAAGCCCTTCTACAAACCAAAACAATGCACAGGAGCACCTGGGTGGCGCAGTCAGTTAAGTGTCTGACTCTTGATTTCGCCTGTCATGATCTCAAGGTTGTGAGATGGAGCCCCACGTTGGGCCTCATACTGGACACGGAGCCTACTTAAGATTCTCTCTCTTCTTCTCCCTCTGCCCATCCCCCCTTAAAAAAAACAAAACAGAAACAAACCAACAATGTACAAGTAAACACACGGCCCAATTACTCTTCCCTGGGAGAAGGTCAAAGAAATGGCACCTCTCCAGTCAGCTCTCAACACTCCTGGCCAAGTTTTGACAGCATTATCAACCTCCTACTGAAATGAGTACAAACCTATTTAAGGTGAATTATTTTAAATAAAGTAGGAAAATAAATCTGTCACAGCAAAAACAACAATGTGCAAATCTTCCTGAAGTTAAGAGTATTGATTTGGGGGTTCACCCTAGTGCTGTCCTTAACCCATTTCTTCCCCAGCCAACCTCCATGAGTGGCTGATCGAGGTATGGAGGTAATCAATGCAATGACACAAAAACCTCTCTTGTGATGGACTAGGCTTCCTTCCAACGCAGCAGAACTTCCCCGAGATGAAGTCCTCCAGCAGCTAGTGGCCAGACCGGGCAGTGGAGTTCCCCTCACTGGCTATATGGTCCTGGGTGCCAATGCTGTAGCCTCACTTCTCTCCTTAAAATGAGGTTATCAATCCTCCTATATGAACCCTACATGAAATACCTGGCACACAGCAGGTGCCTGAAGAGCTATTATGATCACAGAGTAACCTCACTTCATCAAGCTGTGAGCTTCAGGAGGCTAGTCTCTAGCCTGAGCTTTCTGGAACTCCAGTCCATAATATCCCAGCCCCACAGTTCTGGGGGAAGGCCCACCTGCAATGAGTGTCCTAGAGAGAGGAGACCATGTATCCCCTGGGGCTTTTGCACACAAGGCATTCAGCTGTTTGGGGTGGCCTAGGGGTACTCTAAAGTGAGGCTGGTGAAGAACGGGCTCACAGAGATCCGTGCAGGCCAAGAGCAGCTCTCTGGAAGCACCACAGAGAGAAATGGACTCAAAGACCCGACTGCCCCCACCTGAGCTATGCAGCCTTGGGTGAGCCTCTTGATCTCTCCATCCGTGGATGACAAGTTTGCAATTGGGACAGGTTTAAGAGCGAGGAGAAGATGAAGGGGTGTTGTGTGAGAAGAAGCTGGACAAAGCTAAGGGCGGCTCTGAAAGGGAGCTCCTGTGCTTACTGCCCTTGGCAATGGGGAGGTGCTGGCTAACCCACTGGGGCTGCGCTCTCTGGTTCCACCAGGGGATTCCTTCTCAAGGAAATACTTGCCCCATCAGGCAGGCCGAGTGGAAGAGACAGTCCTGACACTGGGAGAATCATTAGCCAGATGCAGCGGGCCGAGCCAATGAGGCCAAGGGAAAGGCTGACCCCGGGGTTCCAGGAACACCGAGCCTTTCAGGTGCTCACAGCTTTTGTTTAAGGAAGATAAAGCTGAAGTCTTGGCATCTGTAAGAGACTAGGTATAAAGGTCAGTGGGGATTTCTACCGTGCTTTTGTGGGATATCCCCTCAACCTTTGGATACCAGCAACTGTCTTCTCCCCTGGACCTGACGCAGGCATCTCAGGAGAGAAGCTGAGAATGGAAAGGAGGATTTCAAAAACCTTCTTCAAAGCTCGGTCTGTAAGTTACCTGAGCCTCTGGCTGCCTCCTTTCAACCTCAACTACCCTGTTCCTTTCTGAAGTACCTTCAGAGTCTTCCATCACAGGCACTCCCCTGAAATTGGGCTTGGAGGCCACTCCCCATACCCACCCCACCTCCCAGGGCATAAGATTCATGAGTACTGTCCGGACAATGGACAGAAGCCAAACCGGGCCACTCCAAGGGCAATGGCCAAGATCAAAGCCCTCCCTGTCCACAAAATTTTGAGTTGGGGTCGCCAACACCCCAGTCCCCAACATTCCCTGACACTCCCTCCAATTATATTCTCACTTAAGTTATTTTCAGAGGGAAGGCAGGGCAGGGCAGTCTTCCCCAGCCCTGCCTGCATTCTGGTTCTGCCTCTAACCTCTGGGAGCCACAGTATCCTCACCTGCCAGGGAGGCGTTGATACCTGCCCCCTACCACCCCTACAGGTGCACACCTCCAGGGGACACCACTCATGCAGTAGTGAGGCCACAGCGCGCCGGGAGGTTTAAATGAGGCAGTGCACATGAAAGCACTTGGCAACGCAGAACAGGCTCTGGGCAACCGCACCCTCTCACCCTTCCCATCTAGGGTTCCAGGGGTCCTGCAAGGATCGCCCTGCAATGTGGAACAACAGGCCTCTACCGTAGCATTGACAGTAATAACAAGAACATGAATAGCAAACATTGAATATTAAGAATATTATGAAATAAGCACCGTACTAATGACTTAACGTAATGCGTACCATTCAATTCCCCCATCAAGCCTAAGATTATCCCTATCTCCTCGATGTGAAAATGAAAGCTTAAAAAACTTGGTTCACTCAGCCAAGGTCTCCAGAGCATCAAAGAAACAAAAACAAAATCAGGGTGGCAGCATGGATAGCCCACCTAACTAGAGGCCTTTGATGACAGCAAAGGCTAAAATAAAACATTCCAATTAATAATAGGGCAGGGCAGTAGAGAAACGTCCCAAAGGCAGTGTAGTCAAGTCCTCTGTCATCCTCCACACTCTGGAGCTGGCGGGTCTTTCCCACAAGCTCCGAGGCCATCCTCCTCCAGCCAAATGCTCTTCTCTGAGCACTTCCTTGATTAAAAGCAATTCCTACTTCCGGCGCCGAGGCGTGACAACATGGTCCATCAGAGTCTGGACTGGGAGCCGGTGGCACCAGGGTCTAGCTCTGGCTCCATGGAGCACATCGGTATATTCTAGAGTCCTGAATTACTTGGCCGTCGATTCTCCATCTGTGAAATAGCCCATCCCCGCCACCTGATGATGGTAGGAGAAGCATGAGGTCCACGACATAAAAACATGTAGGACTTTATAGACGAAAATGTAGGACCGATCCTCAGGGCTGACTTACAATAAAACCCCAGTTAGGAACATCCCTCCATGATGGACTGCCCTCCTTGGCATTCTCCTTTGGATTTCTAAGCAAGTTAAGATATTCTATCCTAAAAAAAGAGTCAATTTGTTGGGGCGCCTGGGTGGCTCAGTCAGTTAAGTGTTCGACTCTTGATTTCGGCTCAGGTCCCGATCTAAGAGTCCTGAGAGCCTGATGAAGATTTTCTCCAACGCCCCTCTCGGCCTCTCCCCGTGCTTGCATACGCTCTCTCCCTCTCTCAAAATAAATGAATAAAATATTTTTTAAAAATGTCTTCAAAGTAGAAAAAACTCATTCTCTCAGAGGCTGAAATAGACCAAGTTTTCTCAGTTGACCTTCACTTAACCAAAAAGTCTCTTTATTCCCCCTTCCTGGGCAGCTTTGCTAATCGAGGCTTTGCAGAACAGATGTTCACCCTCGGCGGCAAGGGTCTCCCCCCTTCCCCACCCCTCTGCCTGCGCCCCTTCTAACCTGCCCCTTATTCACTGCCCAAATTGGACCCCTTCCCCCAAGAACAGCAAGCAAATCCAATTCATTTGGGGCTCCCCATGTAAATCTCAGGCTGAGGTGTCCATCCTGGACTGCAGAGTTGTCAGTTGCTGTAAATTCATTAACACACATACACACACACACCCCGTTGGCAAACGCCAAGGCAGAAGCAACCAATCCACGGCTGCCACTGTTCTCTCTTCCGGATGACAGCTGGGAAAGAGGCCCGTCACCTGGCTTGCCCGTCACAACACCCACCGCCCATCTCAGACCGAGCCCAGGGGACTGCCACCCTCCCTCGCTCCCTCCCCCTCCCGCGGCCCCCTCGGTGGCACAGCACGTCGCGGCTGCCAGTCTCTCCAGGCCTGCTGTGGCTTTCAGAAAACAGAGCATTTCTATTTTGGGGCTATCTCAGCCTAATAATACCCCCCAACACCCATTCAGCTTAATCACTTTATTGAGGACAAGAAGCAGGCTCTCCAGCCCGGGCGCTTCTGATGTTAGGAAGTAGTAAAATGTTCAAACTGGTTAAAAATGACACTCATTGGCTTGCCTTTGGTGTTTCTGAGACCTTAATTGAGGCCCAGGCTGTGGATCTAAAGAACCTTGCAGGTTTCTGAGTCTTTCCTCCTTACCCCCTGCACCATAATTGAGGTGTTACATTACAACTCCAGCGCTGACATTTTCAGGCTCAAAATTCAGAAGCCTTGAGACTCCACACTTTGCAAAACAGAAATATGGCCTGTCACACCCAAATGTCCCTTCTTAGCATGAGCCACCCCCCACCCAAAACAACAAAACGCAATTCGCCTCTTCTGGCTGACCTCCAGCGAAGAGCTGGGGGATGGGGGGGAGGATAACTATTTCCCATGTTAAGCATTATTAAAGCAAAATCTGACAACTAAAATGACATCGAATTGCTGCTTGAAAACAGGAAGGTTTGTTTGGTGTAATTAGAGGACCTGAGAATTTGGTGCGTGCAGAAAATAGACTGTTGGCAGCTCTTTCGCACGCACCTTTGAGATCGTGACTTCCAAAGCTTTGGGGTGACATTTGCGAGCGTGCAATCTGTGCCTTGTGAACGAGGGGCTGGGGGACGAGAGCAGCCCGGAAAAGGAATGACAATGCCTTGGCCCCAGAAGTTACGACCAGCTGTGGCAGGGACCACTGCCACCCAGGCCAGCCTGTGTTTACAGCCCAACTCCGCCTCTTATTTGCGGGGCATCTCAAGCAAGTCAAGTCAGGTTCCTCCCCATCCAATGGAGTCCTAAGAGCACCAACCTCAGAGGGGGCTCGTGGGGATCAAGCGAGACCATGACGTGCTGGCTTGCTCCCTGGCACCTGTCAGCCCTCCATCAATGTCATCAGCAGCCACTGTTTTACAGTCCCCGGTCTTCTCCACTCTGCTGTGGGCACCTTCTATGACAAGGGGTTTGGCCCTTGCCACTGCAGCCTTGCACACGACAGAAAAAGGAATCTGATGCTAGAATTGGCTTATCACCAGCCGGTCACGTGCAAGCTCAGGATGTCTGTGGACACGGGGTAAAGAGCTCCGTGGACTCAAAGTGGTTGATGGAGTCTATCCCAAAGCAGAAGCTTTGAGGGGCGGGATGACCTCTCGGGGCCCCTTCCAGCCGCGTCCCAGGCCCACAAGCTCACCTGGAAGAGGCTCTACTGCCTTTCCTGGCCAGACTCTCCTTTTTTCCTTTCCTCCCTTCCTCCCCTTCATAGGCAAGGTGCTCAGAGGAAGGCAGAGGCGGGATGCCTCATTAACTTCCCTAGCTAATTTTACAATTTAACCAAATACCACATTCCTGCCTTGATGCAGCCAGCCTCTGCCTGCAACCAACTTTTATAGCTGTGCGATGGAGGAAGAAGGTGATCCGGGCCGGAGACGAGGCAGAGTCTCGAAAACTCAAGTGGGAGAGAGAGAACAGAAGAAAACAGAAGGGTGGGGTGGGGGGGGGGGGTGTGAAGCAGCTCTGCATATGCTCCAGAGTAGAATTCTAGGCTGTCTGGGGCTGAGAAGTGAGGGAAGAAAGCCACACGGAGCCCATGGTGTCAGAAAGATGGAGCACTCTGGTGACAGTGACCCTCCTTGCCCCTCAACCCCGGCCAGGGGGCCAGGGGGCCAGGGGCCGTGTCTGGAAGCACAGTTACACGCTATCCTCTGAGGGGTATGATTCAATGCTGATGAGCGGCAGGTCAGAGGCCTGGCAGGGCCACCCAGAGGACACGTTCAGCTTGGCCAGGCCCCAGCACCCCTCTCAAAGGGCACAGAGAGGTCCCCTTCCAGCCCAGTTAGCCAAGGACTTGTGGACAGCAGGCTCAGGCTCCTCCCTCCTGATGAAGGTTCTGGCTGAGGGTTAGGTGTGCTGGGAAGGCAGCATGTATAAGGAAGCTCTACCATAAAGAATCCTCTCGAGCAGGGGTGGGGCAGTAGGGGTGTCTAGGTGGCTCAGTCAGTTAAGCATCCCTTTATTTCAGCTCAGGTCAAGATTTCAGGGTCGTGAGATAGAGCCTGTGTCCAGCTGTGCCCTGGGTACAGAGCCTGCTTAAGATTCTCTCTCTCGGGCAGCCCCGGGGGCTCAGCGGTTTAGCGCCACCTTCAGCCCGGGGTGGGATCCTGGAGAACCGGGATCGAGTCCCAGGTCGGGCTCCCTGTGTGGAGCCTGCTTCTCCCTCTGCTTGTGTCTCTGCCTCTCTCTCTCTATGTCTCTCATGCATGAGTAAATAAAATTTCTAAAATAATAATAATAATAATAATAAAATTTCTAAAAAAAAAAAAAGATTCTCTCTCTCCCTCTGCCCCTCCCCCCACCCCCCACCCCATGCACACACACTTTCTCTCTCAAGAAAAAATGAATCCTCTAGGATAAGAAAGACTCCTAGGTCACCGCACCCCCCCGCCCCAGGAGTTGCACTGGTCCCATTTATGCAGGCCCACACCCCACCCACCCATGACACACAGGTCCTGAGAGAGAGAGAGAGAGAGAGAGAGAGAGAGAGGGAGATGCTGAGAGACGGAGAGAACACAACTGGGGCCTTCTTGCTTGTGGTCAGGCCTTGCTCTTAGCACATAAGTCACTGAAAGGGACACTGGCCAGGACTCTCCTTGCTCCCTGGTCAGCTGTCCCTGGGGTTCCAAGCCTGCATCTATCCCTCATCATCCTCTCTTTCAGAGTATCTGACTCTGGACCCCCAAAATCTCAATCAGTGCAAAACTGACCCAGCAGGGCTTTCCCAGATGTACCAGGTTATTCCCATCAGGCCCCAGCAAACGGATGGTGAGATCTGGGCCATTCGGGCAGAGGTAGAAATCCCTGATGGACGCCAGCCTCCCAAAAGATCTGGTCTCTATACCTTTGTCCTCAGCTCATGTTAATGAAGGCAACTGAGGAAGACTCCAGCAAATCAAAAGTTTCAGGGAATTCTCTCCTTACCTGGAGTTACCTTGTTACTGAAAATGACTGTGGCCTTGCATAATTACCCCAACAAAATGCTCATTGCAGCCGCCAATGAGCTCCCAGTGCTCAATTAGCTCGTAATAGTCAGTGAGAAAGCTGCTGGGGCTTAATCCAACTACCCCAGAAGACTTCTTATCCCAACTACCTAATGGAAAGTTTAGAACTTACTATTTTTTCCCCCCTTTCCCTGGCAAGTGCAAGAATCCCAATCAAAACGGGTTGGTTGGAGGGAAAGTAGAGGGAACACGTTAACTATGAGGGGAAAGCCTAGCAAAGACCTCTTTGTTGGGTTCGATTCTGGAGAGAGTTCAACTAAAAGAGCATCTAAATACAGAGCACCCACCTCTCCCATCTACGGAGCTATCCTTCCACCTTCAAGAAAGGCCGGGACGCAGGTCCTCCATGTTGCTGCATGTCCCTCCAGGGTAGCCAAGCCTCTGACCTCATTCTCACCAAAGCACAGCCCTGTAGGCTATGCAACCTTAACCTGGGCTTCGGGGAGCCCTGGGCACTCACAGCCTATTTGGGGGTTTCCCTTACTCTCATATGAGAAATACAGAATACTCTGGCTCTATGTCCAGTTTGAACTTCACTTGCATATTTGTGCCTCAAAATGACAGGACTACTCCAAGTGCCAGTTTATAATTTTTTGTTTGTTTTTTTCCCAGCATATATATATATATATTTTTAAAGATTTTATTTATTTATGATAGATATATATATAGAGAGAGGCAGAGACACAGGCAGAGGGAGAGGCAGGCTCCGTGCCGGGAGCCTGACGTGGGACTCGATCCCGGGACTCCAGGATCACGTCCTGGGCCAAAGGCAGGCGCTAAACCGCTGAGCTACCCAGGGATCCCCTGCCAGCTTATAATTTTTAATGCAAGACTTCCCAACCTTCAGGTCAGGGACAGTCCTAACATCCTCAGAACTCTGAGGATTCTCAAGTACAGGAAACTGGGCTCTAAACCTCCTACAGGCTGCTGTGGACAGAGAAGGAAGATGAAGAGGAGGAGGAAGAGGAGGAGGAGGGAGAGGAGGAGGGAGAGGCACCTGCCTGGCTGGCTCCAACTCCTAAAAGCTCTTGCTTCCTCCTGTCCAGAAATGCAGGCCCCTCCCCCACCGCAATGTGCCATCTGGACATCCCACAATGCTCCCTCCCTCATAGGAGCTGAAGCCTTCCTCATCACCCTGGTCCTCGGGAGTCTGTCCCTCCTGTAAACTGTAGCACTTACTCATCCCCCTTGTAGGAATGGGGAGCACGCCCAGCCCTGCTGACGGCTCACACCATCTTCTCAGCCAGATGGACAGCCCCTTGCGGGTAGGGACCCAGGTGGCGGCCCCTTCAATCTGCATGGTTTGCCTGCTGCTGGCCCTCACTGGGTAACTGCTAAGTGATGAATCCACTCAGGAATGACCTCTCCCCTCACTAAAGAAAGCCACGCATAGTGACCCAGAACAGTTAGAGGGGTTTCTCTACTGCCTGGCCTTCTGCATCTGGGTCCCATTTGGTTGATGCTTCCATCCCCAGAGAAGGCTCCAGGATCCACAGCGCCAGCCCGGGAGGAGAAGGTTGTAGAAGAACAGATACAATGAGCTTCATGCCAAGCGGTCCAGTTTCACTAGACAGGATCCAAAAGGTCAGGGAGGCCACAATCTCTGTGACGTGTCCTGCTCCAAGACACTAATAGTCTGAGGAGTTAGTGGCAACCCAAGCAGTCAGAGCCCCCCCCTTTCTGGGGTGCGGTGCTGGTCAGCTGACCCTGTCACTCACGATACGGCCTCACCGAGGGCTTCCCCCAGGAACACAGCACCCAGCTGGGTTGCCATGCAGGAGGGGCCACGGGCAGCCCTCTGGTCCTGTCCCTCTTCTGTGTGGGATGGTGTTGGGAAAGTGACTTGACCAAGTTGTCACCGGTGTGGGAGGGCCAAAGACTCACCCCCAGGGGGCCTCTAGCAATGCTCACAGGGCCCTTGATCCCCCAGCCCTAGAAGGCAATGGGAAGGAGTAATGGTCACAGGGTAGGACAACGAAACATGTGACTCCGGCAGAGCAGGAAGGGGCTAATAAGCCACCCACTTGCTCCTGGTGGCCCAGGTACAAGGCCCTGAGCAGTAGCCAATTACAAGGCCACCCCACCCCACCCCCAGGATACTTAGGGATGGGGTCTTACTGGCTCTCCCCATCTAGGCATCCCAGGCTCTGAGACACGGGTTATCCCCACAGACAGAAAAGCGAGCTTTGGAACAGGTACAGCAGTGTGGTGATAGAAAAGTTGGGGGGCAGAGGGCAGGAGGAGCAGAGAGCCCTAGCTCTGCCCCTTCTTGGCTGTCTGGCCTTACACAAGTGACTTCAGCTCTTCAAGCCTTCGTGTCCTCACCTGCGAAACAGAAGCAGCACATTTACACTCCAAAGTCAACACAGGATCTCTGAGTTCAGACATACAGAGCGCCAAGCACTGTGCCTGAAACACAGAGGGCATTCAGTGAAGTGCCTTTCTCTCCTCCCCTGTCCCTGCCGTCCACCCTGAGCCATGCATTTATGCAACAGATCTTTACTGAGAGCCTGCTATGTGTCTGACTGTGGGGGTGCAACAGAGCATGCTACTGATAAGGCTTTGCCTCCATTCCCCATCCTGTCATCCAGACTGCTGAGTCCCAGGCCTGGAGGAAGGAGGGAGCTTCGGAGCCATTCCCTACCAGACGCCTATCCACACACTCACCCACTCACCCGTTCGTGTATTCAAAAAATGACTGAGTTATAACCACCGTGCAGGTTGTTCTGCGAGGTAGTAAGGGGGCTGTGGAAATAAATCACATGTTCTGAAGACGCTCAGAGTCTAGCAGGCAAAAAAGGGCAAGCAAATAAATAGCTATGACACAAAGAAGGTGACAGGTGCCATAAGAGGGGGTAGATAAATGGCTATGAGCAATCAGATGGGGGGTGGCCTCTTGTCCTGCCCAGACAGACACATCCTATGGCTGAGCCGGCTGACTTTCAAAAGACAAGAGAAAAAGGAGCACTCGCCGGCTGGCACCATTCCTAGCACGGGAAACAGGCAGGATCTATTTAAAAGGACCAGAGGCAGGTTAGAGCCTTTTCTGGCAATTCCCAAAACTCGTGCTTCCTCGAGCTGGCTGGGTAGCTGGAGAGAACTAACCCTGTCAAAATCCTACAGATCTTTTTTTTAAAAATCATTTAGCTGTTGCCAGAATGATAAAAGAACCTTGCCATTCAAAGGGAGGGTCTGCACCGGGGAGGAAGGTGGCGCTGGGGTGGGGGGGAGGAGACAGGGGAAAAAAGATGAATGCCCCCCAAATATGGATCAGGGCAACCAGCGAAGAAATGCATGCTTTAGAGTTGCTTTACTACCTAATTAATTCAGTAATTTCAAAAACAATTTTATTTATGTTCCATTTACCACATCAAAAGTAAAAAAAAAAAAAGAATCCTACTGATGCTAAAATAATACCTCAAGGCATCTATTTTTAATCAGTTAAAAAAAAAAAGGTGGGGGGTGAAAAAAAAAGCAGCCCTGGTTTCTATACAATCTCTCCTGGGCAGACCACCAGCCCTCAGAGAGAGAGAGAGAGAGAGAGAGAGAGAGAGAACACAGCCAAGCCCTCTCTGAGAGCCTTCCTGGCTGCTCAAAACCGAGCTTGTCAAAAAAAACAAATCCATAATGGCCCGAGGCTCCTCTCCAATCTATTTTCTGCTCAGCTGGTTTTAAATGAAGTTATTATGAGTCATTAAAACACCCGCAAGCCAGTGGAAGTCAGCCAATTACAATTTTAAATTTAGCCCGTTCTCTGCCCCATTCTCTTGTTTTCTTCCTCTGCCCACAGAATGCTGCTGCTGGTACCTCTTCCCTCCCTCCCTCTACCCAAAGTGGAAGAGACAGTTAGGAAAATGCAGAGGACTGCATGGCACGCACCATCATTCACATGAAACTCAAATTAAATTAAAAAATGCAAGACGTCTGCCCTCTCCGAAGTCAACCCAGGATCCCCCCCCACCCCAGCTCCCTGGATTCCTCGGAAACCCCAGACTCGGCCCTTAGAGGCTATGGGGCTATTTTTTAAATGAAAAGGTTCTTCGGTGGGGTCCTGTGGAGAAACGTGCCCATCCATCCATCCGTCCGTCAGTCCGTCCATCCGCCCATCACACAAAACGGATGTGCTCGGGGCAGAACCCAAGAGAGGGAAACACACCACCAATGTTCAAAGGATTCATAACAAACAATGAAGTTCAAATTCAGAGGTAACGCGGGCTTGGCAATCAAGCATGAATGTCGGTGGAAGTCACTAGATATGATGAGCTCATTTAGTTTTTAAATCTGCAAGGTAATGGTCTGTGTGGGGCCATTACAGCAAAGGAACAATTTTGAGTATTTCACGTAAACGTCTCTTCTCGGTCTCTTTTTTCTCACACATGCACGTGCGCGTGCACACACACACACACACACACACACAAATGCCCCTCATTTCTAGGAAACGAACTGCAGCTTCCCTACACCCTCCAAGGAGTAAACAGTGTCCTTCCCAAAGAACTGTTTCATCCTACTTTCTCCACTGACCCTAAGTAACTGAGGAGTCTGGAAGCTCCAAAGAACAGACTCCCAGACCTTTATGTACACGTGCCACCACCTCCAGGATCTCTCACCCTCATGGTCCCTTCCAAGACTCACAACACACAGCGTAAGAGAACCAGTGCTCAGCCCCAGGCAGACACAATTCTAGCGCCCAAGGAAGCAGAAGAACCAAAGCCACAGACCCAAGCAGAGGGAGCACCTAGAAAAAGGGTGGCTGTCATGCCATTTCACTGACAGTCACTGAAGGCTGGTTTGGAGGCCAGGGTGCTACCAGGTGTGTCAATCTACCTGGCGGCGCCGCATGAGTGGAACTTCCCGTCTGTCCCTAACCAACCAGCCTCATCGAGAAGACAGCATGAAATCCACAGAGGCTTCCAGGTCCACTGTGACCACAGGCAGTTTACCAAAGGCAGCAGGATCTGTCCTGACCCATTGTGGAATGCAAACCTGAGGCCTGTGACCATGGGGTCCCCAGAACTGAGCAGATATCACCATCTTGGCCTTAGCTTTGAATCTTCCTACTCAGGTGCTCCAACTGTGGGGCCTTCGACCAGGAGATCCTCACGGCAGATCAAAGAAACCTATTCAGCAGCACATATATTAAAATAAAGCTGGAGCTACAAGCCCCTCCCTTGCACTAGCCCATTCCCCGGGAAGCGTTCTTAAACTTATCTTCTCCTGAGACACAGCTCCCAAAACTGTATAAGCCCCAGGCCCCACACCAAGCCTAGATCTGTCCCAGAAACACAAACACTTCAGCAACAGGGTATTCACTTTATCCACAAAGACTTACCAAAAGCCCTCTGTGTGCCAGGCACTACGCCAGGTCACTGGTCCATGAGGGCACACAAACCACACAGTGCCCGGTGGGCTGTGCACCCAGGTGCCTGGTACAGAGCTCCACAAGCACAGTGCCAGGAAGATGTGCTTTTCTGTAGCAAAGTCCAGTATGGACCTTGCAAAACCAAACCCTGCTCACCCACTGGCCCATGCTCAGCTCAACTGGATTAAACATCCAGGGACCCAGGAAAAGCAGAGGTGGAGCCAGGGCAGTCCCACACTGCTCCCCAAAGCGCCAGGGCAGGAGCACACGAGGTTCCAGGTTCTGGGAGCATTCTCTGAGCACTCACTCAGGAGCCCTCCCCAGGGCCTTCTGGGCTGGTGGGACATTTTGTTCCCCACCCCAACTCCACCCAACTTCCAGGCTAAGAAGCTTTGAGGGGGGAGACAGAGAGAGAGGGAGAGAGAGACAGAAGACCAACTGAGACAGATGGAGACAAAGGCAGATGAAGACCTAAGAAGGAAGGCAGAAAATACACAGGAGCATCAGGACAGGGCTGAGGCCAACAGAGTTGCCAGGACAGGGACAAAGAGATGGAATGAGAGGAATTGGGAAAAGTGGAGGGCCACACACAGCCTCCTGCCACCACAGAGAGCCCAGCAGAGGGCGCTGAGAAGGACCGCCAGGTGCAGCGCTGTGGGAATGACCTTGGCCCTGCAAAGTGGGCCCAGGCACCACGGCTGGAGAGCAGTGGCCGCCTGTCCACAGAGCCTGGTGAGGGGCATGTCCAGGAAGCCAAAGGCAGATGGAAAGGGCCCTAGAAGTAAGAAAGTGGCACTGCCTTTGGGTGGATCCCATACCAACCTCTTACCCTACCTACAGCCCAGCACCTAATCATCTTCAGACCAAAGCAAGGGTCAGCAAAATAGCCCAGAACTTAGGAAGGATGGAAGGAGCAGGGGAGAGAAAAGAGAGAATAAAGAACAGGAGACAGACAAGGAGCCGTGGCACCCACCCCCCTAGGGGCATTCACTTCCACAGAGGAGCATCATCACCCAGCCTGGCTCCACCACCTCGGGGTGGTGGGAGGAGGCGGGGGGGGGGGGGGGAACCATCCTCCTCTAGGGTCGACAAAATCAGAGATAGAAACACACACACAGAGAGGGGGGGGGGGTTATTACATAATTTCCACTTTCTTTCCTCCACCCTTAAAGTAATGTTCTATCTGACAGGCTCCTCTCTGAGGGGGGAAAAATGACAAATCCAATCCAAAATTCAACAGCCTGTGTTCTGTTCGGAGAGCACACAGTGTACTGTACAGCCCATAAAACTCCAAACAGCCTCCAGACACTGCCGCAATCGTCCTCCATCAAAACACTTTGTCTTGCATACAAAAATAAGATACAGCGCTGAACGGAATACAAAATCAGCCCATTACAGTACAGGGAGACTGCTACTTAGCAACGAGGGGGCTCTAAAGCCTCAGTGCTCTACAGGAAGCAAAATCTGTCGAGCCTGTTGGGCAAATGATAAACATTAGCAGTATTAAAAAACACAAAAGCCATGTAAATGGATAGACATAATGTGGAAGCGAATTTATAGAATAAATTGGGATGGGGGACTTGAGTGTAGGGGGAGAGGCTGGGATCCAGAGGGGTAGATGCAACGAGCTTCCCAAACCCCTGCTAAGGCACCATATGGAGAGAGAGAGACATGTGTATTTGGGGGGAGGGATATGCGAACCCCTCTTCGCACAGGGGCTGTAGGTGCAGGGGCGGGAGAGAAAACCGTGGAACAGTGTTTAATACAGTGACCTGCAATGAACTTTGCAAACTTCCTCCATTCGACCGGCTCGACACGCGGTCCTCGGGGCTGGGGAGCCTGGCACGCGCACCCGGCAGCCCCGAGGTGGACAGATGTGGGGCTCTACGTGCCCCCCGGGGCCGGCATCACACCCCGTGCGATCACAGGATCTGTCACTTGCTGTAAACACAGCCCCTAGCCGCCGCCCCCCCAACCACCAAAAAAAGAAAGTTAAAAAAAAAAAAACAAAAAACGAACCCAGACAACAAAACCAAAAAGCACCCCATCTGGGCTGGAAAAATCAGTATATTTCATCAGGTAAAGGGGAAAAATACTCTGGCTGTGAATCAGCAGCAGGGCTTCGGAGCCCAGCCAAAACAGGAGCTGCGCAGCAAAACCATATTCTTCTGGTCTCAGTTTAGGCTCCTGAGGCAGAAAGGAGAGGGGGTGGGGGCGGGGGGTGGGAGGAAGGGGGCAGGGGGAAGAAATGTATTTTTCATCAGCCAGTGTATAATTTATAAACAGCATTAAACAGTTTTTGTTTTCTTTTTCCTCCCTCCCGTGTATGGGCTTGGACAGCAGTCAAGCCTGCATTAATTTCTGCTCTGGGTACAGTGTGTTCTTGGAGGCACATCTGCAAGCGATCATAAACTCTCTGGAATGCTGGCAGAACATCCAGACCTGCCGGCAGGCCAGTGACGACACCACTCTGGGAAAAAGTTCGGGAAGCAGGCCAAACAGAGCAGGGAGGGGTGGGGGGGAGCGAGCCGGGCCGGAGCCAGGGGCCGCTGTCCCTCCTCCCGCCCGCACGCTGCTCCTCCAGGACCGCAGGCCCCTCCACTGCCGCCCGCCCGCTGCTCTGTGCTCGCCACCCCAAACCCCCAGGGGCCCGAGGGAGAGTCTCCTGGGTCACGTCCTCCTGGTTCAGCCCCACAGCAGAAAGCACACCCGAGAGACGGCAGTGGCATTCACGGGGGAACAGGCCCAGGGAGGACTGCCCACGGGTTCAGGCTCGTAGCCAATGCAGATCTGGGAAGACGAAGGTGCCAGAGGCCAGCGGCAGGTCCTGAGAGGCCACCCTCAGAGACCCCAAGGTGCCTCTCCCAACCCCAGCAAGGGGGGAGGTTGGGGGGGGGACGTGCCTCATCACCACCCCCAACTCTCCAGCTACCAGGCATCCTCCCATCTTCTTTGCCTTTGGGAAGGAAGACCCTGAACCCCACAAAGCAATGCATTCCAAAAGAAGAAGAAAAAAAAGAACAAGTATAATCCATAGATCTTTGACATCTCATAATTGTTTTTTCCCTTCCATTGGATCAGGACAGGGGAAAGCACGAGAGAACCAATCCAGTTTCTGGCCCCAACCCCTCCAGCCCTTTCCCCGCCAGACAGATGACCGAGGCCCCCGATGATAAGCCCTGGCCACCCCATGCTGCTGCTGGAATCAGGAAATCCATCAGCCAAGGCCATATTCCTTCCCAGTGCCTCAGATATGGGGAAGAGGCTGGTATCAGGGGAGCTTTCTCAGCAGCCATGGTTCACGGTGCCCAGAGAGGGCAAGAGGATTGGGGAACAGGGGGGCCGACCTCTGGCAGGACCGGACTTCCAGAGAAAGGTCACCCCTCCCCAAGGCTAGAGGCAGGGACCTGTCTGCCCTCCAACCACACCCTAGGATCATCAGGCATGCCATTTCTCCAAGGGGGTCTGAGAAATCCTATACTCCAGGCTAGTCTACTTCAAAAAACCCATCGTTCTTTCTTTCCAGGAAAAAAAAAAAAAAAAAGTGTTACTCCCTTGCTCAATCTTTGATTGGCTCCCCAGCACTGCAGGTAAAGTGCACAGAGCTTTGCTACTCAGGGGCCCCACAATCCTGCCTCTCGCTCCCTTCCAAAGCCTGCCGTCTCTCCCCCCACCCAGACACACCCTGCATATCCCAGACACTGCATGTCACCATGTGGCCTCTCCCACCAGTTCCTTTCAAAATTCCATTCTCGGCAGCCTACCACCCTCTAAAAGGGGCACCGTCCCCCTGTGAGTTCCTCCTGGAATTCCCTCCTGGTGCTTTGCGCACACCACCTTCTCTGATCATTACTTTATAATCAAATATCTCTCCTACTGGACGTAAGCTCCTTGAGGGCAGGGACGCTGTCAGCTCTCTCCAGTGCTAAGGACACAGAACCTGACACACAGTCAGGGCTGAGTAAATGTCTGCTGGCTGCAAAAATGAATGACACTCCCAGAATAGGGGCAGGCCACAGAAACAGGCAGGCCTCTAAATAGCATGCAGTCAAGTCCCAAACAGGGGCAAGCAGTTCTGGGTGTGCTCACTTGTAATCCACCAGTCCTGAAGCCAAGCGGTGGGAAATCCTACCTAATGGGAAACCTTATACCAGCAAGTCCCAGAACCAACCGGAGTCACCGCCTGGGTCTGTGGTCTGTGCACAGCCATCCCAGAGCTAGGAATCACCACTTAAATGAGAACAAGGAGTGGCAAGGAGATGCTCTGGGGCCAATCCCCACAAGGGATGGAGAAGCAAAGGGTGGGGAGGGAGACGTCAGAGTGATCCTAGGACACGGAGGGGCTTGGGTTCCTGCCCTGCTCACTGCCACAATCCTACACCCCATATTCTCCTTGGAGAAGGAGCAGCTTTGCAAAGCCTCCGAGATGGTCCTGCTTCCCACCTGACCTCCTTTCCCAAACCCGCCTCTGAGAATGCAGGGCGTGGCCGGATCAATCTCATTAGTTAATGAGTTAGGTTATTGTTTGTTAATTTAAACTTATTGTTATCATCAGGTATATCTCATAAACACTTGATTAGTTAACGCATTCAAATCGAAATAAAAACTTCAATTAAACTGAACATTCACTACTACCATTTAGGGTCTTAAAAAAGGAAGAGATAGAGAGAGAGAGAGAGAGAGAGAGAGGAAGAGAAAGAAAGAATTGTCTCCAAGAAGGGCCTCCTACAGGGCAAACTTCTAATTAAACAAATTGTCAATTTCAACACAATGAAAACTGATTTAGGAGTGTAAATTTAGTATTCCAGTCACTGAAAATAAAACCTCACATTGTCAGCCTCATACAGGCTGATTTCCTTGGATGGGGAAATGCAGAGGACAGGAAGACAACGTGAGAAAGTGGGAAGAGCCCAGAAGGAAGAACAAGCGAGAGCATTTTATCCTTTCATAAATAACCTCTCCGCAGATTCAATGTGGCCTGTTCTCCAAGCATCGAGAAACTCTTGTCTTGCCTCCTCCTTCACCCCACCCCTACCAGATTAGAAAAAAAAAAAAAAATTAATCGTGTATGATGACAAACTTGGCTCAGCACTCACTGTACACACTGTACCCACAAGGCTGGCGCCCAGCCAGGCCTGGCCCAGTGCCAGAACTACAATAACAAACACAGGCCATGCTAGCCAAGAGGGGGTGGGGGCAGCCAGCGCGCCGAGCAAGGAAGTGAGTGAGGAGCACCGTTCAGCTCCACCGAGCAGAAGAAAACAGCAGGAATGTGCCTGTCCTAGGCAGCGACATTTAGGGGAAGCCAGGGGCACCATGACCCGCACCCAGGTCCCAGAGTCCCTTCTCCATGGCCTGCTCCTTTAAAAAAAAAAAAAAAGAAAGAAAGAAAGAAAAAAAAAAGGTCCCCACAGTTCTGGAGGACCGATTGTTCTTCGAGGCTCTGCACTGCTGCTCCAACCCTTGGGTGACTGTCTGTAAAGTGGGTCGGCACCGTGGGCCATTCTTGCTGTGGGCTCCCAGCAGGGAGCCTTCCAGACCCAGCAGCCAGGCAATCCCGTGGCATCTCACCTACAGCTCCTCTGAAACATCGCACAGTTCTGTTATTGTGGGGCTGGGAGAGAAGTCAGATGGTGTAGAACCAATCCCTGCTTCTGCCACGGGCATCAGAGAGAAGGCCTAGACCGGGCACGGCCAGCCCTGAACCCCGATGCCCCCCCGGGGGCCTTCACCGCTTCTCAGGGGGTGTGAACAGCTCAGGAAGTGGTCTAGCCTCTCTAAGCCCTTGTTGCTATTTTCTGATCAAGAAGACATCCCGGCACAGGGGTGAGAGGCAGGCGGGATGAGAGAGAGACCCAGCAGAGAAGAGAAACAGCAGAGTCTTAAGAAGCCTATGAGTGATCTGCAAAGGCAGATTAAAGCACTATAATGACCCTCACACCTGCCCCGTCACCAAATCCTCCTTTCCAAGGGCACTGGCAAGTGCATTTCGGAAAGACAAGTCACTCGGCACAGCCAGACTGCAGTGTTGAGGAGGACAGGTATGGAAAAGAAAGCCCAGGGAGACGGGACCCAGCTGCCCAAGCTGGCACAGTACCCGGGGGACCCCCAAGTGGCATCTCAGCCAGGACGGGAGCACGTGGCCTCAGGTGGTGGCTGGTTCCAGAGCCATCTTGTCTCAACTGGGGAGCTCTGGGCCCACGGCAAGTGTGTAGGCAGTGCCCCCCTCTCTGCCGCTCCCATGTGGCACCACCAACGCAGCAGGAACTGGCTCACATGCTCAGCCACTACTGGCCGGCGGGCTCCTGGCTGCCCCCCATGAGCCCCTGGGGTACAGTCTCAACTGTTCCTATTGCAGGAGGAACCTGGTGGGAGACTGGAGTTCTCCTGGCTCGTTCCTAGTCCTCCTGGCTGCACTCATCCATCCAACCAGTATCTACCAACTACAACAACGTGTCAGGAAATGTGCTGTGTATAATGGGGACAGACCCCACCTCCCGTAGTTGACAGCCCACCAGAGGAATAAAAGGGGAGGGGAACTGTATTTACTGAGAGCAGATCACAGGTCAGGCCTAGTGCTAAGTGTCTGATGGGAGCCTCACAGCATTTCTGAGGGTCGAATGCTCCCATCTTACAGATGAGGATACTGAAAAGCTTACATTTCTTGCCCAGCATCTTGGTCAGGAGGTAGGTTTCCAAATTTCTCTCCCGGCCTCCCAAGTAGGGGGATAAGGCAAGTCCATAAATAACCAGAGGACAAAGAGGAAAGACTGTGCCCGGAGAGCTCCAGATAAAGACATACAAACACCTTAGAAGGCGGCATGACTGATCCTGGCTGAAGATGGGGACATGTGGAGGATGGCGTTGCATAAGGGATCTTAGTAGATCTGACAAGACTCAGGAAGGGTTATTCCAAGCTGAAGGAATGGGATGAACAAAGCCACAGAGCTCAGGAAGCAAGCTGTGTCAGTCTGCACACAGCACAGACCAACAAGTAGATGGGTCTGGCTAGAGTGCTGGACTCAAGGAACGGGTAAGGAGAAAGGATGCTCACTGGGCCAAGTTCCGGAGTGGGCAAGGAAGCTTTAACCACAGGCTGCAAAGTGCATTACCCGCATGGAAGTGTCCAGCACCACACAGTGAGAGACCACACAGGGGCCCGCAGCAGCGAGAGCCTAAAACGCAAGACCCACACTCTGCACTTGGGGGGTGGCCAAGCTGGCTGGCAGATAGCTTCCAAACTCCACACTGAACCCCAAATGACCTATAAGACTAGAGGGAAACAAAAAGATACGAGGTGAGTTTTTTTTTAAAAACTGAACAAAGGAAGCAGATGCCGGACACGGGGGCGTCTGGACTCAGAGGGCTCTGGGCCAGTGTGGGAGAGGTGGGCAGGATGAGGACAGTTCAGGGGAGCCAGGTGGGTGTGGGTGACCCTGCAAGGAGGAGGAACGGAACACACATCGATGTGGGGACAGAGTACACAAGCTGGGACAGCCAGCCACCTGGCGTGACACAATCCCTGGCCCTGGACCGGAGAAGGACAGAAAGCACAAAGGATTAGGGAACTTAAGGAGGAGCCATGGAGGCCCAGGAGAGGGCATTCCATGCCATGCACAGCCACGCAGGCTCTGGCTCTGCAGAAAGACTGTGGCAGGCCGAAGCATATAAAGCACCAAATAGCCTTTACACGACTGACTGGGAAATGGGAGGGCAGAGCACAAACAGCCAGCAGATAGAAGCTTCTGTGGCAAAGTGATGGGCACGTGCCCCAGGGTCACAGATCCAGAATTAGGGAAATGGAAAGCAAAGCAGAAGCAGTTAACGTTTACTAAACACCACCTGTATGCCAGGGCGGGTACTATAGATGCCCATCACATACATCATGTCACCAATTCTTTAAAAAAAAAAAAAAAAAAAACCTGATATGAGCTCGGCAACACCTGTACCTCATGGATGTAGAAAATGGGGTTCAGAAGACAGATCCACCCCAGGTCACAGAGCACATACTACAGACGAGGACTGAACACCTGCCAAACCCCAAAGCTCATGCTCAGCTCACAAATGCTGGAGGGGCTACATGCTAAAGGTAATGTGGGATGAGGAGTAGACATCAACACTTGACCAGAAGAAGAAGGCCTTCGCCACTTCCCCAAAATGGGTCTCCAAGGTTGAAAGGAAGGGCATCAGAAGGAGAAGAGGGATTGCCCTGGAAGGGAAGTCTACAGGCCTCTACAACTGCACCCAGGTGACCCCCTGGCCTCAAAGAAGCACCATCAGACCTGGCAATCCTTCCCTCCACCAAGAATCCCAGGGGTGCTGGCAGTTAGGTGCTTCTCCATTTCCCGTGTCTCACCGGGCAGAACAGCTTTGTCCCAACACAGGCAAAAGTTCCCATAGCCACACAGCTGACCCCACTAGAAATGGATAAAACTAACTTGCAAAAGACAGCACACTGGAACTCAGTCTGTGTTCTAGACTTTCTGTATCTATTGAATTAAGGACTTCTGTAGAATGTAAACCCAAGAGTCAGATTCCTTAGGCCAGGTGAACCAAATGCCACCACCACAGCCATGCTGACAAAACTGTTGTCTACTTTGGAAAGTCTATCACTCAAGTGCCCACAATGCCTCAGGAAACCCAAGAGTATGAGGACAAGGGTTTGTGTGGACAGTCATACCACCAGGACAGTCTGTGCTCCATGAACCTGTAGGGAGCATCCACAGGGCATAGTGGCCCAAAGGCACCAGCTGGCAGCGGGGACACCCCTGCTCTGAGCGGGGGGGAAGGTGGGCGGGAGGCAGTTGCTTGCACTCCAGCGGGCCAGTCAGGGCAGCATCACCTACCTGAATGAGCCAGTAAGTGCATCCTCAGTCGCAAACTATCCAGGAACCGCTTCCCGCAGAGCTCACACCCGTACGTCTTCATGCCACTGTGCAGCTTCCTGTAGGGAAAGAGAAGATAGGCTGTG
The DNA here is from genome assembly GCF_011100685.1 of Canis lupus familiaris. NCBI lineage: Eukaryota > Metazoa > Chordata > Mammalia > Carnivora > Canidae > Canis > Canis lupus. Next base: position 19,211,646 of record NC_049226.1, read on the forward strand.
GCTGCTCTGGCTGGATGCAAGGCAAGCCCACTTGTACCTGGGGGTCCTGCGGCCACCCTTGCAGTAGGGAGGGAGACGGATGGCATGGCTGCTGCAGGTGGGCATGGATGAGCCATCCCTACATGCTCACATGGCCCAAAGTGCGCCTCTCCTCCCATGGCCCGCTGCCAAGGAAGAGTCTTCTCCGGAGCTTGTCTAAGAGCTAAAGAACGGGACACTTCCTACTGCGTTACTCACTGGCACAGAGACCAGGGGGAAAAGGATCAGATCCAATTTCAAGGCAAGAAGGAAGCAGCAGCATGGACGGCACGGTCAGTCGGACATAGCGCTCACTGTTGAATTGGCACTGATCTCACATGGGGGCCGCCAGGCCTCTGCCTACCTTGGCCATGTCATGACTCGCTGAGCTGCAACTGTGCAGGTGTCCAGTTCCCCCAGGACGCCATCAGATTCAGGAGGGCTACACCCGCACCCTCCCTCTCTCCTAGCCCCGGCTCCTGCTGCGTGACTGGCACCACAGTAAGTTCTGAAGAAGCTCAGTAATGACTCACTGGCTCTATGGACATAAGTGCTTCTCTCTCAGGGCCTCCAGATGTTCTCAGGGATTCACTGTGCTGAGTGCCTAACATACATGCCCTTCCCTGAAATCCTAGCTTCATTCTTCCCCCTGTTTTTGGCCAGGGGTGGAGCCCCGGCAAAAGAAAGATTTCCAGAAACCACGTAGCATCACTCTATAAATGTCATTCTGGGCTTTGCAAGTACTTCCACACACCTGATCTCAGTTTACCAACACTGCAATTCTGTGACTTGGGCCTGACACGTAGGATCACATAGGAAGACAGAGGTCCCGGGAACAAGTGCCCACAGGCCCTTTCCTGCCAAGCCCCCGCCTTGCTCTGGTAGAGGACAGCAGTGGAACTGGAGAAGATCAGGGAAGCAGGCGGGCCAGCGGAGAGCCAAGGGCTGGGAAGAAGGTCTGTGCACCGCAGGCCGCTGAGGCTCTGAGCTGCTGGCTGGCATGTGGGCCATCTGGCCCGGAACGCTGACTTTCTTCCCACCCACACTCTCTCAGGCCCTTACTTGCCACTGCCAGATCCAAGATCCACCTCCACCCCCATTTCCGTGCCTTGCCCTTAGGAACAGGGCAAGGCAACGGCAGCCAGAAGCAGGAGCTGATGGTGGGAGGGCAGGGAGTAGAGCCTACGAGGTCCCCTTAGAGCAACAACCTATTGCCACCAGGTAGTGATGGGCCAAGACCACAGTGAAGGGTTTGAGAGCGGCTGATCCTGATACTGAGAAGATCCTGAGCATGGAGGGGAAATACTATACACTCCAACCAGCAACACTGAGATCTGAGCCTGGGAGCGCAGGCCACAATAACTGAACCAAGGCACCCACTGCCACCACCTTCCAAATCCCTTAAGGAGAAGCCAGTGGTAAGTCAAATCCATGCAGGCCCCCAGGTGGGCCTCGGCGAGCACCATGGTCTATATGGGCCACGATGCTTGAAGACAGCATGCCCCGGCCACACGCCCAGTCCCCTTCACAGAACTCTTTCTCAATCACACAATGTTTTGTTTGCTCGCTTTCCCTTTACCTCCTTGCCAAAGGCAACAAATAATTTCTCAATCTCACACACACACACACACACACACACACCCTCATCCCTGACACTGTAATGGACCCCACCCCCCTATTATCTTACTCCTGGCCCTGGCTGATCCAACCCAATTGAGAAATAGCAACAGTACAGAACATTTTAACTGAACATTCTTCACTCCAAATATATTTCACAATGCTGGACACTGGGACATGTCCTAATAGCATTCTGGGCCAACCATGTTTTTAAACATGCACCCCAGCAACTGAGAGTGTATGTGTGCATGTACACACATGAGAGACAGTCTTCCTGTCACTTACCCAGGATGGCAGATGTTTGCTCTTCTCATAGATGTTCTGTGGAACAGCAAAAGCTCAACTCACACATGGTTCAGCAGGGGACCCTCTTGCACACACTCATGGTCAGGTGTGGTAGATGGCAGTGGATGGGTTTCCCCCTCATTCGTGGTCATCTTTTCTACACTAGGGATTTCTTAGCTTTCAGGAGTGCCCACCTCTCAGGCGGTAGCTTGAGGTGGATCAATACCCACTCAGATTTATTTTCCAAAAGGACACGGTAGTGACCAGTCTTCTGGCATCAGCAGCCACCACTAAGATAAGCATCCCCAACCCTATCCTTGAATTCCCATCTCTTCTCCCTGAGGGCTCCAGACCAAATCTTTCACCTTGATGAACACTTTCTGGGTAACCCCACTGTCTTTTTTCTGGATGTGAATGGATGTGCCTGGCAATTGGGGAGAGCAGCTCCTTGGCCCACTAGATCAGCATGGTATGAAAGGTGATACCGCTCTTGCCCTTTACTACAGAGGTAGCAGGGTACAGGGAAGAATGCCAGGCAAGCAACCAGAAGACCCAGATCCTCAGCCTGACATGGCCATTAACTTATTTTATGACCTGGGACAAATCATGCTATAACAACCTCTCTGCATTTTTTCACCTGTAAAATGATGTGGGTGATGTCTAAGATCCCTTATGGAACCGTATTTTACCCTTTTACCGAGCTTCCAAGGTATTCCCCTGTAGGGCACTATTACTCTCTCTGAGCCACGTCCCACTGTGGGATGTCCCATGATGTGTAGGCAGTCAGGCTAGGACAAGCCAAGCAAAAATGGACACCCAACCCCAGAAATCTGGTCATTTTAAAAACTTCTAAGCCAGATGACCTGAGTTACCTCCTTTATTCACTTGTGGTCTATCTTTCAATGAAAGAAACTTCTGGAACCCATTGCAGGCTTTCTTTGGGACCATTCTGCTGCCACACATTTCCTAGCCTTCAGAGACACAGATGCCCTATCCTGTCCAACCCTTGGTGCAAGGATACTGCTCTGCACCTGACCCACTAACTCAGTGCCCCACACAGATTACCAGAGGTGGGTGTGACATCCATGTGATCCATGCGCAGTACAAGGACAAAGGTCCTACCCCGTTGGCAGGGAGACAAGAGCAAAGCACATGAAGTTCAGGAGAGAAAAAGCACTTCCCAAGCCTAGGAGTTGAGTAGAGCCCAGCACTGGTTTGCTCCTGTCCTCCATTATTGTTCAGAACACCAAGAGACAGATGTAGAAAGGTAGACACTTCTAACTTGCAGAAAAAGGAAGTGGTGAAGAATCTGAGTGTGTTCAAGAGACTTGGCTACTGGCAGACTCTCTGTGGCACAGTCTGCAGAATGACCATCAAGGAAACAGAATTCCAACTGGTTTCTGAGCAGAAGTGCAAATTTGTATGAACTCCTGGTCTCTCCCCTCTGGAGACCACAGCCCCACCACCACCACCACTCTCATGACCTCATGCCACTGATTTTGATTAAAATGCAAGTTCTGTTCACCTCCATCCTCCTCACATGCATCATTTCCCAGTCTGGTCTTGTCTTTTCGCAAGGTCTAACTGCTCATGGCCATCTGAGGTCACCAGCCTCCACAGCAGCACAGGAAAGGAGGGCATCTGGGGACATCTTTGCACCTTTCTGCATACTCTCTTGGTTTTCACACTCCCCTCCTCTGAGAAGCAGCAACATTGCTGAACAGCATCTTGAAAGTAACCCAGTTCCAGCATGGCCCAAGCACCTCCACTCTATGCTTGCTGGAGGGCCCATCAGGTCCTCGCCATGCACTCCCGGGGAGCGGGCTCAGGCTCTCCACCACAACCCAACCCCTAATCCCCTACAGCATTGCTGTCCCAGCACAGCCCACCATCAGCCCACTGGCTAAACCCACCAGGATCATAACCGATTTTCAATCATATCCAAAAAGACAAAGGAAAAAATGGACCTTTAGCAGGTTTCTAGCTCAAGAGAGCTAAATCATTATGAGAAATTAGAGCTAAGCAAATCTGAACCCTTTAACAAGTAACTAGAGAGACTCATTCCTTCTCACTGATTCTCAACCACACAACCCTCGCTAGTCAAACCAAGCTGTCTCTGTACCACTGGAAGTAGGACAATTCTTAGATTCCATCCGCTCTGGACTATAAACTATATCAAGGCAGAAGTCCTGTTGAATTCTCCTTTTCTTCATAGGGTCTAGCGTCAGAAGGGATTGCTCAATGCTGCTAAACCAGTTCCTCCATCTCATGTGGGGGTCAAGGCATCCCTCTTCCCATCTTCAATGGTATTCTAAGCACAAGAGCTCCAACACAGAGCTGGACTCTGTCCTATGGCTCCCGTAGTCCTCATGAGGAAAGCCAATGGCTCCTCTTTCATAGCCACATAAAGCCTGAGCTTCAGACCAGCCCTTCATTCTCAAGAAGAGCCTTCATCTCCCCAGCCTGCCTCAGAACACAACAGCAGGAGGAGTAGCAGCCAGGAGCAACTCATGCCGTACTCTGTCCTCCTCACACTCAGCCTCCAGACAGAGCCGACCATAACAGGGCTCCCTAAGACTGCCTTTTGAATCCACTCTCTGCCGGAAAAGCTCAGCCTGTCTCCATCCCACAGAGCTGAGGGCCAAAGGGAGAATGCCAGGAGAAGAGCCAGCAGCAGGGCTTGCCTGACAGAGGGGTTCCTGGCCCCAAACTACCAATGTTCCATTTCTGCTCAAGTTCCTCTGGCCAGAGACAAGAGCAGTCAAAGCAGACCAATGGGCAAGAAGGTTTAGAGAGGGAATTCAGTCCCAATAACCCACTGGCTACAATCCCTCCCTCCCTCCATCCCTCTGCTCCTGGGGATCTGAAAGTGTTTGTCTGTGAGTTTTGCTGGACAGGTCAACACAGAGCACTGGAGTTTGTCAATGGGGCAAGCAAGTGAGAGGGAACTACCCATCTTTGAAAAATCAGGTGGGGAATCCACCCTATAAGGGTTTTTATAAGGCAATGTTTTCCTTATTCTCAGCTTAACTGATCCCATGCACTGAACCAACACTTGGCTCTGGCCAGTGTGGCTCATGTCACAGTCCTTCCAACTCACCCCCTCCTTCATCTGAGCTGTCCCCCATGCAGAAGCCACCCTGACGCTGGGGGCTTTTGCTTTCAGATCCTTTGACCATCAACTTGACCTATTCTGGGCCTCAAACGGTACTCAGAACAGGCATGGATGAGACAGGGAGGGCATCCTGAGAGTGAGATCCAAACCAACGTCTAAATGACTCTCTTCTCTCAAAAGTCTGCTGCCAACATGGGAATCAATATTCTTTCTCCAGGATCCTCTTCTAACCAAGGGAATCCAGCCACCATCAAACCTCCTCTCTTGAGTAGGATCTGGCATGATGCCGCGTGTCCACATGTGGGCATGGTAGGAAGCCAATCCCTTCACAGAGGACGCCAATGTTCTTTCAGTCTCGAAAACAACAAATGATTCCTAAGCCCAGTCGTCAGAGAACCTCACCCTGGCCTTGCTTGCCTCTCCCAGAAGAAACAGAACCAAGAGAGGAAAGAGCTTACAGACTTCGGCAGCGAGCTTACTCTTTCCTCTAAGACTCTGAAGTTCAAAACACACCTTCCATGTCCGTTGACCTTTAATTCAAATGGCAGAAGGAAGGTCCAATTGCTAGTGTGTTCTGAGCTCCAATCCAAAGAAGGGATGAATGAAAAGTTACCAGGCCATCAGGAATTTCCTCCCAAAGGCAACTTCCAGGAGATTTCAAGGTGTTCTCATATTTGGTCCAATCTCCTGTACTTTCTACACATGCCTTTTTGTGAGGATGGGATACTCTGTGAACAGAGCCTGTTTTACTAGAGACCTCCTCGCTAAACCAGGGCATCTGGGATATTCAGGGAATGTTCCCTACTCTCTAAGGGTGACACTATCCTGTCCCAAGGAATGCCTCTTCATGCTACCAGCAGTGACAGATTCCAGTCCGAGTGGGTCATAAGTCACACCCGATATCATTCTCCTTATATACTATCTTCAAATGTCAAGTCCATGACTTACTTAAGACTATGCCATTTATCAGTTCTTCAAAGCTATAAGCTCCTCAAGGACGGGTAAGAGGTCTCTAATCTCTGCCTCCAAACCCTCATCAGAGATGCAGACAGCCAGAGTAGACATGTGAGAAGCAACTGCTAACGAAGCAGTCATCAACTGTCCCATGACAAAGGGATGAGCCCTGAGATAGCCTGGCATCGGTGAGGAGGCCTAGAACCCCCAAGGCAGAAAAGAGAATAGTTCTAATCTTGGCTAGGGAGTGGGTCACTTTCATTTTCTCAAGGCATAAGGGAAATTATCCTTCTACCCACTTTTTTTTTTTTTAATGTTGAGATTAGACAGTCATTGGACAAGCTGTGAATGCTTAGCTGGTATTACCACAAATTATCCTTGTAGCAATAGAGTTCGTTGCTCCCTGACTAGTCAATATTAATAAACATTACCGAATGCTTTTACAACACAATTTATTTTTTAATATAGCTCTTTATGTATGCCATAAAGTAAATATACCAATAAAAGGCAAGGATTTCAAACAACAGATTAAAAAGCACAACCATGAACTAACAGAGTGCTAGTTAACGCCTTATGTGCTGCAGGAATGGGGGGGGGGGGGGCAGGTGGCCAGGACGCACAGCGTGTGCCCCTCTCCTGGGAAGCCAGGCCAGTGGAGCTCTGGAAAACTGTTTGGTTGCCATTTGGTTGCTCTGGAGACTTTTAAAGGGTGGGGGACAGAATAGCAAAGAAGGCATGTTTTCTCAAGACTCGAGAATCAAAGTGTAGCACGCTGGCTGAGATCCTGTTCTGGGGGCAGGACACCCAGTGTTCTCTCTAAGCTCTGCCAGTAACCATCAAATGACCTTGGTCAAACCACTTACCCTCTGGAGATTGCACTTTATGCCCTCTGCAGCAATGCAGGGATTGAGTAGATGATTTCTTAGGTCCTTTCCAATCAGGTTTACAACACTGAAAGGCTGTGGGGCTGACAGGGGCCTGTGCTCACCAGATTATAACCGCCTTCCCTGAAGGATCCATCCCAGATTCAGCCCCCTCAGCCTCCATCATCGAGCAGAGCCCAGAACTCAGGAGAGACTCAGTGCATTTTCACTGAATGAATGAACACACACAGAAGGAAATTCAAAAAGAAAACCAGAGGTAAAAACAGCACACACACACACACACACACACACACACTTCCAACACACACACATACACACACAAACATGTATCAATCCAAGAACAGTTGTCCCTACTGTCCAAAAGAGAAGGCCTCCATTGGAGCTCTTAGAAGAAGACCACGCATCCTGCATGGGCCTAGGATCAAGGCCAACCTGGAATTGACTAACGAGTGGAAGTAGCTGTCCCAAGCCTTGAAAATTCAGGGCAGGACAATGGCATTCCCCAAGGCCATAACCACACCAAGTACAGTGCTTTCTGATAAGGCTGCCCACGTGAGTGTTAAAATACCATGTCAGAAATGACAAAGGGACACGCTAATCTCCCTGCAGCAACTGCTCTAAGAAGGGTCTTCATGGCTGCTGAGCACCAGGAGGCCTGGGCTTCGGGGCAGTTACGTAACGGGTCCTTTGTTTTAAAATACTGAGTTCTTGTAAGTCATTTATTTGAAATATCTCTATCAACAAATTTTACCAAGAACAAAAGTTTTTCATTTGTGCACCGGGCTATAGGATGATCTTATCACACACAATCTCATACAGTCTCTTTCAACAAGGTCTTAGCGTGCTTATCTGCGAAGTTCCTGGTAGCCAAATATGATTGAAATGTTCTATTTATGCTCACTGGATTAAGGAGATGTTGCAAAACTGCACAAAAACCTGGCAGATGTAAGCAAGGTATTACAGCCTGAGCAGTTAAGATCTGAGGGGAAGGGATCAATACACACTTTTGTAGGTTTTTCTTTTTCTTTCTCTCCCTTTTTTTTTTAAGAAAGCAGAAAAGTTGTGCTTTTTGAAAAGGGAAGAGGAAAAATAGTAAAATGCTTTATGATTTATAGCTTCTTAGAGCTTTTTCCAAACCCAAAACAGGGCACCATGATGCATGCTTTGTGACGTCAGCCCAAGGAAAACAAAAATAAATCCAAAATATTCTCTCCAGATCCGAAAAGGCCCTATAAGGGAACTGAACCATGGTTATGGATGAGCAGGGTTTTTGCTTTTTCTCTCTCACACCCATAAGAGGCTTTCATTTCAACCAGCACAAATAGCCAATTTCTGGGAAAACTGTTTTCAGAAAGCTCCAGATTCCTCCTTTATCTTCCTGTGTTGCCTGGGCATGAGGACGCAGCATTGTCTCCTGGTAATCTGGGCTCATTTTTACATGCTCTCACTCCAGCCACGAAGCTGCAATGCTACCTGCCTTCAAATCCCACCGCCCAGCCATGGATCCTCAGAGACTGTGCGAAATACCCCAGGTTTATCAGGACCTAAGGAAGTTCTTTTCAAATTAAAGCCCTCTGAAAATCTCCTTAATAGATATTGCCTCATTCTTTCTGCTTTGGTACGCTGAAAATTAAAATCACTTTCCTATGAGGATTCTGTGCTGTGAGAGCCATCATTCCCAACCTCTGTTATGAACCTAAGGTGAGAGACTGGGCAGGTGAACCCGTCTGGACACCAAATTACATTATGGGAGTTACTCTCATTGTAATGAAGCAAAAGGTAAAAAAAACCAAAATAGATATCCACCTCTTTTCTTCTTTCTTCCTGAAAAATATAGAAAGGAAATCTAGTCCACTGAGGTTTTGGAATAATAATGCACATGTATTTCTAGATCACATTCGACTTTGAAAGGGCTTGCTGAGAATCCCCTCAACTGCCTGATGGTTGGGGAAGAAGAAAGTGCTGCCCCCGCTTTATGGATGAGGAAACTGAGGCCCAACCTCACCTCATCTCAGGATCCACATGCACAAGGACCCACCTGCAGAGACACTATCCATCCCACCTATAAAGTCCTCCCAGAGCCTCCTGGTAAAAGGCACAGGAAGTGGGTGTGAAGAGGACATCCAGGATTCACTTGACCCTAATCAGAGAGAAGCTAGAACAGAGAAGCCACTAGGAAAACAGAGAAGCCCAATGATGGCACCTAGAGTCCACAGACAGGTGGAGTCTCGAGAGACAACTTTATAACCTCCTACAGAGAAGACTCAGGGGAGGCACACCACCCTCATCCCCCACTGCGGCTCGCTATTTACACTGCCCCGTGATGCAACTACTATGTGCAGGGCTCTGGAAAAGTCAAAGTGCACTTACACGGCAGTCCGTCTGGGCGGCGTATACATCAACACCACTCTGCATTACTGCACTTCATCGGTTCCCTTCAGAGCCCTTAACACAGCTCACAGGTGTGCACGGGGTTTCCCGGCAGGGTTCTTCACCTGCCCTAGACTGCAGGCCACCAGAAAGGAGACACCCCTCCTGCATCCTCAGAGCCTGGCACGGTGCTCCCTGGTACCGAGCAGGCTTCACCACCATTGTTTTCATGTCACGCTTTCACGGAGATATCCACATACCACAAAATTCACTCTGAAAGTCTACCACTTGGTGGTGTTTAGTACAGTCGCAGAGCTGCACAACCACCACCACTACCTACTTCCAGAATATTTTCATCACCCCAAAAAGAAACCCCACACCTACTGGCAGTCACTCCCCATTCCCCTCACTCCCCCAGTCTCTGGCAACCCCTCATCTGCTATCTGCCTCTATGGATTTGCCTCTTCTGAACATTTCATATAAATGGAATCATACAGTACGTGCAGCCTTTTATGTCTGGCTTCTTCCACTTAGCATAATGTAAGATTCAGCCACACGGTAAGCAGGTGTCTGCACTTCCTTTTTATTGCAACATAATATTCCATTGTATGGATATACCAGACCTACCATGAATAATGTGCTATCAACATTTGCTTACAAGTTTTATCTTGTAAGAGGGCATAGCTCTGTAAGAGCTCTGGTAATAAGAGCTATTGTAATACAGTGGAGCCCTTGTAATAAGGGCAAAAGGACATACGTTTCACTTCTGCTGGGTAGAGGCCTAGGAGCGGAGCCCCCTGGCTCATCTGGTACCTCTATGCTTAACCTTTTAACTGCCAGCCTGTTTTCTAAGGCAGCTGCACAATTTTATACTCCCATCAGCAATGTATGAGGGTTCCGATTTCTCAGTACATTTTTGGACTAAATGAATAAATATGAATGAAGATTCCTTCTGCTGTAGAAGCCAGCAGAGAAAGGGATTCATTTCCAAGGCTCCTCCGGTAAACTAGCATCTCCGTCTACAGACATGACATGCCACACTTGTGTTTAACAGGAATCCCAAAGAAGGCTATTTATATTTAGTTCATTCCAGAGAGAGAGCACCGAATGAAAAATTAAGACAAGAAAAGGAAAAACCCAGACAGCTTTCAAAGCGGGCGCTACCTTCTGCTTTCGCATGAGATTTCAACCCCTACCCTCCACCCCATGTCCAGGCTCAAGAATTTAATAACACACGCTCCTTAAACAGATTTAGTTGAAAAAATATGAGCAGGATCCCAGCTCGGCGGCAGCTGACTCTGATTTGGTCAGCACAGAGGGGAGGTTTATTTGACAGCCCCACTGTCTGTGACAGGAAGCCTGAAAATATATTTAATAATACTTAAAACCAAAACACACACACAAACAAGCCCAGGAGAGAGACCTACGGCACTGGAAACCACCACGGGAAGCATGGGCAAGCCAAAAGCAAGGGCCGGCTTCCCTTCCTCAGCTTGTTCGAGGGGAGCAGGGTGTCCTGGAACCGGCTTCGGGGGGCAGTTGTGCTAAGGGCTCCCCCAAACTTCTCTTTGCCCCTCTCTTCTTTCTCTGCAAAAAGAAGGCAGCCGTATTCCTTTCTGCAGACTCCTTGCAAAGAACAAACAAACAAAGGCTGGGACAGAGCAAGGCCTCTTGCAAGCTGCAGGTAATTAAAACGGCCTGTAAATGCCCCAGCAGAAAGCACTTCAAAGAGACAGTAATTCCAGCAATGGCCAGTCAAGACTGTGTGGTGTAAAAATTATGAGTTTTCCCAACAGGGAGCTTTGTGTGAAAAGGACAGGGGTTGGTGGCAGAGGGAGGGAGAGCCACACAGAGGAGGCTTAGAGTTGGTGTCCACACCCAGTGCACGAGGGGCTGTGTGTGTGTGTGTGCATGGCACGCACACAGGCAAAGAGGAAAGAAGACGGTGTGCATGTGTATGTGTGAGAGCACACATTTATCAACGCCGAGACGCTCTGAGAGTGTGGGCATGGAGATAAAAGGCAAAAATAAAATAAAAGCCATAGATACGCAGCCTCTTCCCTGCTGGGCCTTGTTTTCACGGGAGAGGTACCTGGCAGCCAGAGTGCTAGAAATGCAGAGCACCAAGCACTCCGGGCCCAGCGACAGCCAAGGCACAGCCGGCTCTCTGGATGAGGGTGTGCTCTCCATCTCACCGACACACGTACTTACCGACAGCACACCGCAGACTTTGTCATCTTAAAACGCAGGCCAGAGGAGACCGATCCCCAAAGTCGACTCTGACCACACTCGCTAGATCTCCCATGCTGCCTGCCGGATGCCCCTGCACACAGACGATGCTCGACGCACGGCGTGGGTGCACATGGGAACGCAGGTGGCAGCTTCCACGCACAGGGCCTCTGGTCTCGCTCTGCTAACACACACCACAGAAAATCCCACCCGATACACACATCGGCCATCACCTGACCACAAAATTGGACATCTTTTTCAAAAGGCCTCTATCACGAGTGCATTTTTTTTTCCCCTGCAGACACCTGATGGCCACAAAGAGCCATGTCACCAGGCAGGAGAGCCAGCGTCATCCTGGGGGAGCCCCCGTGGTCCTCTGCCCCCAAAGCTGGTCCATGTCACTCCCAGCCTTTGCATGTGCGTCCACTGCTGCACCAGTGGCCCTCGGGCGGCACCTGCTTGCCTGCCCGTCTCTTCGGAGGCAGGCAGCTGACAAACTGCCCGAGGACAGAGGTTTGCCTCACTGCTCTGCCTTGTCGAGCCCGGCAAAGCCACAGCAGCAGTGGGGGCTCGAGGCACGTTTGGGTGAGTGGATGGGTGCATGCGTCTTGGCCAAAGGGGGGTCGTGAATGAGTCGGGACCCGCGTATAGGGCACCTGGCAGAAGACCCAACCCCCGACTGCCCCTCGCCCTCCTTGGCCAGCTGAGGGCTCGTGTGGCCACAGGAGCCTGCAGGGGAAGGTGGAGGCGAGCCCACGCTCACCGAGGCTGCAAAGAAGCAACACCGGCCGGTGGGCTTTATTTCCCCATAAACCAAATCCTGCTCTGCCTCCCTCACAGCGCCACTCACTAACTCCTCCCTGACATTGCTGGCTTTAAGCCCACACATAAAAATGTCCTTTACTATTTTTATTTAATGAGCTTTCATTTTCCTCCCCCTCTTGGTAAATGAGAGAGGAAAGCCCACCTCCTAATGGGGATGGGGGAGAGGAAGCAAAGTGGAATCTTTTAAAAATGGGCCATAACTTCATGAAAAGCTTTCTCCTTGCCAACACCCCAGCCACCCACCCCTCCCCCCACATCTCATGTCCCTCCACCCGCCCCCACCCCCACCCCACCCTGCATCCTCCCTGCTCGCCATTCAAAACAAGACGCGTGGATTTTGGACATTTGATTACTTTTAAGTATATATTTTTCCCTCAAATAGACTGAATACAATGGTTAGGAAATGTGACAGAAAACTATTCTGAGTCATTTATTGCCTTAATACCCACCTTTGTCCAACAGGCAGTTTTGACAACAGCGATAAATTCCAAATTTATGTCAACAGAGCATATGTTGAACACCTCATTTCTGAGCTAAAGCGGCATGCTGCCCTATAAATCACCGTTCTGTTTGAAATGAAAGTAGATTACAGGCCTGTGTTATTGAGCAGTTAGAGCTATAGTCATATAAATCAGAACTTTTAACTCTAGGCAATCCGTTGTGCAATTAACTAAAGGGTACTTTGTCATTTCAAGGCTTGTGCACAGACTTGGCAGGGCTCAGAGCTACTGGGGAAGGGGGCGGGAAGGAAAAAAGTTTTTAGGCAACAGGAAGGTTCTCGACTGCCGCATCCACCGCACCCCATGAGGCCTCATCCCCCAGCCGCTGCTGCTACCACGAGAACCCACCAACGGTGCACCCTGGGACCAAGTCACCCTCACCATCGGCATCTGCCACAAAGACAACATCACCCCAAGGACCGTCGCTAAGTCATCTTCTCATTCATTAACTGAGCATTTCCTGGACACAAGCCCTGTGCCTCACACTGTCTGAGGAGCTAAAGATGATGCTGGAGACACAAGAAGTGACAACAGTAACGCCAACCACAATGTTAAAATGAGATGAACACAGAACTAGAAGAATCACAGACGTCTGAGAGGCACTACTCTCTGTTTTTATGCATCATCTCATCCAATCCTCAGAAGGACCCTAGGGGGTCTTTATTTTTATTGTTTCGTGGAGAAAGAAACTGAGGCACAAAATAATAAACAACATGCCGGGATCACAGAGCCTGGAAGTGGTGGCGCCTAAACAAACCGAGTTCGTAGAACAAAAAAAGTTCAACAACTCTGAGTCTGACGCCGGCCCTGATCGCAAACCCTGGGTCTGCCACATAGGAGCTTTAAGATGCTGGGGTTCTGTAAGCCTCAGTTTTTCTATCTGTTGAGTGAGACAATAAGATTGTTCCCTTAGAGGGTAGGAAAAATCCTACTGTGCATGTAAAGGGCTACACAGTCTCAAGAACATCTTGTTTTAAAGCAATACTAGGTAGCAAAAGGCTGAGGAAGAAGCAAGATTAACCCTTTGTCACCTGGCCTGGTTCACAATCTGGCTGGTGAGGAAAAAAGACACAAAGAATCCTGAAAGGAGGGCAGCCCAGGTGGCTCAGTGGTTTAGTGCTGCCTTCAGTCCAGGGCGTGATCCCGGAGACCCGGGATCAAGTCCCACGTTGGGCTCCCTGCATGGAGCCTGCTTCTCTCTCTGCCTGTGTCTCTGCACGCCTCTCTCTCTCTCTCTCTCTCTCTCTGTCTCTATGAATAAATAAAATCTTTTAAAAATTAAAAAAAAGAAGAATCCTGAAAGGAGGGTGTGATGATGTGCCAAAATGTCAACAAGCAGCCAATGTGCGGGTGTGCAGAAGAGGTGCCAACGAATGGCTGGTGACAGCTTGAGGACACAGTGAGACTGGGCTGGTCCCTTCGGGGACTCTGGGGGCTCTGAGGGACTCTAGCTACCATGTCACAGAGCACTAAAAACAGAAAGTCCTCGGATCAGGGAGATTTCCCACATGCTGGAGGCACCACATGAGCCAGCATCCGCCAATAGGAACAAGTCATGCTGGACAAGCCTTTGGTCACCTGCAGCAGGCAGGGGGAGAAGTGAGCAGGGGGAAGCTGGCCGAGGTCACACAGTGGTCTGGAGGAGGCGGGGTCCTGAGGTAGAGCCAGACTTTGATTTTAGCTCTGCAATCATTAAGCAGCCACCCAGAAAAACCCTCCTTAGAACAATGGAACCAGCTGGGAAGGGAGGCCTCAGGGTGAGCAAGAACCACAGCAGAAGAGGACAGAGAAAGTGTACAGATTCCACGTTAAGAATGAGGAGAGTCCAGAGACAGTACTTAGGTCAGCCTTCCAAAACACAGTGCCAACGCGACGTCCCTGCCATGAGTCTGTAAGATACTTCTGTGCCCCAAGAAGGTTCAAGAAGAGAGAAATTGGAACGATCCGCCTATCTCTATCTACTGACTAGCACAAGTGCCTGGCTCTGCAGAATAGGAGTTACTAAGGGAGGGAGCTCAAAAGAGCTCCTGCTTCTGTTTGCTACCTAGCAGCAACATCCATCTGATTAAATAGGCCACCATCTATTTATCAGAATGCAGATGGCAGGGACTCCTGGGTGGCTCAGTGGTTGCACGTCTGCCTTTGGCTCAGGTCGTGATCCCAGGGTTCTGGGATCGAGTCCCTACATTGGGCTCCCTGTAGGGAGCCTGCTTCTCCTTCTGCCTATGTCTCTGCCTCTCTCTGTGTCTCTTATGAATAAATAAAATTAAAAAAAAATAAAGAAAACAATGTGCAGTGGAGGAGCTAGATTGCATTACTACTTTCCCTTTGGCACCCTGAGCCAGTTGCCAACTCGGCAAGGCCGGAGGGGGGCAAGAACTTTCAGGTCTCCTTCCTATCTCATGAGCCTGGACAGGTTGAGAATCACTTAGGTGTTTACTTGGCATCGCGGGTGGTACAACAACACAAGACAATTACCTGAGCCCCTAAAACTTAGAGAAGACAATGCACAAACTAACATAAACCAGTTATTAACTCACGTGCACAAATATCAGATCCCAACTACAATCGTCACATGCAGAGTCCGTGGGAATCCAAAACCCAGAGGCTTCCCTGAGCAGGTGGGTGCGAGGCTGGGCTTGGAAGGCATCAAGGATGGCAGAGGCAGAGGAGAAGGCATGGAGGTGAAGCAGGCACTAGAACACCATCATTCCTGCACAAGGTGTGGTCAATCCAGGGATGGGTGAGCAGGAGCAGAGCTGGGTATTGTGGCGTCCCGTAGACCAGAGCACCAGTGCGGGACAAGGTGGGGAGGAAGAGTAGGCACAGAGGGAGCCATCACAGGTCCCTGACAGAGGAGGCAGGGGTGACACGAGGATGGTGGTGGTTCAAGAGCAGAGGTCGGACATGCTCCAGAAGCCCTCAAGGCCGACCCTTCCTATCAAGACATATGGCACTAAAGAACATCTGGCCTTGGACGCTGGCCAGACACGTGCTCCTCCCCGACCTCCCCCACAGCCTCCCATTCATAGACAAGTGGATTCCACACAGGGCTATCAGGGCGACAGAGCCTTCCTGCCACCCACTCTGTGTCTGGTCACTTGCCAGGGTGCTCCGTCTTGCTCCACAGCTGGATGCCAACAAAGCAAGAAAAGGCTGGAGAGAAACCAGCACTGTCTCAAAGAGTCCCCAACCACACACCCGTGGACCAGCGGGCAATACCCCCATGACACACCCCTTCTCTCACCATCTGGCTGAGCACACTGCTGGTCTCCCAGGAAAAAGGAAGAAATAAAGAGGGAGAATGGGAACTCTCCTAGAGATAATTGTTTCATATCTGAAAAGTTGGGGAACTTTTGTGATATGAGTTTCATTTACAAAATCCTTAAGGAGGGCGCCTGGCTAGCTCAGTGGTTGAGCGTCTACCTTTGGCTCAGGTCATGATCCCGGGGTCCTGGGATCGAGTCCCACATTGGGCTCCTTGCAGGAAGCCTGCTTCTCCCTCTGCCTATGACTCTGCCTCTGTGTGTCTCATGAATAAATAAACTTTTTTTAAAAAAGGAAAGAAAGTCCTTAAGAAACTATTATAGTCAAATGAGGCTTCTGATTTCTAAATAAAACTGAAGCCATCTTATGGAACAGGCTGGCAGAGCTGACAAAGGGAGGACCTTCGGGGCAGAGGGGGGGGGGGCAGGAAGTCGTGAGGTGCCAGGCAGTAACAGGCAGCCCCTTTCCCCTTTGTATCAGAGGCATCAGCTTGACCAGGGAGCAGTGGCAGGTCCACATCTCAAAGGGATAGCCTGCAAGAAGGTCTCCTTCCACCTGCTGAAGTGTAGAGTCTACATTCCAGGGGCCCCTCTGTCCCCACACGTCCACTGGTGCCCCAGGTGCCCCAGGCCATGCATCTTTAAGTCCTGACACCACTGCCTCTGGAGGAGGAAGAGGTTGGTCCCACCACCTCTTTTCTGAGGTGGACACTGGGCTGATGAGACAGTGGGGACAAGAGTAAGCAGCTGCCCTAAGAGAAAGGAAACAGGGAGCAGCAGTGCCATTCATCCAAGCGGACAAATATTTATTGCCTACTAAATGCAAGGCATAGTGCTCGCCACTACAGAAAGGTTCAAAGAAATGTGATACGTAGGCTATACCTGCAAGGACCTTAAAACTTGGTGGGAAGCCCCAGACAGTTGCATGTACAAGATTAAAAATCAGTAACATAGGACAGGAGCAAGGGAGATGTGACTAAGTGCCGGAGGAAGATGCTAGAAGTTCTGCATGTGGGCTCCAAGCAACACAGCAGAAAACCGCGCCTTTTCCAGCCCAGGTTTACTGCTGTCTGGGAAAACCACACCCTGTTCCAAACCCCCCATGCACCCCTCCTACAGTCCTATGCCTTCTCCTGCTCTACTGCAAAGTTCTAAGTCCATCAAGCCTGAGCTGCTAATCCTACACATGGATTCATCTTCATCTTCAATCACGTGGCTGGGTTTTTCTCTACCACAGGGAAATCCCTGGGTTAAACCCCATAGTGGCCCTAAGAGTTGTTCCCCTGCTCTCCCATGCCACCCACTTTTCTTTCCAGTGAGGGGACAGAGAACCGAGGGGTGGGCCTGTCAACGGCTCTGGGGCACCCCTTCATCCTCTCCCCAACATGTCTCTCCTCAAGCCACTGCACAGGCCACTCCTTGTTCACCTGCCTTCCTTAGGAGCACCCAGGAGAGCAGTGCTCACCTGCAGACACTACCTGCCCACCTCCCATCAATGCAGAGCTTGGGGCTTGCCACGCTCATCACCAGAACAGGGGCACATGCTCTGAGCAGCCGGGCAGGACCTTCCCCTAGCTCTTGGGGAGAACAAGGACTCCGCCAGGGTCTCAGAAAGCCCCCAACTTCCAATTGAGTAGCTGTCCATGGCTACCATCCTTACCTTCTCTGCCCAAAGACCAGGACAAGGTCAACCATAATGAGATGAACTATTACAGAGAGGGCAGGGCACTGGTTGCCCTTCCAGAAGACACCGTCTATCTAATCCACGTGTCTATTGGGCTGG
The DNA here is from genome assembly GCF_011100685.1 of Canis lupus familiaris. Classification (NCBI taxonomy): domain Eukaryota; kingdom Metazoa; phylum Chordata; class Mammalia; order Carnivora; family Canidae; genus Canis; species Canis lupus. The sequence goes on from NC_049226.1 coordinate 19,229,492, forward strand.
AAGGATTCGCAAGTGTCATGGCCTGGAAATCCTCAGGTCTGGTCATACAAACACCTGACTGCCATCCCAACACCCGTGCAGTGCCACTTCAGTGTCCCTGAATACATGGCCAAGGTGTGTCTCCAGGGAGGCTGGGAGATAGAAATTTCCGCAGGCCTTCCCCGCGTTCTTGCTTACTCCCGTTCCCTTTCTTTCCTAAGACACTCGTGTCTTGGGGAGGACAGGAGAATGGGAAAGAAGGGGAGAAGCGAGTGGGACATAAGGGCTTCTTTAACCGTTGGCTGGTGGCTGTGACCTTAATCGTGACAATGAGATTTCGTTTCTCTTTTGGTAGAGAGATGAGAGCAGCCGACTTCAAATGGTAGATAATGCTTGGTTTCCCGAACAATGTACCCCAAAGGTCACCCCTGCATATAAGAAGTAAGAGAAGACACAGATGCAGTGTCTGTTTCCATAATAGTTTAACCTTCTAAGGAGCAGAGGGTCTGAGAGGTCCCCGGGCCTTGTGTGCATCCAGGAATAAATGTAATTCAAGCATCAGAAACAGAACGCCTACAATATTTGTAAAGACTTCCAGAAAAGAAATGCCACACAGGACATGGGGCAATTGTGGAGATCTGGGGAGCAGGAGAATAAAAGAGGGAGTAGAGAACACCTTACCCAGCAAAAGAGCTGCCATAAAGCCGAGACAGGCTGGCCCGACCTTCTAGGAGATCAGTGCCCTTCCGCTCAATCTACACTTGAATCTTAAAAATAAAACTAAAATGCCCAAGACAAAGTCATCCTCAGGAGACGTTTTTCTCAGGTTCCATGATGGGGAGTAGAACGTCCCCCACCAAACCTTTTGGCAGGCAATGTTCCGCCTGATGATTACTTTCATTCCTCTCTCGGGGAGAACACTGGAAAGCTGATCTCTGTAACTACCACCACGACTCACCCGCAGCCGCCAGATGGACGATACTAGAAGGCGAGAATCTTAGAACATTCCAGAGCCAGTAGGGAAGAAAAGCTCTCAGAAGGTCACCAATGTCTAAGATCTTCCACAGACCCTATGAGCTCCCGAGGCCCGTCTCCCCATCTGTAAAAGGAGGCTGTTCTTTCAGACTCTGACAGCCCGTGGACAGATCTGTGATCCGTGAGCTCACTGAGCCCATCTGCTTTATGGGGACAAGACCCCATTTCTACAGCTGCCCTTGGGTGGCCCTACACAGAGCACCCATACCCTCCAAACAGTGGTAAATAACCTTCGCAAAATGCCAAGACAGAAGGCTAATGCTATTTTTAGTCCTTCCTGGGAGAATCTACTTATTTTTAAAACTTCACCAGGTTGTTCACACAAGGAAGACAAGTTAAAAGAAGGACCTGGTTGAAGGAAGGCGGGGAATGACATCAGAACCCCAGACATCACTCTCGTCAGGGTCCAAGCCTACAGCTGTCCCCCGCGGGAAAAAGATTTTAGCTGAATTCCACACAATCCACTTCCCTCACTCAGCCAGAGCCCCACCATAACATTCCAAACCCACGAAGTAGATGCATGGCGCTGCAGAGGAGAGAGGAGCCATCCATCCCAAAGAAGAAACTGAGGCAGAGAGATGGGCAGGGTCTCGATCCTCTAATCCACACAAGAAGGTGGGCAGGGTAAGAGTCAGTCTCACTTGGCTTCCCAGGAAGGGACTCAAACAGGTCACTCCCTGTTGCAGGAGTTTTTGAGAAGAGTAAAGACCATCGCACTGGCTCCCATCAACCCTGAGGACCAGCCGCTCATTTTTCTTCCACTTTGCTGTATTAGTTTCCTTTGGCTGCTATAACAAATTACCATAAACTTAGCAGCTTAAAACAACACTAGTGTACAACCTCACACTTCTTTAAGTAAGCAAGGAGTTTAAAATGGGTCTCTCTGAGCTAAAGTCAAGGTGCTGGCAGGCCCAGGTGCCCCCTGGAGGGTCTATGGAGCTTCTAGAGGCTGCTCTCATTCCTTGGCCTGAGGCCCCTTTGCCCATCTTCAAAGCCACCGACCTCAGACTGAGTCGTTCCCTGGCTGTCATCTCTAATCCTCGGCTTCTGTCCTCACATCTTCCCAGACTCCGACACGGACTCTTCTGCCTCCCTCTTCCTCACTTAAAGGCACTTTGTGGGTATAATGACTACTTTGGACCTGCCAGGGTTAATAAAGGATAATTTCTCTACTTTAAAACCAGCTGATCAGCAATCTCACTTTTCCATTGCCAATTACCTAACACTACTCACAGGTTCCAGGGATTAAGTCATGGACACTGTTGTGGGGGTTCAGGGGTGGGGCACTCACTAAGCACTAACCATACATCTTCAGGAGCAGGGTTTTTTATTCTCATCTTCTCCCTGATGTCCTGAGGCTGTCCACACTTTCCATCATGACAGCCCACAAGACTTTGCTAAGAAGGTAGTGTCTCCCGTCACCCTCCTGATACTCCAGTCACAGTGCTCCATGAATTTCTGGAGCCCTGGAATGTACAGCCCACACTGGCATGATCCACTAGCTGTTATCTGTGTTTGCACGAGTGTGCACATATGTATAAGGTATGTGGTCTCCAGCCCTAAGAGAAGGAATTATAGTACATATGTCCTTGAGTCTCAATATCAATATCAATGGTTTATCTGATCCTAGGACCAATAATCCCATCTATGGATTATCCAGGTCCCAAAACAAGTGAATTGCTGAATTTTGGCTTTGGGATTCAACTAAAAGGTTATTTATTTGAAATACATGGCAGTGTCTGTAATATACTATAGGCACCTAAAAAAAAAAAATTCCCTCTTTCTTCTCTCTCTGGTTACATTTCTTTTATCCATGTTCATTGTTTCTTCAGAATGGGGAGGGAGTTAAAATATGAGTGAGGCTTTTAGAACATGTGAGGATTTTCAATTTTTCAGGCCTTGTTATATCCCACCCATCAACTTGGTGGTCATAGGAACCCTAAATGTCAACTGTTCAACACTCAAACTGCATAGTCGATTCTAGGTATAAAATCCTGGGCTCGATTCCTCCAGGAAGCCACCAACTGATCCCATTCCCATTTATTAAAAAATACTAAATACCCTGTTCTCACCTGCACAACTGAAGAGACAAGCGAGCCTGTAGGCCTGCAAGACCAAAAGTCTTCTACTCCCCACTCTGCCTTGTCCCACAAAGTCTGAAGACCGAAAAGTAGGAAAGGAAGGGGGTAGAGGACAGAGCAGGGCTCAGTACAAAGCAGTAGTGAGGAAACACAGCTCTATTTGGTGGCAATGCAACCAGAGTAGGGATCAAACCAAAGCCACCCGAGGCTTGCAAATCACTCCTTCCCTATACCTACTTTGGCGCCAAGACAAGCAGCAGGGGCAGAAAACAGCAGAAGGCAAATACAGTGAAACTGTTGAGCTCCCAGAGTCCCACCAAACGAAGTGTGGAGCCCATATTCAGATTACATGAAGCATTTTTCACAGACCTACCCTTGCTAAGAAAAAACTGTCCTGAGCCAGAGCCAAGGCACAGCCAGCTCTGCTCCTGTGCGTCTCAGAAGCCCCATTTCTCCCCCACCATCCTGTCCCCACTGGGGGCTCTCTGAGCCCTGGTTTAAAAAGAAGGAAAAAAAAAAAAAAAAAAACAGGCCGCTGAGCCCATGTCCACAGGAGTCTGAAGTATTTTGCCAGCCTGCGATGGCCTCCGAAGAACCATGTTGGGCTAGTTACCTGAGGTTGGTGCCCTGTGACACCATACTCTTGCCGTACGCCTGGTCTGTGGTGCTGCTGTAGTCATAACAGGTTTCTGAGGACCCTCAGGCTGATCTAGCTGAACACCGTGCCAGGATGGCCTCATGCTGCCAGAGGAGCCAGCTCCACAGAAGCTCACCTGCCAGGAGACCCACTTCCCCTCCTCAAGATCCTAGACCTGGCAAGCCAGGGCCAAGACTACTGAGGCCCCATTTTCCTGCCTTGCTTGGAGGGTCACCGAAGGGATCAGAGCAAGAGGGCCTGACAGGGAAACCTCATCAAGATGGCTACTCAGGGGGATCCCTGGGTGGCTCAGCGGTTTGGCGTCTGCCTTTGGTCTGGGGCACGATCCTGGAGTCCCGGAATCGGAATCGAGTCCCACATCGGGCTCCTGGCATGGAGCCTGCTTCTCCCTCCTCCTGTGTCTCTGCCTCTCTCTCTCTCTCTGTCTATCATAAATGAATAAATCTTTAAAAACAACAAAAACAGAAAAAGATGGCTACTCTTTTCCAAGCAAAAGGCCCCTCAGGCTCCGTGGGACCTCGGACTCACCTGTTACTTTTGTTTAATTCCAAGGATACTGGGCACTCAGCAAAGGACACAGGTGGAGATCTTCAGGGGGGAATCCAGAGGCCATTCTGCTACCATACCTCCCAGACCGGGGCTGACCAGCACCACAGGGTGCCAGAAGGGGTGGGGTGGACCTGGTAAGCGGCCAGCACCTCTGGTCTAAGGCACTAATTAGGATTGGAAACTGTACCCCACACATTTCGTCAAGGGACCCATTCAGCAAGAGAACATGAACACCTCAGCAAGGCAGGGAACCAATGGATTTGTGAAGAAGGGAACAGAGAGATGGACAGGCCACGGTTTTGATTCTGGAGAGATCTGGAAGGTTACCAGCCCTGTGAGTAGCTGCACTATAAAAAGAGTCAGACACGAAGTATTTCCTTTCCCATAAAATATTCATTGCTGCATGGAAGAGCCAAGAAGCCGAAACCTCAAGCATTTCTAACTTTGTACTGCAGTAATAACAGAGTTTTATAGGAACCTTCTGATTGTATTTATACCAGGCTATAAATACACTTCCATCTAAGCAAACGGAGGGGAGACACATCTAGCCCCCCTCAGAGTCTGTACTGTAACGAGAAAGACCCCAGGTACACCCACGATCCACTTAGCATTTCAGCTAGAAAACAGCAGATGGAGTGATCGTGACACCAGTTCTTTAAAGGAGTGCATGCAGAGCAGCTCTGGCTCCTCTCACAAACAATGCTTGGGATGTTCCCCAAACCTGGCTTACAAATAATATTGCCCTTGCTTAACAATGGAACCAACGTCCAGGGTGCCGTATGTGTACTCAACTCTTTGCAATTCACACAATGCTCTTTCATCCCTTGGTCCCAAATACAAGCCCAGGTGGTAGGGTGGGTGCTGTTGTCGGCACAAGGGCCAGGGTGGTGAAGCAACTTGTACAACGTCACGCAGCTAGAAGGCAGCAGAACCAGGCTGAGAACCTAGGCTGTCCAAGCCCACCTCCAGTCCTCCCGCCAAGGATACACACAGCCCGCCCATACCCTGAAATTCAACGTGAGAGGTGAGCCATACTTCAGCTGCTCGGCTCCACCCTCTGTGACTGATGGGGAACATCACTCAATCTTGCAGGGACAGCTCTGTCCTCTTCCGTTTATATGAAGTAATGAACCCCTGCCAGAGGTTACCATGGATTGGTAAATTGCCCACTAAACTAGGCATTGAATGTTCTCGGACTACTCGCATGCATCAGAAACATAGACAGACCTCATTTAATGAGACTCATTTACAGCATTCCGGACAGAGAGGGTGTAGCTTAATAAAGTGATAAGCAATACTGTTCCAGAATATTCGACACTGAAGTTTCAGCTAAGATGAAGTTCACAGTAAAAGCTTTTCCTTTGTGGATCCCTGGGTGGCTCAGCAGTTTAGCGCCTGCCTTTGGCCCAAGGCACAATCCTGGAGTCCCAGGATCGAGTCCCAGGTCAGGCTCCCGGCATGGAGCCTGCTTCTCCCTCCTCCTGTGTCTCTGCCTCCCTCTCTCTCTCTCTCTCTCTCTCTTTCTGTCTATCATAAATCAATCAATCAATCTTAAAAAAAAAAGCTTTTCCTTTAACAAAAAGGGTCTTTCCGTCTTCCCATCTCCCCCCAAAACCAGTTATATTCTGCTTAAAGGACTTTCTTAGTATATGCACTCCTGGACTTCCAACAATGTCTTCAAAGAAAGTGAGTCAAAGACGCAGAGTACACAAAATCTTCCCATTTGCCCTCGGGGATACATACCCATCGCACCACAGGTGCACTTGGGGCCATTCAAAACCAATGAACATGTCTACCTATTCTGGAAGCACTTTTAAGTGTGTCAGGGCCAGATTGTCTCTGACGTGCAGTAAAGCAAGAACAAACCTTGTCTCACCACCAAGTTCTGCTCAAGTCTCTGGGAATTCAGTCTGGGTTACAAAGACAAAGAGAAAAGGGTAAATTATGGCCCCTCTGGGATTATTTATTTTGCTTAGTTCCATTTAAAGCCAGTGTGGCCCTAATGGTTTTTAATGGTCCTAAATGATTTCAATGAAATCTGGGCATTCACTGGCAAGACATCTGGGGACAGGCCTGCCTATCTGCAAACTGGCAGGCTTCCCTATTTGTTCTATGGAACAATAAATGTCAATGAATGAGAAGCTTCAATTATTCAGAACGTTTCCAGCACCTGATTCTCATGAAAAAGAAGATCGACGGAAACAAAATATTTTGTTGTGCAAGAATTTAGTAAAAATTTTTCTTCAAAAATTTTTAGGCACACGGCCTATATGGAGGTTTCTCAGTCTCAGTGCTACAAATCTGTAGTGGTGCAGAGTGGAGAAGGAGACTGTCCTGATCATTGTCAGAAGTGTAGAAGCAGCCATGGCCCCTACACACTACCATCCCAGTGTTACACCAAACCTGTGTAGGGGGTAGGGTGGGTGCTGCTCTCACTATGAGGCTCAGGGAGCTCCAGTACATTGTCCAAGGTCTCCCTCAGCTCTGACAACCAAAAACGTCTCCATACATTGACAAGCGTGCCCTGTTAACAACCACCTACTTAGGGTACACATTCACTCAAGCCGGGTCTACACCTTCCACATGACACACAGAATCATGAGTGATAACCAAAATACCAGCCCTCAGGGGTGCACGATCACGAAATGTCAAAGGATTCAATTAGTTCACCATGAGGTACTCACAAAAGCAGGAAAATGTACTATTCTGTTTTGTAAAGCAAGTCAGCAGGGCTTATAACCAAAAGGATTCTCCGGTTAAGCCTTAGTTAGCCAGATAGCCAGAAAGTGTAATGAGTTACCATCACGCCATCCCCCATATTCCAATGAACTGTGTTTTATGACACGAGCACACACATGCAGGCACAGTATCATCACCTTAAGCTATGCTTATTTACCCTCATAAAAAGATTCAACTATCAGCTCACTTCATGGATCGAATAGAGGGCTGAAAACATCTATTTTATTTAGGAGCAGTTGGGAGAGGGAATTGGGAAAGCAATTGCAGAGGAGAGAAAATGAAGTTTTGATCACCTCACTGGATACTGTCCTTTCGGTTGCCCAGAGCTTGCTAATAAAAGCCACAGCAAGCCCCGGAGACCACTGTCTACCTGCATTCACACTCAACCCATACCCACGCCCATGCACATCTTGATACGTGTGTACTTGCAAGCACACGTACAGATACACACCCATCCACCGATGTTGACACATACGAATTACACCTGATCCAACACATCCCTGTGGCTCCATTGGGTCCCAGCACGAGACCTGAATTCGTAAGTGCCACATCTCAACTAACCTGACAAACCAAAGTGGGAAGTGGTGCGGGGGGGGGGGGGGGGGGGGGGGATGCAGATCACATGCAAATCCATCTCCCCAACCAGGTCCCTCCACGCTGCTGGGCCTCCAATATGGCTTGAGAGTTTCTCTGCTTCTCTCCAAGGACAAAGTAGCTGGGGGCATCCAGATGAACACTTTCCCCAGAGACCCACGCCACCGTCACCGGGATGGCACAGCCCTGTCGGGGGTCGGCTTACACCCTGGTGACATCTGCTCTTTCCTCCCACAAAGAGGGTGAGCCCACAAAGCAAAGAGGCCTCTCCTGAAGCCAAAGAGCAGAAACTTTTCCTAAGTGCTCTTCCCTAGGCATCCTGCTCTTCCCTAGGCATCCTGCCTTTCTAGGACAATCATTAAGAGACTCTTGATTTCTACACACACCTTGCTTGTCCAAAGAAATCAATATGAAAATCAATTCATCCACTGATATATTTTATCAAGATACATGTGGTGATGCCACATTTCATTTACAGTGCAGCACTCGGGGAAGCCAAGGTCACTGGATAGAAAGCAGGCTGCAGGAGGGTGGGAGGGGGAGAGGCCCATATTCTGCGCTGGCTGCAAATAGAAAAGTGAATGAAATCGGAGCAGAGAGAGAGAGAGAGAGAGAGAAGGGAGCCTAGGGATGTGACAATTACTGTATGTAGGAGGCGCAGCGTCCGTGCAAGCGTGCCAGCTTGTTTAAATGTGAAAGAGTTGGTAGATTTAGAATTCCAAGTATTTTTCTCCTGACCATGGCAAACGAAAAACCTGTTTCGCCAGCATGCTGGTCAGTAGAATATAAAATGTTTTCTTCGAGCCAGAAAGGAAGAGGGAGGAAGAACACAGGGGCGGGGTGGGGCCATGGGGGAAGAGAGACCAGACAGGTCTGAGATCAAGACAAAGAATGAGAAGGAACAGGCAGGGGGACCAAAGGATACGTGCTGGGAGCCAGCGTACAGCAGGAAGCAAACGGGAATTTCAACAAGCCTCAGGGAGGAAAATTATGATATCTGCATGGCTGCAAAGGGGCATATTTTTAGTAAATTCGAAAGTGATTTGCCACACACAGCACCATCCCACTCTGAGGGCCCTCCACCGGCTCTGGTAGCTGTGCCACGGATCAAATGTACTCCATAATTGCAGAGTCACTGCTACCCTCTTACCTCTAAACAGAGCAGATTAAAATAGCATGAACAGCTATAATAACAGGTTTGGGATTCGGCTTTTTACAGCCAGAAAAAATGCTTATGGAAATAAGGATTTTGCTGACTCTTTTCAAAGTGAAGAAAAGGAGAGAGAAGTGGCCTCCGGAGCTCAAGAGGGAACTGTATGTCCCCGGTCCAAACGGGCTCCGAGCTGCAGCATGCTGCCTCCCATCCAGATCCAAGGCGAAAACCAAGGATCGGGGCACCTGGATGCACTCTGGGACCACCTCGCCCACCCTGTCCCTTCCCTTCCCGCTGCGCGACCCGAGATGCTCGAAGACTGTTCAACCCCAGAGTGGCTGTCAGACTCCCCTGGCAGCTCCGGTGCCCCAACAAAGGGAACCTGGGTAGGATAAATGGTACATCAAGGGGCAGGTGACAGGCACAGGCACACTCTGTGGAAGACAAATTGACTGCACCGACCTAGGCCCCTTCAAAACCAGCCAAGGGTAGCACCAGTCAGTACCCCAAACCAGACACTGCTTATCTTTGAAGGCCTGAGCTCCACTTTCCACGATGACGAGCGTCTTCCAAAACACGCCTAGGAGGATCGGTGCTGCCAGCCCTCATTTAGTATTTACTGTGAGCCAGGTGCTAGGAAGGGTTTAATAAAAGGCACCACATCCTCATAACACATCCTAGAGGCAGCTCTTCCAATCCCCCATTTTGCAGGTGAGAAACCTAACGGTCAGATGTTTAAGTTATTTGCCCAAGACTCTACAGCTAACAAGTGTTTGAGTTAGGATTCAAACCCAGAATCGTCTGATTCCTGAAGCTGAGATCTTTGACCACCCCCACCCCCACCCCCGACCTGGGCCCACGTGGATGGCATCCCTCATCTCCAGAACCACGTCTCAGCCACTGTTCACATGGCCTTTGCAGAAGTGCCTGGGAAGCTGCCTCCCATAAAGCAGGAGCAGCCTGCCCCTCAGCCTGGGAGTCAGCCCCCCAGAAGTACTTCTGGGTGTTGATGCTGGTATGGGGCAGGCATGCAGGCCAGTGGACACTGCATCACTAGGGTGCATCACCCCCCCAATCACTGACTCCCCAGGATCCCCCCTACTCAGGCCCTCCTAAGGAAGCTGTGTGGCTCTAAAGGTTTCTCACTCCTCATTGTGGCTGTGGATGCTGCCAGTGGCCAGGAGAATGAGCTCCCAGAGTGGGAAAGAGATTTCCCAAAATCTTCACCAAAATGAAGCAAGAAGGCCTAGACTGGGGCAGGCCTGACTCTGAGTCCCGTATCCTCCCCATCAGATCTTGATTAACCGGCCTCACATCACAGTGATGCAGTCAGGAGGGCTAGGCGTGGAGGGAGGCCTTCTCTACACTCAGCCCCAGCCTCCAGCCCTCTGGGAGGTGACAGATAGGGACTCTAGAGCTCCACCTGAAGACACACGTGGAGCTGAATTCTCCAGTGCACAAGATGAATCACAGAACCCTTCCCAAAGCCAAGGGGAACACATGTGACACCTGATGAGTGAGACAGAGCTGTGCAAGGCCATGGCTTTGCCCACCCTGAGCCCTCCTGCCTCCCCGGCACCCCACAAGAATCCCATTCTGAGGGGACACCTGGATGGCTCAGCAGTTGAGCATCTGCCTTCGGCTCAGGGCATTATCCCAGGGTACTGGGATCGAGTCCCACATCAGGCTCTCCAGGAAGCCTGCTTCTCCCTCTGCCTGTGTCTCTGCCTCTGTCCTGTCCCTCATGGATAAATAAATACAAAACCTTTAAGAAAAAAAAAGAAAGAACCCCATTCTGAGATTCTCCCTTGTTCTCCTTCCCTCTTCTAACTGCCGCCGACCCAAGTAATGATGCACAGCCCATCCGACCATCTCCATCTCCCCCTGACCCACACCTGGAATGAGTGCATTCTCAGCAGCAGGAGCAACCATTACACAGGGTGTGTGCATGTGTGGGTGCGGGTATGTGCGCGCGCACACACGTGCTTATGGTGGGGTTGGCAGTGAGGGTTCGGACCGTTACAGTGCTTCTCTAATTTTAGTGCACACCAGAATGACCTAGGAGCTCATTTATACAAATTTCTGTTCCTACTCCAGGTTCTGAATTCATCCATCCCTGTGGGCCAAGGGATTTTAATGCGTAGCCTGTGGGATTCCCATGCAGGTGGTCAGCAGGCCACTCAGAGAACCCTGTGATCTCTGGGCTGCTGTGGAAGAGAACTATCCAGGGTAGGGATTCTCAGGGGAGGACATGCCAGGAAGGGACTTCACACATGAAGGGGCTTTTAAAATGCACATACGTCTCCCCTCCCGCCTCCATCCTCAGATACACACTGTCCCTCAGGAGTCACTGCTGCCACCAGGCTATGGGAGTCAAGGGTGCAACCTGGATTCCCCTGGAAGGAGAGGCACCAGGAGGGGAAAGGGTGGGCAGAGGTAGTGCAGCCCTGGTCCAGGCACCAGAGAGCCAGGGCTCAAAGTAGGGGCCAGGGGCAGCACTCCCTGTCTCTGCTCAACTGGAAAAAGGACAGGTTCTGGCCTTCAGGATGCTTCCGATCTGCAGAGGGACCCAGGCTACTCTACAGGAACGGTCAGGGTACGCCACAGCTAGTCCCAGAGGAAGAGTGATGCAGTGGAATGGAGTCTGTGTGGACTGGCAGGTGGAGAGGTCAGGGTGGCCCTTCCCAAGCCCATGGACCTGGGCCCCTGGCTTCAGTCGGGAACACACAAGAATTCGCACCTGTCCGGGGAAACCGTGCTCAGAACCTCAAGAGGCAGTATGTCTGGTTATGGCCCCAGCTCTCCTGGCCCTGTGGTCACTGCAGCTCAAGTCCCTAACCAACCCACCTCGATGAAGACAAGGCCGGGGTCCCTCCCAACAGCAGCACTCAGCTCCCCCTCATCAGGGGTGAGGAGCTGCGCTAACTTCTGCATCCTAGACCACAGCACCCGGCCCCTGCCCCGCCAGATTTCCTGGGCACCCCCCCACCAGGACTCAGTGGGGCAGGCCAGTCCACAGCGACATCACCCTGAGGGCCACCGCCACCCCAGTAACCTGCCATGCTCCCGAAGGGAGACACACGGCCAGAAGGAGCGGCTGCCAGGAAAACTCTGCCTGGATAAGGAAACGGGGAGAAGGCGATCACGAGGCGCCTGCTTTGTGGCTCCATCTAGATGGCTCAGCACAAGCAGCAGATTCACCTCGCTTTAAGAGCAGATGGGGCAGAGCTGGCGGGAGATGAAGGCATTATCCGTGCCTGGGCAGAAGGGACGGATTCCAGGGACGGAGCACAGAAGCAAAGGGTTCGGAGCCAGGAAGATCCTTCAAACGGCAGAGCCTCTGAGCGCGGCGGGTTTCAGCCCTTCCGCCCGGACTACCCACGCAGCCGGGCCGCGAGGCCGTGGGCCTGCCGGAGGGCACAGCGGCCCGGCCCGCCCGCTCCTGTTACGGAGGTGGACACGGCGGCAGCACGCAGACACAGATCTGCCCCAAAGCAGGGCTAACTTTGCCTCTCACCGATAGGGGCCGCTTTGGGGGGTCTGTTCTCTCTGTGGCCTCTTCCAGGAAAAACAGGTACATCTGTGGACTGAATTCCCTCAATGGGGGTTGGGTTGGACCCTACAAGACCTCATCTTGCTGCCCAAAGCAAAAAAGGGTCCAAAGGAAGGTAAAGGGGCCACTCCTACAACAAGGTGCGCCCTAGACACCCCCCAACTGCGAGTCTGCCTGTTGCCCAGGGAAAACCGAAGTGGGGGAGCAAAGGTCACTGGTCTGAGAGGACCACAGGAAGAGAACATCCACCATCTACTTCTCTGTCACCATGTCCCCCTTGTGAAGGAACTGGATGAGCCTTCTGCAGTCTTGACTGGAAAAAAAAAAAAAAAAAAGCTCTGGGAGGAAAACAAAAATGAAAATAAGAGTGACATCATGGGGGAATCGTGTGGGAACGCTGGCTGTGCCTTCTGATAGTTATGCGACCTTGGGCACGTTGCTCAACAGCTCTGGGCCGTGGATCCGCACATCTGAAGTGGAAAAGGCTCATGCCGCCTACCTCCCACCACAGCAGGCCACCCTGTGGTTATACATCAGGAAAGAAAGCCAGGGAGCAAAATGTTAAAAATTGGTAAACCCCAAATTGGTAAAGGTGATAGGAGAGTTCTTTTTTTTTTTTTAAAGACTTTACTTATTTGGGGGAGAGAGCAAGGGGGGGAAACAGAGGAGGAGGGAGGAGAAGCAGACTCCGCACTGAGTGTGGCTCGATCCCATGATCCCAAGATCACAACCAGAGCCAAACCCAAGAGTCCGACACTCATACGACCGAGCCACCCAGGCGCCCCGATAGGAGAGTTCTCTATATTATTCTTGAAACTTTTCTATAAGTTTCAAATCATTTCATGAAAATGAAATCCACAGTAATTTCCTTAGGGGGGGCTGAAATGGGGAGGATGAGAAATTTTAACTATCTTTGTATGGCTGCATTTTTAAAGATGAGTGTATGTGTTGCTATTGTGTTGTGTTTTGTTTTTTAACTACAACAAGAATGTAAAGGACAATAGGTAGATGAGGATCTGCAGGAGGCACAGAAAAGAGAGTAATAGTTAATGCTCTCCTGCCCGCACCTGCTCGTCCCCTCCCTTAGGGCTGGGCGAGCACGTGGATGGCCATGCCCTGGTCACATGCAAGCTCCCAGAGGGCAGCAGGCTGACTCTGTCTTGCTCTTGAGCCCTCTTCCTCCATGGCCTTGAACCGCACTCTGCACTTGATGATCCTCCAATACCTGTGTCCGACTGACCATGCGGAGTGAGAGGCTGGAACAGGTGCGTGGGCAGAGCCACCAAGGACGGACATTTTCATCAGCCTGGCTTGGCTTAACTGTGTCCTTCTGGTGCGAGGAGCTCGGGTTTCCGGGATGTGGCCAAGAGACGCCGATCTGCCAGTGGCCGCAGTGCTGAGGCCTCTCAGGGCTATGGGCCCAAGGGGTTAATGTTTGGGTATTTGTTCCTGTCCCACAGTCCCCTCTCTAAATGCCCAGCCCTAATCCCAGAGCTTAGCAAGGGTGGAATTCCAGAACACCTCAGTTCCGGACCTTGTTTGGTAGGAGGTCGGGGGCCGAAACTATGGGAGAGATTCCGAGGGGCAGCAGGAGAGGCTGGGAGAGACATTTGGGGGCAAACCTGAGAAGTCTGCCACCAGCGCTGCCTTTTCTGTCACCACAGCCAGGAAGACATGGCCACCGGAGCCCGTCGTCTTCTCACGGCCTCTGCTGTAAGCACTGGTGACACTGATGTATTAAAAAATAAAGAAGGCTGTTTGCTTCCATGAGTTACCCTGACCCTGCGGCGATGTGTCTCGCATAACACCCACGGTGGCTGGTAAATTGAGCAAACATGACATAGATGTCCTGGGAGTCACAGAACCAAGCTGGACTTTGCTCCCCATTATCCCCCAACCATCTCCCCAAAGCAAAGTGACCTTAAAAGCAAAATCCATCTGCTGAAACCCTGTTGAGATTATTCATATGTTTTGATTCCTAATTCAAAAATAATAAGTGGTTCATGGGTTCCAAGTTTAAAAATATATTCATCATCTGGTCTCTGTAGTAGAACATATCCCACTGGCTCGGAACACACACCGCCAAAGACTCCGCGCACCGGCCTGGTGCCCATATGGTCATTTAGCCATAGGTGACAGCAATGCCTGGCCTTACACCACCCCTTTTTATTCTATTAAAAATCCTATTTTAAGGCCACTGTCAATAAGAGCCTTAACTTCTCTGGACGGAGGAACTAAGAGACCAACAAACTGTAAATCCACTTGCTCCTGATGATTCCTCGGGACAGAGCAACCATTAAGCATGAGAAATGGGAATTCATGCTTAATTTCAAATCCATGTGTGCTCCAATGTGGAGAGCAGCTCATTAGTGTGTTAATAGCCAACAGGACCCAAGGCCATCCTCACACATTCCTTCATTCCTTCTCCAGAAAGTCCTCTCTAGACTTACACATACATATGTGTATATATATTTATACATGTATGAAGCCATTCATCCTAAATGCAGGACATCAACAATGAGGTTCAGATTCTAACCTGGCATCAGCACTGTCTTGGCATTGTGTTTAGCCTTCCCATCTACCGGGATCTCCTTCTGGGGGCCCCAATAAGGCCCCTTCCAATCCACAGGCCCAATGGTAGATCCCAGCAGCCATGTCGTACTACATAACTGCTATTGTGTGTGACCGTACCATGTAACCCCAAAATACATACATTGAGGGATACTTGGGGGGCCCCATGGTTGAGCATCTGCTTTTGGCTCAGGTCCTGGGATCGAGTCCCACATCAGGCTCCTTGATGACAGCCTGCTTCTCCCTCTGCCAATGTTTCTGTCTCTCTCTGTGTCTCTCATGAATAAATAAATAAATAAAATCTAAAAAAAAAAAATTCTTGAAACCCTGATGGCCAATGTGATTATATTTAGAGAAAGGACCCCATACAGAGATCATTAAGGTTAAATGAGATCACAAGGGTGGGGCCCTATTGGAAAGGATTAGTGTCCTTATAAGAGAGACACCAGAGAGGTTGCTCGCTCTTATTTGCTATCTTCTCCCCACTCTCTACCACATGAGGACACAGTGAGAAGGGAGACATCTGCAAGCCAGGAAGAGAGCTCACCAGATTCTGACCATGCTGGAACTTGATCTTGGCCTTTCCAACCCCCAGGCTGTGAGAAAACAAATCGTATCATTGAAGCCACCCAGCCTGTGGTTTTTGCTATGGCAGCCCAAGCAAACGAAGACAAAAGCCCTCATCACAAAGCCTTCGGTGAGTGACTGACCTAGGGCAGACACCCATCCAAACTATATCAGCCAGATTCCCTCTCTTCTAGAATTGGGGATATGGGCATGGAAAATTCTATTAGGTCTTATCACACGTAAACCAGGGAGTCCCAGACCAGCATCTAAAGATCACTTGTTTGCAGAGAGATAAAAATGAAACTGGATGCACGGCCCAAAGTGAGGATGAGACAAAGAAAGAGAATACTGCCTGAGTTTCTGACAACTAGCTCTTGGTTCCGTTCACCTGCCTTCAAAGGTGGGGCTCTATCCCTACCCTTGGGCTCCAGGAAACACTGCTAGATCACAATAACAAATCCTCTTATTGGGCTTAAGCTAGCACAAATTGGGGCGGGGTGGGGGGGGCTTTCTGGTTTTTTTGTTTGGGTTTTTTTTTTAACACAACCAAAAAAGCCCTAAGTAGTATATAGGAACACGGACTTTGAGGCCCTTAAAAGCCGAGACAGTGCCATGCCCTCCATGTTTATTTACCCCACTCTAATGGTAAATGTTTGCATTCTACAGAAACCAAGGTGACAACTGTCCATTGAACTGAACCAATGGGTACATGCCACAAAATGCTCCCTGAGGAACCAGAAACAGAACACAGCCAACTCAAGTTCCAGACAAAAATCACTCTTAAGTAATAATTACCTCTTTGCTGGGCCATAGCTTTTACACAGATTCTAAGGATACCATGTTTTTTCTCTGTTATGTGCCTCACATACAGGGTATGCATTCAGCAAGTGAAGAATAAAAGGCCGTTTCCATTTCTGATCCCACCCTCTGCCAACCATACCAGGCACACATCTGCTAGAATAAATGGTTGCTATAGAAATCACCATTTTTGGAACAGGCAAACCCAGAGTCTATGAAGAACGCAGCCATCTCCGTACTCAGTGAAATCTGGGGGCCTGGGGCTCGGGAAGCGTCTTAGCCAACAGCCAGTAGCTTGTAACCAAACTGACCTAAGACAGGGACATGATACCTCACATCTCAGAGAATCTATCTTGACAGTCAAAAGTGAAGAGTTGCCAACAGAAGCTGAGGTTACACTAGAGGACCCTCCCTTGAGAGTAGAGTCACAGTTTGGAGACATCTGTGAAATTCTATAAAACTGGCACTGTAGGGATCCCTGGGTGGCGCAGTGGTTTAGCGCCTGCCTTTGGCCCAGGGCGCGATCCTGGAGACCCGGGATCGAATCCCACGTCGGGCTCCCGGTGCATGGAGCCTGCTTCTCCCTCTGCCTATGTCTCTGCCTCTCTCTCTCTCTGTGTGTGACTATCATAAATAAATTAAAAAAAAAAAACTGGCACTGTAACATCATGGGTGAAGGTTTGGTATCCGGGATCAGACACTCCCAGACACTGGGCTCCACCACCTAGAAGCTGCGTAGTCCTTAGCAAGTCACTTACCCATTCTGTGTCTCTCTTCTCATCTGTAAAATGAAGATAATAACAGCCCTAATTCATGGGATTACTGAAATTATTAAGCAAGATGATATACATAAGTAGGGGTGCCTGGGTGGCTCAATTAAGCATCTGCCTTCAGTTCAGGTCATGATCCCAGGGTCCTAGGATGGAGTCCCATGTTGGGCTCTCTGCTCAGTGTGGAGTCTGCTTCTCCCTCTCCCTCTCATGTGCTCTCGATCTCTCTCTCTCTCTGTCAAATAAATAAAATCTTTAAAAAGAAAAGAAAAGATAATATACATAAGTATTCAACTCATGGCAGCAATGTATGTGGTATTTTTACTAAGGACCCACGGTGCTAGCCAGAATCAAGAACCAGACTCGGGGAAAGCAGAGACAAAGAACAGAGCCATGGATTTCATGTCTTGATTTGGGGAGGAAATAACCTTCTCATCTCACTGGAGGCCCAATCATGAGTTAGACCTTCACTCTAAAACCTGGGGAGGGTTGCCAGGACCTCAGTGCTCCCATTCAGAAGCTCTGGTACTCTGAGACAGTTCACAACCACAGTGGGCACCTCTTCCAAACTCTACCCTCAGTGACCTCCCAGTGGCAGCCTGAAATTGACCGTGGTGGGAGTTATCTATCATGCAAATCAGTAAATGCTACAAATCAGGTACCTTTTTCTATCCTGGAGAATTTGTTATGAAACATTTCCTAGCACATCAGTGAAAAAGCTTCCTCACCAGGGAAGAGGGATCTGAAAAACATTTTATACTTGAGAGTCGGTACAATCTAAGGTTTCTCTGAACAGGGATAAACAGGATTTCAGAGGACCCAGGAATGCAACTACATATCCCTGATTGGCCCTCTAAGTTTCGTTTCCAGCCATCAAACTGTAGAAACTAGCATCCTGGCAAAGCCCTGTCAAAGGAGGCGCCATCTTGGAGATAAGAGGGAAAGAAGGGTCCTGAAGATTTGGAGATTTGAAGAGCGTAAGTCTGCAGACCAGACCCGCAGACTGTGATCTGAGAGATCCCTCCTCTGAAGAGAGGTACCCCTCGCTCCAGAGCAAACAGCCTGCCTGGGGAAGAGCTCTCCTCCCCAGCAGCACCACTGCCATGTCAGAGGCTGGTGAAGAGTCCCGGCTCGTCCACCTCCTCTGCTGTGTGACACCAGGCAAGGTGCTAGGCCACCCTGAGCTTCAGTTTATTATCTGTACTTTGATTTTACAGTACTTACCGCAAACCTGTTGTGAGGATTAAATAAGATCTGGCTTTTAATAATGCCTAACACAGGACTGACCTAACATAAGCATTCACAAGAAGAGGGCTGTTGTTCCGGTTGTTGGTAAAAACCCACAGTCCTAATCACTGCAGAGACCCAGACAAAAGTTTTCCACATCCAGGTGAGACCAGAGTCCTCCACCACACTGTCCAACCGTAACCTTCTGTGGTCCCACACCTCTAACACAGCCCCTATTAGGTTATCTTGTTCTAACTTCATGGGGAGACAGGCCTGTGTGCCACTGAGAAGAGCAGTGGACACAGAATTAGTGGGTCTTTTGGAGGGATTCTTCGGAGGAAATCCTGCAGGTGACTCCAGGGTTCCCAAAGGGGACGGTGGAGGGCTGGTGCTCTCCAAATTCTAAGATATCATGATATATGTTCAAGAATTAGTCAAGACTACAAAAATAAAAATAAAAATCCTCCCCCAAACTCTAGTCTGTATCCCCCAGATCCTGTAGATTTTATGAAGCAATCAATATGCATTAGATCCAACACACTAATTTCAGACACACACCTGGGGTCCTGTGATAAAGTCAGTTGTGTCTATGCAACCAAGGATGAAAATTTCAGAGAGCCATGATTTCATCAGTCACCAACTACAAAGGATTAATTAGGAGCGAGCGAAGAGCTCATGGCTCGGGAACCCAGACCCAAGGAAAATATCTATCTCTGCTCTCCAGATGTCAGCACACAAACGAATAAAGGTCTTTGATGAAAACACTTCTCATTATTCAGGGGACTCCAAAAATACTGTTTTCTGCCATGGAATTAAGACACTTTTGATTCTTATACATTCTAAAAGATCATCAAACACCAATGAACACAACTGAATTAGTATACAGACTTCTGCTTATCGAAATATCTTTCCTTCAAGACCCACTACAATTATACAGACTACGTCTTCAGAGTTTTTCCAAGATCTCAAACAGCATGTCCAAAATATAAATAACTATTTCTCCACCCAGAACTTCTTCTATATTCCCCCCGCCCCCATCGACCATCTATCCAAGCAAAAGCTCAGGACTCTCTCAACTCTCTCCTCATAACCCTCCTGCCTAATCCACGGGACCCATCCACCACACCCCTACCATGTGCCCTTCATGCTCCACCCCACCACTGCCATAATTCAGCCTACATTCATTCTCAGTCCACCCCCAAAAGGCTTCTGACTCCAGGCTAACTCCCACCTATCCACCCTCAGTGCCACACTCAGAATGCTCTTTTTAAGTTTTATTTATTTAAGGGACACCTGGGTGGCTCAGTGGTTGAGCATCTGCCTTTGGCTCAGGGTATGATCCCTGGGGTCCTGGGATCAAATCCCACATTGGGCTCCTTGTGGGAAGCCTGCTTCTCCCTCTGCCTATGTCTCTGCCTCTTTCTGTGTGTCTCTCATGAATAAAAAAAAATAAAATAAAATCTTTTTTTAAAAGTTTTATTTATTTAAGTCATCTCTACACCCAACATGGAATTCGAACTCATAACCTGGAGATCAAGAGTCACAGGCTCCTTCGACGGAGCCAGCCAGGCACTCCTGAGAACTCTCTTTCTAAAACACACTTCCTGTTATTTTGCTCCCCTGATAAAAATCTTTCAGCATCTTACAAAATGGAACATAGGTCCTTTTGCTGAGCAAGCAAGACCTTCATAACGGGCTCAACGTCACCTCCAACCGACACCTCTACCCACTTCTTTACACACCTCGAGCTCCAGTTAAATCAAATGGTTGCCGGTCCTCTGCCCCGTCCTCCCTGGGCCTTCGTATATGTTGCTCTCTTCCACCTGGAATGCCTTTCCCTGGTCTCACCGGTGACAGTCCTCTTTTATCTCTCAAAACCCTGCCTAGATGTCTTCTCAGCAACTTTGTGTGCGGCCCCTCCCAAGGCCTCCTTTCCCTCTACACCTTGTGTTTCATTTGATTCCGACTTTTTTATTATACTATAACGTACTGCACATTTGTTCCCTGCTAGCTTAGGAGATTCTCAGGGACAAGGACTACATCTCTGGATTTCTGTACATCCATTGTCTGGTATATAGTAGGACTCAATAAATACTTGTTAACTGAGGGAGTCAGACGTACTCCTGGCCCTCCTGAAGTTTCTGGTGCACTTTCTAATAAGTAGAAGGCAACAGGTTTTATTCTACTTTTTATTACAGCCATTTGAGTACTAGCTTGAACCCTAAACTAAGAGCTAAGAAAAGGACTGTGCTTCCCCATTACATCTCCAGAAGAGCCAAAGTCATCCAGTAGGTATTCAGTAAATATTTGATGAATTGAATAAAGTGAGTTCAAAGCTCCTCTCCAGGACCTAAAGACCTAGCTTTAAAACACATACACACAACACTCACACATACACAATGCTCAATCACCTACTTAGGAGGCCCTGAGAGGTTTCCAAATGCCCAAATATCCATCTTCTGAGCAGAGGGTTACAGAAGGTCAGATTCCAACCTGAGAACGAGGTGAAGTTCCATCAAGCTGAAAAAGAAGACTAGACCATTTCAGGTCAGTGGCTCCCAGATGCTCACATCCCCATCACCCCCTACTTCACCTAGAATGTCCATTAAACACACTTAAACACGTTACTTCTTTCTTCCAGCACTTTCTGCCACCAATTTTAGCAAACCTTGGGGCTGGGAGTTGGAAGGAACATTTTCTAGGCAAATTAAAAAAAAAAAAAAAAAAGGACCATGGAAACCCATCTCTAGTGTCTATTTCTAGTGGTTCTGGTCCCCTGATGAGAGGACAGCGTGGGGAGCAGATGCGGCCTGCAGCCCACCACTCCCAACAAAAACGTGGAAGTCAACACGCGAACACACGTGTATATATGAGGAGCCGGTGTGGCGATCCCTTCCACACAGCAGGCAGACACCCTGCCTCTCCGTCCTCCCCTCCCTCTCCCTGGGAAAGATAAATTAGTGGGTTGTCAGTAGAGGACAGCCAAAGCAGTTGTGTTTCTGTAAAGGGGCAGTGGAAGTGTCTTTGATTAATGAAACCTTAATACGAGGCCGTTAGACAGCCTCTCGTCAGCCACTGAAGGAAGACAGATCCCTTCAGACAGGGAGAAAGTCCTGCTGCACACCCTCCTGCTCCTACCTCGAATGAGCTCCTGCTCTGGGAAGAAATGTGTGGGACCCATGTCTCTCCCCCTAGAAGAATGCAGACTCTCGCCTTCTCACTAAAACCAACACCTGCCGATGTGCTAAGAGTCCTCTTGAAGTTCCAACAATAGACATCAAAGCTGATGTTTGGAAGTTGAGATAACAAGGGAGTAAAAAAAAAGAGAGAGACAGAGAGAGAGAAGAAAACAACACCAACAAAGGTCTGTCTCACCTTTGACCTCTGGAGAGGAGACAGACCTCCAAACACTTTAAACAGTGCTAGAGGACACACACTCTTTCCCTGCTCTGGTCACATCCACATACAAAACCAATGGGTCCTTCCTCTAGAACGTCTTTCCCAGAGACGGGATTGCAAAGCTTCAGTTTCTCAGGTGAGGGTAGAAAAACTAAAAGGAATCTACAGGTTTGCAGCTATATTCCAGCCTTACCCAACCTCTTCCTACATCCGCCCCCACCCCCAACAAAAGAAGGAAAGGAAGGGATCTGTGCTCCTGAGATCTTTATTTCTAGGCCCCTGTACTCACCTGCAGGGCTTTTACAAAAATCAGCTCATGACTGAAAAGTTCCAGGGAACACTTTAACCTCCCCTCCAGATTCCATCCCTTGTGCTAAAAAGTAATGTAAGTTCTGTTCTTGGAAGAAACTCCAGCAAGAACTGAAGCAAACTTTTCTCTTTTTTTTTTTTTTTTGCAGACACTTTGTAGTATCTATATATACTCTATGCTCCTCTATATCACTAAGGCTCAGTTCAGCAGTGAGCACATGGTTCGAGCAGGTGGGAGAACTGAGAAACTGTTAAAATATTTCGGACATTCAAAGGTCTACAGCGTGACATAAAAAACCACCCATATACACTGAAGCCTCCTGTGTGCCCCTCCCCAGTCAGATTTCCAAGGACATTTGTCTCACTGATTTCCTACTTCAAGTCTCTATCCACTATTCTGTCTTTCAACAAACATCAACTGGTCCCCCATTTTGTGGCAGACACTGTACCAAGTATGAGGGGCACATTCTACAGACATCTCCAATTAGATTACCAGGTTATTCTAGATACTTAAGAGAAGAATCATGGTATTTCTACTTACTTCCTGAAAAATATGTCATGGCAATAGAAATAGCAGTATTTCTACTGAACCACCACCTGGAGGGTATAAGAGCCAGTAGAATTATTTTTTCAGTAACAATTTCCTCCCTGTGATCTATTCCAACTACTAATAGATCAACTTTCTAATAGAAAAAGGATAGGAGCTTGGTCACCTCATGTTACTTAAAACTTGGTTCATCTAGCCAACATCAACTTTTTGTTGAATGATTGACTACATGAATACATGAATACGTAAACACAAGAATGAATGCCAGGTTTTGGTAGAAGACCAACTGGATGACTAGACAGCGAACCTCAACAGATTTGGCTTGGAATAAGGCAATCCCAGCTAGCTGCATGTAGGAAGAGGAAACAGAGGACAGGAGATCAAAATAGAATGAGGGGCAACACAGAAGGGTCATCTACAGAATGTATGAATTTTTTAAACCTCCTCTCCTGAACAAATGCCAAACTAGGAAACACTTCACAAGGGCAAAGATCATGACTATTTGTCCTACTCCATCTTACTCAAAGCAAAACACCTGTTGGGTACTCAATAAATATCTGTTGAATAAGCTGCCACGAACTCACCTCTGTCTGAGAAAAGGACAGGATCAGATGCATTTTTCATTTGGGAATATTTGTGGGGTTTTTTAAGATTTTATTTATTTATTCATGAGACACAGAGAGAGAGAGAGAGAGAGAGAGAGAGAGAGAGAGAGGGAGAGGGAGAGGGAGAGAGAGAGAGGCAGAGACACAGGCAGAGGGAGAAGCAGGCTCCATGCAGGGAGCCCGACGTGGGACTCGATCCTGGGTCTCCAGGATCATACCCCGGGCTGAAGGCAGCGCTAAACCGCTGAGCCACCGGGCTGCCCCATTTGGGAATATTTGGAGATCAATGCTTTGGAATCCCCTCTTCTTTGGTTTTTTCCCTTCTTCTTCCCCAAACCCCAACCAGCATCCAAGTCAATGCCTCCACCATATCTATGTAAAATACACACAATGTTGTTGGACCTTGAGGCCCCACGCACCACTTTTGAAGGATGGGCCAGTCTCAGAAGGGTGTATGGGATAAAGGGATGGAGGAGAGTTGATCTGTTTGGTAAATTACCTGTTCATAAATTATACACTGATGGCTAAGACAGCGCTGAATTCAAAGATGAGTCAAACAGAATGACAAGATCTCTGCTCTCAAACAAAACTCTAAGAAGGAAGAGGAGATATACAGAACTATTTCTGCCCTAAGTCAGAAAGCAGGAGGCACTCTGAGAGGTAAAAATGAAGTATATGGAACTAGAGATGGTTTTATAGAGTTTTCAAGTAAGTCTTAAAGACTGGGTAGGACAAGTAGGAAAGATGGGGTGAGTCTGCCTTCCGTGGAAAGACAACTCTCAGGAGGAGTGTCTTCAAAATAGGGAAATCTGTGCTGTGTATATGTGCTAAAAGCATCAGACCAATATTCGCCTTAGAGAAGGGGTACTCGGGATCCCTGGGTGGCTCAGCATTTGAACACCTGCTTTTGGTCTGGGGCGTGGTCCTGGAGTCCCAGGATGGAGTCCACATCGGGCTCCCCGCATGGAGCCTGCTTCTCCTTCTGCCTGTGTCTCTGCCTCTGTCTCTCTCTCTCTCTCTCATGAATAAATAAATAAAATCTTAAAAAAAAAGAGAGAGAGAGAGAGAGAGAGAAGTGGTTCTCAGTGGAATTCTTGACAGAGAAAAATCAACCTTTTAACATAATTCATTCTCTCTTTTCTTCCCCGCCCTCTCCCTCCATCATACAGCGATCGCTCTCTCTCTCTCTCTCTCTCTCTCTCTCTCTCTCTCTGGATACTCTCCCCAAATGCAAATTCTAAAATGTGACCATTAAAGGCTTTATATATCCATTCTACAGATATCATTGTGACATCTTTAAATTCAATAAATTATGAAGACATTATATGATAAAAGGAACCATAGAATTATAGCACAGATGATCAACTGGGAAACATATCTGCTATGCATTCAACAGATAGGTTTTTTTCTGCATATTTTCTTAAAACTTTAATTTTTTTAATTTATTTTTTAATTCAAGTATAATTAACATACAGTATTATATTAGTGTACAGTATACTGATTCAATAATTCTATACATTTCTCAGAGCTCATCATGATAAATGTTCTCTTAATCCCCTTCACCTGTTTCACCCATCCCCCCTACCACCCTTCTAGCAACCACCAATTTATTCTCTAGAGTTAAGACTGTGGGTTTTTTTTTTTTTTTGTCTTTTTCTCTATTCATTTCCTTCATTTCTCAAATTTCACATATGAATTAAATCATATGGCATTTGTCTTTCTCCGTCTGACCTATTTCACTTAGAACTATACCCTCTAAAAAAAAAGAACTATACCCTCTAAATCCATCCACGTTGTTTCAAATGACAAGATTTCTTTCTCTTTTATAGCCCAGTACTAATCCATTGCATGTATGTGTGTGTATTTATACATATGTGTGTATATACATATACATATGTGTGTGTGTGTGTGTGTGTGTGTGTGTATATATATATATATAAACATTTTCTCTATCCATTCATCTATGGATGGACACCTGGTCTGCTTCCGTATCTTGGCTATTGTAAATAATGCTGCAATAAACAATAAACACAGGCTTGTATTTATCTCTTCCCATTAGTGCTTCCATTTGCTTTGGGTAAATACACCACAGTGGAATTACTGGGTCATAGGGTAGTTCTATTTTTAATTTTTAGGCACCTCCACACTGTTTTCCACAGTGGCTGCACCAATGTGCATTCCCCTCAATGGTGCATGAGAACTCCCTTTTCTCCATATCCTCACCAACACTTGCTTCTTCAACAGATAAAAGCTTAATATTTCTGACTCATGTAAAAAGAAAATCAGGAGTGCCTGGGTGGTGCAGTTGGTTAAGCATCCAACACTTGGTCTTGACTCAGGTCATGATCTCAGGGTTGTGAGATCGAGCCCCACATCTGGCTCCAATCTCACCACTAAGTCAGCTTGAGTTTCTCTGTCCCTCTCCCTCTGTCCACCCCCACAGAGAGAGGAGCACCCCCTCTCTCTTGCAAATGAATAAACTTTAAAAAAAGAATCAATATATGTTTAAGGAGGAGATAAAAACCCAATAGAAAAACATGCAAAATGTTTTAAATTTGTGATGTAGCCAAGTTTATCCATCTTTTTTCTATATACTTTGGGTTTTATATATAACTTTTCAAAAACATATATTACATTATTCAAAATGTATATTTCTACACATGCACACCCAAGAAAATGCATCTGACAAGTGCTCACAAAAAATAAGTTCCTTCTTTACTGAAGTAAGTCTAGAAGTCTCAAAAAAAAAAAAAAAACAGAGTTAGGGTAAAAAAGGAAAGAGGGAAAACGTGTCTCCTCAATAGACAACAAAAACACCAGAGATAAATAAAATCAGCATCCTGGCATCTGAAGATCCTGAAAACCTAGACTACAGATTAAATTAATTAGGAAAACCACCCACCACAAACCAATAGCACCAGGAGAGGGGGACAGGAGAAGAAGAATGCGAGGATGAAGTTCTGTCAAAACAAACGTGTCAGAATAGCTTGTGTAAAAGAACTCCCAAAGGAACTTTCAGCCCTTCATGGGACACGGTGGTCTCTGCATCTCATTCATAATGTTTGCCTTGGCTGAGGTTCTAAACCACAAAAACATCTGTACAGAAGGAAGCAACTGATTTCAATGAAATCATTCTGGAAACTTTTCACATATTCAGAGTAATTTCATGAAAGGACAATGCGCTTAATGGTTCGCACTGGGAGGACAATCTTGTGGTTAGCAGGACTGGCCAGTCACGCTCTCTCCCATCGGTGTGGAAGCGTGCGTGTGTGTGTGTGTGTGTGTGAGAGAGAGAGAGAGAGAGAGAGAGAAAGGGAGTTTGGAGAGGAGGGGAGGAGAGATAAACCATTTCAGGAGCATAGCCAATTATACAGGTTGGTTTTAATTTTGAAACTAGTACTTAAATACCAATGGTATTGCCTTCAGCTCTCTGGAAACTACAGTGTAATTAGGTTCACTCAACTTAACTTAAAACATGTCCAGTCATTAAAATTTTTCTTGATCCAGCCAAGTTATTACACACACACACACACACACACACACACTCACTCTCAGATCTCTAAGCCAAAAGTACATCAAGTCCCCAAGAAACAGCAAAAACATGTCACTGCTTTTCAGAAACACACACTCGTGTTTCGTGACCTTCCTTAAAGATAATGTTCTCACGATTAATTAATTTATGAATAGTTCCCCCCCAACATGCACAACAGGTTCCATGCAAATTCTGGAGCTTTTAAATTATACTGTTAATGAAAGCAAATAAAGGCAGTTAAAAGGCAATTTGCTCAATTGGTGTTAATATTTAAGCACAGCATGTGTAAAAACAAGATCACAGAATTCAGTTTTTACCAAGAAAACTTTAACCCAACTTCATTTCCAAAAGATCAGACGCGTTACCGAGAATCTTTTTCCCCCTACCCTTCAGCGTCAGGTAATGAGGCTTTTTATTAAGTAAATATTTCACATTAACCTCATCAGTTTCTATCACTTAGAAATTCCAATCTATAAAATCAAATCAGCTTAATCATGTTTAGATTAGATCCTGCATCCTGAAGGCAAACTAAATTGTTTACATCTTCCCCCTCCTTGGCACACGCACGCATCGAGATTCCAAGGTGTGAGAATAATAGGAAGGTTTCCGCCGCCCCCCTGATCCTGTGGTCTCCCCCCATGCCGGACCCTCATTTCTAGAACCTGCACCAGCAAAACCAGCACGGCCAGTCTCGGCATCTCTGCCAGCTGTTTCAGAAGCACTCATACAAAAGCCCTAAAAGTTGACAAGCCGGACCAGAGCAGCTGCTGTGGCTTTGTGTGGAGCGTGCCAGACGCCCCTACAAAAAGGGGAAACTGTCCAGGGGTCAGATCAGTAACACGTGACTGCCCCTGGCAACCCCAGGTTACCGCTTTGGGGGGCGGGGGGGCTCTGCACGCCAGGGTGCTGAAGACCGCTTTATGTCCAACTGTCAACTTTGCATCTGGGTGAAGTGCCCCAAATCTCCCAGAAAGTCCAAGCCTTCGGAGAGGACTATGGGGGGGCGGGGCACAGTGAGGAGGGTCAGCCTCTCTCTGACACTGAAGGTCTAAGCCCCTTGCAGACACACACACATCAGTCGCCCACATCCTCCACACCCTTCTCCGGGAGTCTAGTGCCTTCAAAACATAGTGTTTCAAAGTACTATGATTTTCCATATGATGTTGAACATCTTCAAAGTACTTGAATGACCCGGCTCCCTCCAAAAGTCCCCCAGCCACCCCTTCCTCCCCCCATTCCTGGTTCCTGTAGCATACCTCAGTTTCCCTCACTGCTCTGCCCAGCGGTTCAACTGAACCACAAAGTCCACACTGCCCTCGAAAACCAAGCCCCCCTGGGGCAGCCCCGGTGGCGCAGCGGTTTAGCGCCGCCTGCGGCCCGGGGTGTGATTCTGGAGACCCGGGATCAAGTCCCACATCAGGCTCCCTGCATGGAGCCTGCTTCTCCCTCTGCCTGTGTCTCTGCCTCTCTCTCGCTCTCTCTGAATGAATAAATAAATCTTCAAAAAAAAAAAAAAAAAGAAAAAGAAAGAAAACCAAGCCCCCTGCGAGAGCTAGTGCCGTCTGCACCTGGCCAGCTCTGCACACCCAGCTCCTGCCCCGCATCTGCTAGGGGAACCTGCTGGCAGAACACCCCCAGGACACCCTGGTCTCCAAATTCCAGTGCTCCATCTCACCCTTCCCCCTCCTCCTCCCCAAGCCTGCTTATCCCCAAACCATTTCTATTCGATTAAGGGGACTGGCTGTGGCTAGGATGTTTACATTAGGCTCACTTCCAGGCCATAACCCGTCCTGAGGGAACACATTCCTGATCGGGGCAATAGAAAAAACTATGCAAAACATCTGGGCAGCTCTGTGCTCCCCACTCTGGCCTTGGGGAACTCCCATCAACCTTCGGTCCCCGCAAGAGTGAGCAGCTCCAGAGCATGAGGGGCAGGGAGTGGCCTCGAGGGTCAGGGATGCCAGGGAAAGCTGCAAAATATTTTCAGGCTCAGCCAAGGATCCCATACCTCAAAGCACAAAGAACCAATCTCACTCAGCACAGACCAGCTATGACTTCTGGGGAACCAGGACTTTCCAGAAGGCCAGTGCGGCACTGAGACAAAGTTCCTTAGCCAACTGCCACATTCAGATGGAGAGCTACAGAAAGGCCAAAGGGAGTTCCACTAAAGAAGAAACATGCAGACATCCCAATAAAGGGGACATGCCCCGTACTCTCCCCTTCATGCTCACGTCCTCTCCCATGGGCTCCCCTCCCCAAGGGCCAGGTCTCCTGTCAACAAAGCCTTGGGTCAGGACGACAGATGCACCCCAGCCCCAAAATGGGACTGACCCACTGAAGAAGCATAACCGAAAGTCTGGTGAAGTCAATTCTGGCCAGATGCCCTTGCCTACCCATCAGCACTCAAGCCACTCTATCCCAACAGCCATGGAGAAAATCCACGAAGGCCTTAAGAGCACAGGCTAAGCAATTAGACAGACCTGGGTCTGATTTCCAGCCATCCAACTTAAAAGCATGGGCTAACTACCCAACTTTTTTGAACTTCTGTGTATAAATAAGGCTTCTCATCTGTAGCACCCTGAAGGTCTAAGCGCCCTGCAGACACCCACACATCAGTCGTCCAAAAGCATCCCCACTGTGGGGACTGAACGAGGTGATGGGTACCAACGCTGTGCTCCGAGCCTGCCATACCACAGGTGAGCCGACCCACGGGAGCTCCCCGACCCGACACCCAGGGCAATCAGCCGCCCCTGCCCAGCAAGCCCTCCTCAACCCCATGGGCAGTTTCCTAATAGCTCAGGTGTCTTGCAGGGAGCTGGGTGGGAGGGGAGGTGGACCAGCTTAACGTTTCACCGCGATGTTAAAGAGAACTCCTTCCAGAACAAGGAAGCAGACAGCTATGACAGAGGAAAGACCCACGAACAAGCACATGGGACCCCGGTTCCACTTCAAAACTCAGAGGCTGTGACTGCTTCTGTAAACACGGAAGCTGGCTCGCTGATTCACACGGGGCTTTTTCTAAAAAGGAAGAGGACCAGAAAAAAGATCGCGAAGATGCTGGAGAGGATGGGTGTCCTCGCTCGGGAGCCACAAGACTCAGGAGCTGCTTCCTAATGGCTGCAAATGTTTTGTACACTCAGCTACTCCACGTGCCCTCTTGCATCAGGGCCTGGGGTCTCTGCGTGAACGCGGGCACCAAAAGACCATCTGGGCTGCCGTCTTACACACAGAAGTTTAAATAGCTCGATGAATGAACCTAGGAATTAATGAATGATGAAGCCGTATGGTCCCAGGCAGCAAACCCTCCCACGAGCAGCAAACCCTCCCCGCATCTCCTGCGATGAATGCTCCCTAAGTGTGAGCCCACGATAATAATAATGAAGGTGGGAGGGGGAAAGAGATCCCATTACAAGGCAGACTTAAAAACACACCAAAACCTAGTCCCAAATCTCCCACTACGTTCTCTAGTCACATCACCAGGTTAATCTGAAAAATCTCTCCCCCAGTAGGACAAAAACAAAATCAAAACCAAAAACCTGTACTACACACTACCTCCGGCCCTCCCCGTCTGGTGCTGTTCCTCCTGGAAACACATCTATCTCCAAGGTCATTTTTTACCAGCATATCATGGAATCAAGAGCATGTATTTTCCCAAGATGCGTTTGCATTTATCCACATCACAGGGTTGAGAAAAAGTCAGGGTTCCACACCCAGTCGCAGGGAAAGAAAGAATCTTTTAGTCACTTCTCGTAAACACACAATTGTTCTTCGGGGGTGGAAATTCTTAGCAATCCCTTCAGTCGGCTCAAAAGTCCTTTTATTTGGAGAAGAGAGAGAGGATGCAAGAGAGGATCCCTCTGAAAAGTGACCTGGGGCTGCCGGGTTTGTTCACTCCAAACGACCAAGCATTTCACCGCCAAGGAGGCCAGAGCAGGCGGCAACAGAGAGAGCTAAATGAGATCTAAACACAACGTGTTTTACAGTGCACGTTACCAGGTCCATAAAGCTCTTCTCTGGACATCATCAAAACCAAACTATGAGGAACACATAAGCCGGCTTCGAGGCAAGTGAGTCACATGATTACCAAGGTCCCTTCCAGGACCCGGATCATAATCCAACACAGAAAATCCAAGAAGGCAGGATGAGAACAGGTAAGCAGATCTCATTCAGGCTATAACCCTGGCTGGAAGGCAGGCTAGGGGCAAGTCGCCAACCCCTCCAGGGCTCCACCCCCCCTTATCTACAAAATCAGAGTGATGGTCAGGACCCCTTCTACTGGGGGCCTGGGATCACCAACCCAGGTAACAGAGCAGTCTTGCTCAGTGGCCTGTGGACGGATGTGCACAGACCTCCGTGTGCACACCTGCCCCCCACTCCCCAGCCCAACTGGTGAAGATAAACTTGTCCACAAGACTGCGCTTTCAAAAAGCCATCTAGTGGGGGCAATTCACAACACTGTGGGGAGTGATAAGGGATTAAGAAGGCAAGAGAAAGATCTGGATTTCTTTACAGTCAAAAAAAAGAAGGTGGTGAAATCGTCAACCCCAGAGCCAATGCAAACAGGCTTCTCCTAGTGAAATGTCCACAGGAAACCAGAGTTAAGTACTAGGGTTTTATTTTCTTTTCCATTTTTCCCATATAATCCCACCATCATTCATTTTAAAGGCGACGAGAGTCGGGGCTCCGTGACCCCAAAAAAAGAGTATATAAAGCCACCTCCTCTTCACAGAAGTGACACTTCAGAAGGGAGTGGCCGTCCTATCCCTGTTGAGGGTGGAAAGAGGAGGCAGGCCAGCATTTTCCTCCAAAGGATGCTGCTAAAGGTTAATACAGATTGGAGGGGGTGGTGGGTGGAGGCGGAGAGGAGTGGGAGAACAGCAAAACATTATGCAATATTAGAATGCTACTTTTATTTTAAAAGCCATCATGTGTAAAGCATTAGTGTTTTTGAAATTGCATTCTTCAGTTAATTAAATGGACAATCTTTTATACATAAAAGTGAAAGAAAGCAATTAAAAGCTAAATGAAGAAAAACCGCCTTCCCCTGGTGATCAGGGTTACCCCAATCCCCACGTATTAACACAGAGCGAAGACAAGGCTCTCCTCAGCACCACTGTCCAAATGTCTCTTTTATGGCACCCACGGTGACAGTTTGAAAAGTATCTGTCTTCTTCCTAAGTTTACCTATGAGACTGTCAGTCTGGGAGAAGAAAAGAACCTCATTTAAGCACAGTTTACAAACAAACAAGGGAACTCAGACAGAGGCCAGCTCTCTGCCTTGCGTGCAACCAAAACAGATAACCACACCTCCTTTTTGTCACCTCCACCAAAAAACAGCCGCACCCAGGGTTCCACCCAAGAGAATTAATTCTGAGTTTGGGGCTGTCTGGCCAGCCTCAGCTCACAGGCTGGTGGCAAGACAGTGAGGTATGTTTGAATTGCAAGAAGAGAAACGAAGATTAGACATCAAGAGGAACAACCTAAATGTACCGCTGTGTCCACCCAGCAGGTGCCAAAACACCCCCACATGGTCTAAGTCTTTTTTTTTTCTTTTTAAGGTTTTATTTATTCATGAGGCACATACACAGAGGTGGAGACACAGGCAGAGGGAGAAGCAGGCTCCCTGAGGGACCCCGATGCAGGACTTGATCCCAGGACCCCGGGGATCACGACCTGAGCCAAAGGCAGATGCTCAACCGCTGCACCACCCAGGTGCCCCACGGTCTAAGTTTTTATAAACATGCCTTCCCCAGGTGGGTGGATGGCTATGGGTGAAGTTGCTAGCTCACCTGGCAAAACGGATCAGGAAAAGGCAAGTATGGCTGTCAGTGGGATAATCAACCCCGATCTCAGAGAATAATGACACACTCCCCTTCCCATGCCCACGTGGACTCAATCCTGTTACTCAAAGTGGTTGAGAGCACCCTGGTGCCCCTGCAGAGAAGGTCCCAATGGTAAGAGGCACAACTTTCCTCTTCTGTGTGAGCCAGAAGAGAAGTAAGAATTAGTCAATGTCCGCTCTCCAGTGAACCCATGATGCAGAAGTTAGAAAGGCATTCTCTGTTCTGGAAGATGGATGGGCCAAATCCCACAGTGAGCTGCTGCTCCCAGGGCCCAGGCGTGCTGGTTCCCTGGCCACAAGAGCCCCTACCTCTTGGCTTCCAGGAGGTCCATCCCTTCACTGTATCTAACAGTCACGGCCAGAGAGATTCTGGAGAATGCCAAGCAAACCACAGCAAAACACCCCCAGATCCACTCTCCTGTGTCCCCCACTCCGCCTCCTCCCTGTAACACAGAGCCTCCTAGGGAGGGACAGCACTGACTGTGGCTGTTCTGGGCTACTTTCCTTTCCTTTCCTGCTGTGGGCAAAGGGGTAGAAGGGAAGAAAAGGCAAAGTAGTGACAAGGAGGGGACCCTGAAAGAGACTGTGGGGCACTGGATGTCCTTCTCCAGCTGGCGAGTAACATCCAGAGGACGCCACATGCTTGCTAGTTCCTTACAGAGCTGTGTCAAACCACTCCCAATTCTGCTTCCATCTTTTCTGCCCTGGAAGCAGGAACTCTAGTGGGGCTGAAGAGTAGAACATGGTTAGATCCCAGTTGTCGGGATCCCTGGGTGGCGCAGCGGTTTGGCGCCTGCCTTTGGCCCAGGGCGCGATCCTGGAGACCCAGGTTCGAATCCCACGTCGGGCTCCCGGTGCATGGAGCCTGCTTCTCCCTCTGCCTATGTCTCTGCCTCTCTCTCTCTGTGTGTGACTATCATAAATAAATAAAAATTAAAAAAAAAAAGATCCCAGTTGTCTATGGCACGTGTCAACCGAGCATCAAACAAATCTAAACCTCTACACGATCCAAATGCATCACTGTGGAAATGCTGCTGCAGAGGGGCCTGATCTGACGGCAGTTCCCTTCCAGAACCTACCCTCGGCAAGCGTTCCAACCCAAGCACCTTGACCAAAATGCCAGGGAAGGTAGGAGGGAGGAAGGGGGTGAAAACTAGTGTGGTTATCCCACAAATTCGATTATTCAGCCCACACACAAGAAAGAATCGTTTGTTAAATTTCTCTTTGATTCCTCGGGCTCCTAACCCACACACCGCTGTCAGGGAGGGGTGTTAAATAAGCCACCGAAATGAAGCTCCTTTGTGCACCCCGCCACAGGCCCCCACACCTCCCTCTGAGATAGGAAGCCCGGTATCAGGGGCTCCAGCCAAACCCTCCCGCTGCGCTGAGGCTGAGGTCGCCTTGGGCCCCCAGCTCATGAAAGGAATTCAGGATGGGTTAAACGTTACCTCTATCTCCACCTTGCATCTCCTAAAACCATCTGATAAGCGCTACAGAAAACATCCTGTGTACATAGGTTTAGATGCTGACACAGGGTGGGGGAGCTCTAACGACACGGGGGCCAGAAGGAGTTAATCCCCCGAGAGATAGGGGCCCACTCTCTGGAAAGTTCAGAGAAAGCAAAGGGAAGAAAGATTCCACCGGCTGTTACATGTGGTTACCAAAACACAAATGCAAGTAGAGACTTCTATGTCCCAAAGGTAAAAAAAAAAAAAAAAAAAAAAAAAAACCTCTTCAGTCCTAGACACTAAAAAAGAGATTTAAAAAAAAAAAAAAAAAAAAAAAGTGTGTTTAAGCAGAATGCTCCGCCCACCCGCAGCCCTGGTGTGGTCCTCGCTCCCTCTATGCCCATCACCCAGTTAATGGTGCTCTGGTCTCAGGCCGGGGGCTAGGGGTCTGCCCCCTGCATTCCAGCCAGTACTGGATTTCCCTTCCTACACGATCCAGTCTTCTCCCTCCTTCCTTCCACATGGGGCCTGGCCTAAAGGCAGGACAATGTTCTCGGTGACCTCAAGGCCGTCTCGGCCCCTACATCTTAACCTCAATAATCACAGTGTTGTGGCTCAAAGTAGGAATAATTATCAATGCAGCCAAGCACCGTTTTATATCAGTAAGACAGTGCCTCCAGTTTCAGCATCATTGATACCGTAATGCTTGCCTTCAAATAAGGTCCTTTAATGTTCTCAGCAGCTGAGAGGAGCAAGACGGAATGGTCTGAAACAGCCACATTTGAGTGGATCAGTTAACACGGGCACATGCCAAGTAAGGACATCAGCTGACACTTCTGTCCCCACCTGACACTTGGCAGGGAGGGCACTGGGGGCTATGTTCAATGTCAGGAAGCAAAGCCTTCAAGCCCAAGAAGGAAACTGCTAGAAAAGCTCCAGAATTGGCCTTTTTTTTTTTCCCCCCTAGAATGGCCCTAGGCCCTTATGTCCATAAAATTCTCCAGGCACCTAATAAATAATTAAGTGCCTGCTCACCCCCAGCTAAACCACACCTCAGGGGTATGGACCAACCCCAGGGCTATCAGCAAAAAGCATCCCTCTGCCTGCATGTGCCAAAATCATCTTAGAAACACCAGGCCAAGCATTTTCCAATTGGTTCATTTCCAGAAAGACTGGGGGGAAAGACTTACTTACCTAGAAGAAAGAAAAATTTGAACAACTGATTCCACCTTTTCCCTCTAACCACTCTTATGCAGCTGTGATGGATGAGGAGTGTGATGACGAATGACAAACCTTTCTCCTAAAAACCCCAGAGTGAAAAATTCACCAAGGATCCCAAGGACGGTCCATGCATAAAAAGGCAAAGAGCATGTTAGGAATAGCAGTTCAGCAGCCTCAAACCCCAGGGAGATTCAAACCCAAACTTGGCTGCCAACGGCTCACCAGTGCCTTCAGCCACAATAAGAAAGCTTTCCCAAAGCATTTTTTAAGGCTTTTTTTTTCCTGGAAAGGGAAATTGCAACCGAGAGCGAGTCTGCAGGGCAAAGCAGCTGAGGCCCAAGCCTTGGAGGTCTGTGAAAGAGGACATCTCAGCCATCATTGATGTGGGCAGTGCCAACCCCAACATGCCAGATGAGACCCACAACAGGACTGGACACAGACCATCCAACCCCCTTCCTCCCCCCAAAATAGCCTCTGATGCTGAGGTTAAAATAAAAGGGAAAATATGACTCTGCCGAGGACTTCTATTCCCTACAGCAGCCCCTGATTTCATAAGGGAGAGAAACCAAAAACCACTGGTAAAAGCCTTACCTGCCCCCTCCCCAGCTAGGGCACCACCCGTTCTTTATCACCACCACGATGGACACAAAAATGAGCCACAGATACATGAGTGCATCTGCATTGTGTGCGGTGACATGAAAAATACAAAGAAATAAAAGCAGGTCCTCTGCTCTCAAGAAGAGAAAGGAGACTAAGGAAACTACCGCTCATTGGGCACTACAATAATAGCAAGGAGATCTCTAGGTTTTTTCCTTTGATCTGCACAATAGCCCTGCACCCCCATTTTACAGGAACCTCAGAAAGTGTTAAGTGATGTGTCTTAGGACACACCATTTACAAAATACCCAGGCTCTCAATCTAGGTCTGTCCTGACACCAGAATGTGGGACTCTTCATTTTATATTTTTTGAGAGAGAGAGAGAGAGAGACTGCGTCTGTATGTGCAAGCAGGGGGAGGGGCAAAATCCCAAACAGACTCCCCGCTGAGTGTGGAGCCCAATGACAGCCTTGATCTCTTGACCCTGAGATCATGACCAAGAGTCAGACACTTCGCCGACTCAGCCACACAAGTGCCCCAAGAACTCAGGACTCTTTCTACTATCACATACCATGTTGCTCTCGAGTTTCCACTGAATCCCTCAAATAAATTTGGTAAAATAGACAAATCATGCTGTCTAGGAAAACATCCTGTATGGCCCCGAAGACTGCCAATGCTGAGCTGGAGAATATAGAAAAGGATGGATCATAAGTGAATGAATATTCCAAATCCCTTTAGAGGAGGAGGCAACTCTAAAATAAACAAAAACAAAAAACAAACTGGGCTGCAACATTCTGGCCCTCAGGGGTGCCTCTGGACCCAACATGCCAGCTCACAAGACTACCTCCTCATTAACAACTACTCTAGGGTCTCCCCCACCAACCCAAGGGGCTTTCTGGATTCCCAAGCCAGCACTAGGTTTTGTAAAAGCAGGAAATGTGGGATCTTTCAAAGCTAGGAATCTGACATTCACTGTCTGGCCTCAGTTTATAATTACCTGGTCTTACAAAAGGTTAATTACTTCGTAAAGCTAGATGCGTCTTATTTCACAAAAGTATGTCAGAAAGGTCAAGTCACTGCAGTTTTCAGTCTTGCCTTGTGATTAAAAATAACAGGAAGGGTCTGAGTTCAGTTTCACCCTCTTCCCACTGTGGCAGAGCAAGCTCAAGAGGAAAGAGGCCAGCTCGCCAATGCGTCCAAATTCGCATCCTGCTCCAGGACCATAATTCTCTGAGTAGGATGAAATACTTGCTTTGACCAGTCTCAGCTTTAACACTTTTGTCATCCGGCCCCAGGCCAGGACTACAGAAATGGAAAATGCAACAAATATGTATGGACAAGCCTCCTCCAAACAGGTCCACTGCCCTGCCTACTATTGTCATGGGTCCTGCAGAAACCTGCATGGAGAGCTGACCTTGAATGATGCGGGTTTGAACTGTGCAAGCCCAATCATACAGACTTTTTTTTTTTTTATAATGCAGGTACTTTCTCTTCCTTAAGATTTCCTTACTAATATTGTCTCTTCTCTAGCTGGCTTGACTGTAAGAACACAGTATATATATAATACACATAACATACAAAATGTGTTCATCCACTGTTCATGCTATCCATGAGGCTTCTGGTCACCAGGAGGCTATTCGTAGATAAGGACATGGGGGCGGGGGTCAAAAGTTCTATGTGGATTTTCGACTGTGCCGGGTGGCAGGTGGGGTGCACCTCACCTCCACGTTGTTCAGAGGTCACCTGCATTTCTGAGGAGTAAGGCATGAGGGGTGAGTGGTGGGGAAGCAAGTTTTTTGCCTGCCTGGATCACTGGTCTCTCCATCAGCCAGTGCAGATGCGGCTTCGGCCTCCCTCGGCTGGGATGGTACAGCTCAGGTCACCAAGCCCTCCTCCCAGCCACCTCCACCCAACTTCACGTCTCCCTGGGCTGAACACGTGCAGGGAGAGATGAGCGGATAAGCCACTTCCCATCAGACAGAAAACAGAAAGGAAAGCAACATTTTGCCTCTACTGATCAAGGAGAACCTGACCATCTGGTTAAAAGCACACAAACAAAAATCAGGTCCCAGGATATGTTGGTGTCCCGAAGAGACCATCTCCCCAGGACAGGGCACCGGGCAGCAGCTGAGTGGCGGCTGCCTCTAGAGCGCTGAACAAGGGAGCTTGTGTTTCCTTCTCAACTTTTAACTCACTTTTTGGCAAAATACAGCAGACCCGTTTATGTGGGAGTCCATCTGAAGTCACAAATGCTAACCAGGGTGGAGACAGCAGAGCGATTCTTAGAAAGGTGCAGGAACGCCGGGAGGGCGTGTGCTGCTGACACCCCCAAGGACACCAACACAAGACACGTTTCACGCCCTGACATCCAAATACGGTTGAAAATTTATTCATGCTCCTGCACCCCGAAGGCAGGGAAAGAAGTCGCTATCACTGATGCCCTTTTCCAAAATCAAAGGCCAAGCGATGAGCATCCAGGCGGCCTCCGGGCTCTCAAGCGGACTGCCCCGCACTCCCTCACCCTCCAACACACGCGTGTGCGCACACGCACGCACACACACACACACACGCTTTCACCAGCCTGAGTGGACACTCCTTGGCTCTAAAAAGCACTGATTCACCAGCAGGCAGGGTCCCAAGACAATAGTATCACCCTGTTAGTTAAAATAAAACCCCCCCTGGAGACTTAGGTTAAAATGTTTATTTACCAACTGCTAGAGCTATGTTTCTTGTTGCCTTTGTTGCTGTTGTTGGAAAAGCCATCTATCAGGGCAGATCCAGAGAGTGAAACTGGTACGAGCCAGGTAGCCAAAGAAGAGATAAATCTAAACACCGCCTACACTTCCTTATTATAAGCTACATTCCTCCTTTTAACTGACCACATCACGGGCGTTATAAAATAGATTTATGATACAAATGTGCAGAGTATCTACCTCCTCCTCCTCCTCCTCCTCCTCCTCCTCCTCTCCCTCCCCCTCCTTCCCTTCCTTCTCTTCTCCCTCCTCCTCTCCTCCTTCTCCTCCTCCTCTTCTCCCTCCTCCTCTCCCTCCTCTTCCTCCTCTCCCTCCTCTTCTCCCTCCTCTCCCTCCCCTTCGTCTCTCTCCTCCTCCTCTCCCTCTTCTCCCTCCCCCTCCTCTCCCTCTTCTCCTCCCTCCTCTCTCCTCTTCTCCCTCCCTCCTCCT
The DNA here is from genome assembly GCF_011100685.1 of Canis lupus familiaris. NCBI lineage: Eukaryota > Metazoa > Chordata > Mammalia > Carnivora > Canidae > Canis > Canis lupus. The sequence continues at coordinate 19,268,448 of NC_049226.1, forward strand.
CCTCTCCCTCTTCTCCCTCCCCTCCTCCTCCTCTCCCTCTTCTCCCTCCCCTCCTCCTCCTCTCCCTCTTCTCCCTCCTCCTCCTCTCCCTCCTCCTCCTCTCCCTCTTCTCCATCCTCCCCCTTTCCTCCTCCCCCTCTTTCCTCTCTCTCATCCTCCTCCTCCTCTCCCTCTTCTCCCTCCCCCTCCTCTCCCTCCTCCTCCTCTCCTTCCTCCTCTTCTCCCTCTTCTTCTCCCTCCTCCCCCCTCCTTCCTCTCTCTCATCCTCCTCCTCCTCCTCTCCCTCTTCTCCCTCCTCCTCCCCACCTTTCCAACGGGGGGAGGGGGGGATCACAGGCTGTGAGACCACTGTTTAGAAGTGCAATTCCATACTTAGAGAAGTAAAATCAATATTTGTTGTAGCACTTCTCTCTCCCCAGTAAGATCATGGTTGTTTTAGGAGGATACAAGCTTCTGAAATGTAGCCTTAACAAACAGAACATTGCTCAACTGTTCTAGAGGCAGGTGTCATAAACAAGCAGCCACATGGCAAACATATTGATTTCTCAGTCCTTATCTCTCAGCAACCAGTGCTCAGTTACCAGGGTACTTTAATATGTAATTTACTGCAGGGAAAGGGGAGCCAGACCCAGGATGTCTGGAATATTTACTGTAGAATTGGACAGTGGCGTGGAGGACTTCCCACGAAGGGGTGGCGACACGCAAGCAAATAGGAAGACCTCTGGGCTGTCATTAGCATTTCCAAACTGTTGAACCCAAAGGCCCTGCCCCACCTGTCTCACCCTAGCCCTGGACCCATTCCCCTTGGCACTTCTGATCTTCGGCCACTACGTTTATGCTATGGAAATCCAGCTCGCCGCCACCGCCACCATGGTCACTTAAGTACAGATGTTTTGTTTCTGCCAAAACCCTACAAGAAGATTACCTCCATCCCAGACATGGGTTAAGTTGGACTCTTCTTCGCTGGCTTCTGGGCCCACCCAACCCAAGATGAAAATAAAGAGGACACGGAGGTTAATATTTCAAAAGCTCTCCATGCAGGTTTCTGCAGGACCCATGACAATGTTGCCAGTTTGCCTTTTACATATATATATATATATATATACACACACACACACATATATATATATGTACGTATGTATTTAAATCAGACTTTTTATATATCCCAAGCTGCAAAACACCAAAAAAGATCCAACACTAATTAAAAGCAATCAATGTATGGTTACATTAAGTGGGAAGGCAGCTCTGTGTCTGGCGTTAAAGGTTGTAGGTTTAAAATAAATCTAGAAATGCCAAAGTTAAGCTTTTTCAGATCAGCGCCAAGCGCCCACACGCCTGGTACTATATATACGGCGAGCCCGGTACCTTCAGATGCTGGCCATTAAACCCTCTGAGGCACAGAACGAGGCTGTTGGCGGCAATGCCACCAGCGGGTAGAGGAAACTTCCATTCCCAGAACTGAACATGCTCATCTCGAGATTCTAACTTACTTGGGCGCAGAGTTTCACTCTGAATTTCCTCAAGAGTTTTTACATTTTCATTTAAGCGAAAAGCAAAGTGGGAGGGCAGAAGGGCTGGGAAGGTTTCTCTTCGGAAGCTCCCCGGATCTCTGGCTGCCAGGGGTGGGTGGGGACTGGTCCTGGGGAGGGAAGGGACAGCATGCAGGACAAACACGAAGCCCCTCTGAATCCGATCACGCAGGCACCACGTCCGAAAATGCAGACCCCTCTTCTATGATTTGCAGAAACTCTGCAAGCCAGGAATGCATTTCCTTCCTCACCAAAACCTCCCCATGTTGTAAAGCCACAGACACTTTTTTTTTTTTTTCAATGATTTAGGTAAGGAAAAAAAAATCAGAGTGGAATATTTTCTTCAAGTTCGCCTGTAGGAAGTGGTCAATTCAAGAAGAGTCCCAGGGCCAAAGAGGAGGAGACTCGTCTAGCATCACACGAGGAGTAAGAGCCCAGGGCCCCAATAAATAATCATACTACCTGACAGGCAGCATCTGCTGAAAATAATTTTGTCCAGCTAACGACAATCAGGATGGTTCACGGAAAACTGCTAGGCTGACAGCCACTATCAAGCCTGCATGGGTCATGAGTGGCTCTTTTTATTTAGCAAAGTTTTTTTGTTTGTTTGTTTGTTTGTTTGTTTTAGCAAAGGATTTTTAATAGGATAATGGTCGAAGCAGTTTCCAAGACATTTTGTCTCAGATGCCAGGTATGGCTATTTTAACTTATATTAAAATAGTGTGCAGTTCAGTGGCATTCCCACTGTTGGGCAACCAGCACCACCATCGATCCACGAACTGTTCCATCCTCCCGAACTGAAACTCTGTGCCCATTAGACATGACTCCCTATCCTCCACACCCCTAGCTCCTGGGTCTCAGTGAACTGGCTTCATAGAAGCAGGACCATACAATACTCATCCTTCTGTGTCTATCTTATTTCACTTAGCATCATGCTTCTCTGATCAAGGTTTATCCATGTTGTAGCACTTGTCAGGACTTCGCCAGCTTTTTAAGACTGAATAATATTCCATCGTGTCTACCACATTTTTATTGATCCACTCATACCTCTCTATGGGCATCTGGGTTGTTTTCCACCTTCCCGTTATTGTGAATAAAGCTGCTACGAACCTGGGTGTACAAGTTATCTGGGTAAGTCCCTGCTTTCAATTCTCTTGGGTACATACTCAGAAGTGGAACTGCTCACAAAATACGTTTCTTTAAAGGTGTAGTTATTATTCTTTTTAAAGTAATGTCTACACCCAATGTGGGGCTCGAACCCATGACCCTCAGATCAAGAGTTGCAAGCTCAAAAAAAAAAAAAAAAAAAAAAAAAGAGTTGCAAGCTCTTGCAACTGAGCCAGCCAGGTGCCCCACAAAATACATTTTTGTTCTTAAAAGGAATCCATCATTTGTGCTTTGGCATCCAATACCTTCATCAGAACTAAAACAGAAAAAAGAGAGAACTAGCCTGGAAATTGAGTCAACACTTCTGCTGAAGCAGAAAGCAACATGGAGCGTGCACCTGGCTGCAAAGCAGCCAGCAAGGTGCAACCTACCCCCAACCCTGCCTGTAGCAGGGGCTCCAGCCAAAACCCCTCACTTCCTCACCTGATACAGAGGAGAGTCCGGACCAGAAGTGTGCCTCAGAAAAGGAAGGGCTTGTCAGGTACAGGGAATGCGCGTGAACAGCTTCCTCAATGATCTGAACATCCCATTACTGCCTGGCACCTTTATGAGCCAGCAGTGTTGAAAACACAGGCATATTTTTTGACCCAGCCTTACTTAAACCTGCCGGGCACACTCTGTACCAGGCAGCCTGTGAAAGCCAGTATGCTGACATGTGGAGACATGCAAACGTGCAGGACCTCCCATCTCCCCCCAAAAGCTTAATAACTTAAAATGCCAAGATAAAAATTGCATGTACATCTTTCAGATAGGCATATTTAGAGGTTTATGTCCTACCACAAATCAGAAATAACAGATAATACGAACCCTCCAAATTTTAATGAAAACTCGAGACCACATCCGCCCTCCACCATCCAAAGCCTGGCAACATATTTCAGAAGCTCAACTTGGAGATAAAAACAGAGACAAGGAAAAGGCAATCTTCGGTTCCTCCAAGGGAAGGCTGCAGCTTTAATATTAAAATGTCCCTGGAATGCTCAGACCTTGAGAAATTTACTTTTTCATAGAATAAACTTTTCTTTGAAACTCCTTTTTTTTTTTTTTCCTTTTAATACAGTGTCTTCAGTAGATCTTTTGGAATTTACAAGATAAATACTGGTAATCTGATTCTTATCTTCTCTACATCCAATTCTAAGCCAATTTGGTGTAAAGGACACTAATTATAGCCTACAGGGAGAGAAAAGGTAACCTATCAGAGAGAATACACTCGAAACATTTAAAAGGCTATGGGACCCTGAAAAGTTAAATAGATTTCAAATCTATTGCAGTAAGAATAATAATTAGTTAAATGGAAATTATTCTCAGGCTACTTACTATGGGCACTTCAGAGTCTTGTCAACACAGTGCCCACGTGTGCTCAGGCTAACGTGACCTCAAGCGTACTCTCTCCTGCTGGCCCATGCCTAGCAGTTGCTTTTCAACAACTCAGCCTTGGGGAGCCGAGAACCGGATCCTCTAGCAGAGGGCTGAATGCTGCCTTGTTAACTGGTCTCTTTCTCCGCGCCCCATGTCTAAGTGGAAGAAGCTGGCTGCGTGAGAGGATGTGCTTTCCCAAGCAAGCCTTGCCATCGCAGTGACAGGGAGTGCCCTGCACGTCACTGTGCCCACCTTTTCTGCCACTCCTGCCCTTTCGTGCTGTTTTCACTTGGCCTTGATCCCAAGAGGCGGTCATGCTAGAAGGATGCCAAAAACCCTACCTGACACTTCTGGCACCTTTAGGGAGGCCGGGACATGCAGAGAGGGGGGCCCCTACCCGCTTTTAAGGAGTTGAGCCTGGTGCTGTGGGTACAGTGCCCTGGGGGATGGGGGATTCTGGGCTAATGGGGTACACAGGCTGGTTGAAGGATCAGTGGAACAGATCCCGGGAGGCCTTGGCCTTTGGCAACTCTTACTCTTACCCACAGATGCTCAGAGAGGTGATGGCTCAAAGCACTTCACCCAAACAGCCTGTACTTTAGGACCACTCCAACCACTGAAGCCCCCTTGGGCCACAGGCCTTGGGCACTTGACTGAGGGACAAGCAGGTTTGAAATCCTGCCCCTTTCAGTTCATCAAGTCACAGGTCCTGGTAGGAGCTGCATCCCCCCACAAGAAGGGGTACCATGAGGACTCCTAGAAGCCACAACTGAGCTACACACAAACTGCCTGAGCAGCAATGACTCTCTCTGAAGGCCAACATCTGCTTCCTATTGTCTGCACGCCCACATTTCCCACTGACCCCCAGGGACTGTGTGCCCAGCAGCCACAGTACTGCAATCCATGAGGGGTTGGCCATGCCCTCACTAATGAGGAGAGTATACCTTGCCAAGTGGCTTGTTTCAATATCCCAAAGTGGGAATGAACCAGTATCTCAGTATATTAGTGGACCAATAGGTTTGGTTTTCCTTTAGTGAAAAATCTAAAAATAAAATACTATTAAGGTACTATGTTGAGGACTTTAACCAGAGAAGGGCTCAAAGTCTGAACCAATGATGTCATCACTATTCCTAAGAGACAAATGCAGAAAGAAAAAGTGCCTCCTCACAACACAATAACCATTCAGAACCAGTCCTTGCATACAGTGTACTGCCCCACAGTGCTAGCGTGATGCCCTTTCAATAAACCATCTAGAAAATGGACATGAGTTAAGTGGTAGAAATAAGGTCCCTCATTTTTTGCATAGATTCGTCCCTCAGAAAGACCAGGCAGCAGAGAAATCAGTGCTGGCTAAAGAGGAAAATTTTCTTTACTGTGTCTTTCCAATCTTCTTATAGGCCCTGGCTGCTTCCACCTGCCAGGCAGAACACACAAATGGCCTGAGTACATGGTAAAGAGAGTTTTCTGAGTTGTTTTTTTTTTTCTAATTCTACATTTCAAGCACATGGTCTGCCATCAACACTCCATTACCAATGTTTCACCATCAGTGCTCCACCATGGCTCTGCCATCAGTGTTCCACCACCAACACTCCACCATCAATGCCAACCAACATCAATGCCCCACCACTAACACCCCACCACCAACACTCCACCATCAATGCTCCACCACTAATGCTTCACCATCAACAATACTCTATCATCAATGCCCCAACATCAACACTCTGCCACTAGCACACTACCAACACTCCACCGTCAATGTTCCACCACCAATGCTCCACCGCCAACACTCCATCATCAACTTTTCAGCATCAATGCCCCAAGCTCAATGCTCTTCCACTAATGATCTACCACCACCAACGCTCTACCATCAACACTCCTTTGCCAATACTCCACCACTAGCATTCTGCCATTCTTATTTAGGCCTTTCACTCGTTTCCTTCCAGGTGTCCTTTTTCTTCTACTTGTCCTGCTATTTTATCAACCACATCTCTGGAATAGGAGCAAAGAGGAGAGAGGGGTGGCCCCTTGGGAGCAGCGGTGATAAGTTTAAGGAAGAGAGAGGAAACAGAACAAAAGTCAGAAAGGAAGATGCCTCTCCATAGCTGAGGACAGCAATCACACCCATGAGCTCTGGACTCCCTCACAGCATAGACCACACTCAGGGCTTCTCGATGGCCCACAGCTCTCTAGGATAGGCTAGAACATAAACATTCCGTTTTACTACTAATATGTGGCCCTGATTTTTGGTTCTGGAAATAAAATCTCAAAGATAGAATTAAAAGGCAGAGGCAAAAACATGTGGACACCTAACTACACTCAGCTACTGGAAGTCAGAGACTGCTGGGCTGGTCAGATTTTACCAAAGTGGGGCAGGTTTCTGATCTTTTAAAGGGCAATTTTTGAGTGTGGTGTGGTGTATGTGTGTTCACATATTCTACAATCTCAAAACATAATCCTTTGATTGTTCTTCTGGAAAAGTTGTCTTTATCACATAGTACTGACCCAGAGGGTGACAGGTATAAAGAAGCCCAAAAGCCAGGAGAAGGTAAAAGGAAGACTGGGGACACTACACTACAAAGTGGGGTGCCCAATTTGGCTCTCCAGATTCATAAAGGGACCATGGCCTGGGCAGTCTGAAGGGGAAGAACTCTGTGCAAGCTGATCCCATGGATCCCATGTGTTTTCTGACCTAATCCTTACAACAACCTGATCCATTAGGTGGGTGCTATCACACCCCCCATTTTCAAGAAGGCCAAACTAAGGCTAAGAGAGAGAACATGGGGACAGGGGGAATCCGGAAAAGGCAGCTCTAAGGATCAAAGGAAGCTGGTCGCTGTCCATGAAACTGCTCTTTGGAGAGAGGAGAGGGAGGCAGGAGAGGAGGTCCTCTCTACCCCAACCATAGTTCATGTGAGGACCAGTAGACCATCAGGAGACACATTAGGGAGGAAGGAATCATTTGCTCCAACAAAACAAGAGGGTCAAGACAAACTGCCCCCCATCAACCCCAGACACAAACTCAGTTTTAAGGAGCTGCTGAGAGCCATCCAAACACGCACACGTTCACAATCCCGGCAACGGCCCCCACTCTCTCGCCCCCTCTTCCACCCCAAGCCAAACTGTCAATGACAAAAAGCCCCTTCAGTGTTCTGGGCGCCCCCACCTTTTGTAGCAAGCCCTGGAAGGCCTGAATGCACAAACACAGTCCCCTTTCACTGCAGCCTCTCGGGGCTCCTGTTTCACTGGGGCCGTGAAAGAGAGTACTGTAAATAAAAGAGGCCTGTGTGACCTGCCCCTCCGGCCCCCAGACCTCCCCCTACTCTACTGTAGCTGAGCTGCTGGTCAACAGAGCCCCAGAGGCTCTGCTCAGTCCCACTGCCCCGCGGTGCCCAACGAGGACAAAAGGAGGCAGCCCTGGCTGCCTGGACCGTGCCAGTGACGGGGGCTGACAGGCCTGGTCAGTCCCAGTGACTTTCAATCACTCGGGCACTTGCTGAAATGGCTGCAGGAAAATCATCCCCAACACCACTGCTTGAGTGGTTTAGGAGAGGGGGAGGGGAGGCCATTTGGTTTTGTCCTCTTTGTCCGGCCAACCGGACAAAAGCAAGGAGCAGGGGAGCGGGCGGAGAGGCCAGTGTCCACCCTTGACTGCGGCCGTCGGACCTTGTTCCGGAGGGTGGGGAAGCTCACGGGAGCCGGGTCACACCAGATGTGCCACACGCTTGGAGAAAATCAGGAAGGAAGATGGGAGGAAAGAAAAAGAAGGCCCAGAAGGAACAACCAAGCCCATAGGCACAGAGAAGATAGCCCAAGCCCCTGGGTCCACCCAGCCGCCTCCCATAGCATTTACAGGAGGGTTCACCTGTACCAGCTACTGGACTGAGGCTGGGGGGGGGCCCGCGGTAGATGTGAGAATATGGTGAAACATTCTTTACCAAAGCTCATTCCCGGAGTCTCTGCAGCCAGGCAGGAGCGGGTCTAGAGCTGTGACTGCCCATCGCTGTGATCTGAACTACTGCCACCCTGGGCAGGGCAGGGGTGGGAGAAGGAGGAAATCTAGAACCTGGAGGGGAAAGCAAATAAACAAGGCCAGGTACAGTTTTCTTAAATTTCCCACAAAGGTAAAAGGTAGCAGAAAAAGGCAGAAACGATGAGAATTTGGGAGGGGCATTAGCATCCCATGAGCAAGTGCTGGCAGCCCCAGGACATGCACACACACATACAAACACACACACACACACACACACACACACACACAGCCTGGCCTGGCGGCCAAAAGGCAGAAACTCTCTCTAGAGCGGCCCTGGGGCCGGCCCACATGTCATCCCAGAGGACAAAGTCCTTTTTATTTATTTTTTTTTTTTTTTTAATTTTAAAATGAGTTTCTCAGAATTGAGGGACAAGAAGCCTGAGCCTCTAACCCACTGATTGGGAAGTTCTTATCCAGACTTCGGACGAGCCCCAGATGAGGCTTCAGCCACACAACGGAGGAGGCATTTCTGTGATGTGGGGTTGGCAGAGGATAGACCAGAAGCTCTCTGGCTAGGCTGGGCCTCCCTACTCTGCTTCCCAAGATACCAACAGCCTAGCAGGGCAAGGGCTCAACTCAGAGAAACCCAGCAGTTCAAGAGGCCACCCTATCTTTCCACCACCCTTCTGTATTAGGCATCTAGGAATAAAGCAAGGACGGCCTTCCCAACCCTCTCAGGCCTCAGACATCTGAGTGATAAGCATGGCCTCCCCCCACAGGAAATGCTCTCACTAGTGAGGTGATCACCCTCCCACAGCCATCCACAACATGCCCTGCCAGGGAACAGAAGACAAGATCATAAGGAGCCACACTGAATAACTTGGAAGAGCCACTCCATAAAGCTGAGCCTTGGTTCCTTGTCCACGAACCGGGCATGAGAATAATAATGCCACTTTTTCTTGCCTGAAAGTATAAGCTAAACTAGACCACCTCCTAATGTCCCTTCCAGATCTAAGATCTTGATTATAGGAACAATCTCAGCAGCAAACCAGAGCAGCCAAGTGACCCAGAATCAGCCACTTCCTGCCCTGAGCCTGGCTGGCTGCCCCAGGGAGGCCCCAAGTGGAGCTACAGACCTACACCTGCTATCTGGGCGCCTATGAAACCCCTGGACCTCTACACTCCAGATTGGGACTTACCTGCAAGAAGAAAAGAAGAGTGGTCCAGCTACCCTGCCCCTCTCATCTCCAGACCCAGCTCATACCTGCACCAGGTTCACAAATCCTGCAGAGAATGCAACACTCTGACAAGTACAGATGCCAAAGGATGAGTCCCCAAGGGGGACTTTAAGACTGTTAGCCAGAACATCATCCCCTCCGTCTCCCACCAGCTAACTCAGCAGCCTCTGCCTCCTACCCTGTCCAAGGCCAAGTTGGAGGGGAGATTATTTCTAGGGGCTTGGAGAGGGCAGATCCCCTCCCTGGGTCTTGGGGATCAGACAAGCCCTTTACGGTTCCACCCATTGAACACATCATGGATCATTACCTGTGCTACCTGCCCTGTTGGGATGCCTGGGTGGCTCAGTGGTTGAGCGTCTGCCTTTGGCTCAGAGCCTGATCCTTGGGCCCTGGGATCGAGTCCTGCACTGGGCTCCTTGCATGGAGCCTGCTTCTCCCTCTGCCTGTGTCTCTGCCTCTCTCTGTGTATATCTCTCATGAATAAATAAAATCTTAAAAAAAAAGAAAGAAAGAAAAAGACACAGTCCCTGCCCTCAAAGGGCTTCCAATCTTACTGAAGGGATGGTATGGAAATAAATACAATAGTGTGCTAACTGCACTAACCAGCAAGCAGGTGCCAGGGAAGAAACCTGGTCTGGGGCCCTACCTTCAGGATTCACTCCTCACAGCTTCCCTGAAGCCACAAGAGAGCCCCTTGCAGAATCAGCAAATGTTCACACACACCACCCCCCTACACACACACCCAGAGCCGGGTCTCCCCACCCAGCAGCACTCTCCCTGACAGCTTTTCCTTAAAGACTGCTTCTCGCTGGGATGTAGCCCAGTCAGGTGGGTCTTAGATGCCAGCACTGGAGGGTGAGGGAAGGGAAGAGAGGATCCAGTTGCAGGGGCTCCTGGTCCTTGGCCCCGGCTAGCCTGCTCGTTGTCACCTAGTGGGTAAACACAGGCATGGTACATTAATACTCGTGCCTGTACAATCGGGCATTGTGTGCAGCCTCTGGTCACCTCCCTCCACACAGTGTTCACACTCTCCCAGCCCTTCACGCCTGCCTGGCCTACTCCTGCTGTAATAAAGATGCTAATTAGGACAAATTTTCCACTGATCAAAAAAAAAAAAAAAAAAGATTGAAAAAGAAAAAAGGTCCAAAACAAAGATGGCTCTGCTTTGATTAAAAAAAAAAAAAAAAAAACGTGAGCCTGGGCATGTGTTCTGTTCCCCCTTACTATCAGCTTTGCTCAGAGGTGAAGCCTCGAGCACCACAGGGCAGAGATGTAGAAAGCTCAGCCCACCCCGCTCCACGGCAGCACCGCTGGCCATCACGCCGCCTCCAATTCATGAAGCCAACAAGCCACACGAACAGCATGCCAACGGTGTGCGGGGCACTGCGCTGGACTCTGGGGAGAAAGGAGTGCAAGGAAGGTGCATGGCCGTGTAGCTGAACAGGATCTAGATCTTACCCGCAAAATCTCGGGGTGTCTTAGGGAAGAAATGACCAGAAGCAGTGGTTACGAAAGATTAAGTCTGACCTACACTCTTCAGGCGTGGGAATTCAATGAAGGGAGGACCTGTTCTTTCCAATCAGAAGCAAAGAGGAAGAATGGCAACAATAAAGTGTGAGGAAGAGCACCTGGGTGGCTCAGTGGTTGAGCATCCGCCTTTGGCTCAGGTCATGATCTTGGGGTCCTGGGATCGAGTCCCGCATCAGGCTCCTGCAGGGAGCTCCCTCTGCCTATGTCTCTGCCTCTCTCTGTGTCTCTCCTGAATAAATAAAATCTTTAAAAAGAGAGAGACAGAACAACATTCTGCAGAAGAAGAAGGAAATACCAGGGGGCCGAAATGTTCGCCACCCAGGAAGAGACACTGTCAGCATTCAAACACAGACCCGCAGGGCTCCGTGGGCTGGGTCACACACCCTCTAGGGAGAGTGTTTCTGGAAATATGGGAGCGCAGGGGGGAGGAGAGCAAGGGGATCAATGCCTGATTCCAGAAGAGTGCGATGCTTTCGAGAACTAGGAGGTCGCAAATAACCTTGGAAAGAACAGTGTCAATGGAGCTACCCCAGTGAAAGTGGATAGCAGTGGGCTGAGGAGCTCCCTGGGGCACACGAACCTCAAGTCAGCCTGGAAGCACCCAGGTACTCCCTTCTCCTAGTGCCCACCTCCGGGGTGGTGGCAAGGAGTACCCACGGTGGGTGCGGGGCAGCCCTGGCTCACAGCCCAGGGAGAGGGGCCACCGTCCCCGCAGACAGCGCTGCTGGTTTAGTGGGGGAGACGAGACATAAACAGGTCAGGACAGAGGCGACAGGGCTCATGAGGACACGGCACATCCCGTAGATGCTGCCGGAGACCACATCTCCCAGAGGAGCTGGAAGGCTGGCTGGGACAAGGAGATGGAGAAAAGCAAGGCCAACCCTGGGTGGGGTGGGGGAGATGCCAATGCCAACAACAGGAGCACTTTCATTCCGAGTCGGGCTCTCCTGGCAGCGGCCTGGCTCCTCCGAGGCCCAGGGCTGTGCGTGCGCTGCCAGGTCATGTTTGCAGAGGGTAGAGCATGAACGTGAGAAAGGACAGGTGTGCACCAAGTCCGATGTGTCCCCATTCAGTGTCGCTGACCGGTGGGCTGTGCGGGCCAGTTCTCGCCGCCCCCCCACCCCCATACTGGGGCATGGAGTGTGAGCAGGATACCACGGGAAAGGACTCCAGAAAAAGATCAAGCACCCCATCCAGGCTGCCTGCAAAGGTCCTTACTGCCCCACTCCCCCACCAAATACACAGAGGTTGGAGGATAACAGAGAGCCTGGCATTCTCACTGCCTCCTCCCATCACGTGTCTTCTACTTAAATCTCAGTTTTCCAACCTCCAACCGACTAAAGCTTCACAAATGTTCAGAACTGCTAGCACGGCATTCAGAGCATTCCATGACCTGGCTCCAATCTCCTTTTCCTGCCTGGACCCAGCCCTTGCCGTGCCCACCCCCCTAATCCAGCACACTTCCCAGTATGGGGGCCCCTAGGCCCCACTCAGGCGCAGCCACACCTCTGCTCACCTCCTAGCTAGAAAGGACAGGTTTTTTCCATCTTCACTAGTCCAAAGTCTAGCCATCCTCTAAGGACCAGCCAAACACTACCTCCTCCATGAAGCCCTCCTGCAGCTTCAATCAGAATCGTTCAATTCCTCTCCTGCGCTCCCCCCATGCCTCACTCACGTCATAACTGAGCACACAGACCAATACACAGACACTTCTGTTTCATTGTCAGCTCAAAGGGATTGATTTAATATCTCTGTACCTCCCCACAGCACTTAGCAATACCCAAGGCTTAAGTCCTTACCATATCGGAGTATTCTTCAAATGATGGATGGCAAACTAGTAGGGAGTCTTGATCAACATTTTTAAATGAAACAGATATAAAACAGAAGAAAAAATAAGAGAGTCCATCATGTAAAGATAAACCAAGGTTCACTGAACCTTTGGTTTGAGGTACGCGCTCTGGGTCAGGATAAAAAAATACACTGTTCACTGTGGGCCTCAGCCTCCATTCTAGATCAACCAGCAAATAAAAAAGCAAGTTATCAGAGGTTTTGCCCAAAACATAACTTCTGAAGAATTCCTGGGGTAGTGGGGTCACTACACCCTCTGTTCATTCACTAACACCTGCAAAGCTTCAGAACAGAACCATCATGGTAGGGGATTGGAATATGGACAAGCGTCCTCACTCACAGATTATTCTAGTAGGTCCTCCAGACTCTGCTGACCAAGGAGGAAGGCACTCAAACTCTTGGTAGACAGATCTGCAACTAGCTTTATGACTAAAGGGGAATGGAGAATTTAACCCTTCATTAACCAGAAGATGTGTCTTGAGCAGCAGTTAATATCAACACTGTTTTTTAAATCTAGAAAAAGCAACATTCCCAGGAGACCCAGGACAACGAAGCCTGCTCCCAGGATTGCTAACTTGGGCTCCTCAGAAAAAGGGTATCTGATCGGGCATGGCTCTGTGGCATCATTCCTTTCTACCACTCACCTCTTACCACCTCCTGCCCTCAACACCTGCCACCTGGGAATAAGGAAGTCTGGCCAAGGACATCTATACTGACCCCAAAGCCTCCCTCCTCAGGAGCTCTTATCCTTCTAAATAATGAATTTGCCAGCCATAATTAATACCAAGAAAGAGATGCTATACATTTCTCTGTTGCTTTGAGTTAGTTAGGTACTTTAAGGGAAGGGCAACCTCTAGCTACAGGGTCACATAAGCTAAAATCAATATAAGCCACCACCTCTGAGTCTTTTAAATCACCACCTTCCCTCCTCAGACCATCCCTGAGCCAGACCCCTGCAGTGGGCATGGAGCAACCTGCAGGTCTGCAACTGACCATTCATTCAAGTTAATATTCAAAGAGACATCATCTCCCATCCAATTCCTGATTCCTGTCACCCCCTCCCCAGGCCCTCCTCCATGAAAAAAAAAAAGAAAGAAAGAAAAGAGAAAGAAAAGAAAAGAGAAAAAGAGAAAGGAAAGAAAAGAAAGCACTGCAATCACAGACAAGCCAAGAACAAGGGAAATAACCACGAGTACACACAAGGGAAACACAGAAGGGAAACACTCAGAAGACATATCAATAAAGGTGTAACATCTTGAGCGGAGGTGAAAATCTGGTTCTTCATCAAACCCACTTAGTTATGTCACTTTGTATAATCGTCCTGATGAGATCAAGCAGCGATGTAAAATTTACAAGCCTGGAAGTATCTGAAAGAGGGACTGTGAGAACGGTGGGAGGAACTGGAATGGTGATATAGGGAAAACCAGTGCCTAACCTGGGAAGACCTGGTAGCTACCTCACCAGTATCTTGAGGACTGTGGGGCAGAGTGTCTGTGACTCTGGAGAGCAGGATTAGTGGGGGACACTAAGCGCTCTCTGGAAATGGGATCACCTGCTCTGCAAACAGTGACATCCCTCCCCTGGGGGATCTGAGGAGAGGCGAGGCAGCGTGGAGCCCATGAGAGCCTTGGAATGGGGGGCTGGCCTCCAGGTCCCCTCCAGCCCACCCCTCAGCAGGACAGGGCCACCCCAGAAGCCAGGGGACAGGGTTCTGTCACCCGTAATGTGCAGGGAGCATGCACTGTGGCTTACCTACTCCTCCTGAAAGGACAGTGAGCATCGAGGGAAGGTGGAAGGAAGAAGGTAAACAGGGTGTGCATTTCCACGCTGCTTCCTGCTCCCAGCCACGGACTGGGATAGCCAGAAAGCTTCCTGCACAAGAGCTTCCAGGCCAGACCCTGAGTCCCCAAGACTAATTTCCTGAAGCTCGGGCCTCTGGGGACCAGTGGGTGGCAAGCGAGGCAGGAGGGCATCTCTACCACCTGTGGAATTTTAACCTACGTTTAAAGAACTGTTTGCTTTATGCTGTTTTGGGTTACGGGGTAGGTGCCCAGCAAGACTGTCCCCCTTTCAGCTTCTCTTTTTTCAGAAAGACAAAGAGAAAAACAAAACCACCCAGCACCCATAGCCCCAGCCGGTGTCTGCACTGTGGGCGGCCTACATGAGCTTCCTTTATCCAACCACAAAAAGGCATCAGTGGAACCAGCGAGGGGCCCTGGAACGGCCCTCTCAAGCCAGGGCCCGCTACTCCGTTGAGGTTAGCAGTTAACCAGGGGCCAGGAGCCACTCGGGCAAACAGACCGTGCCCCTCATTACACAACGCCAGCCCTTATCTCCCGCGTGCCACTGTCGGTTTGCAGACATTGCGTAGTGCTACGACCACAGCCGAGACTGGCCCCAGGGAGATAGCCGTCTCCCTGCTTGCTATCAGGGAGCCAAGAGGGGTCCGGACGGTTAGCCTCAGTTCACACACTCGGGCTGCTATTAAAAGAGAGGCAGAGAGAGACGGGTAACAGTCCGGCTGGCCAGCTTCACGGTGTCACTTCCTCTGGGACAGCCGAAGGCCCCTCTCAGTCCACCTCCCTTTCTCCCAGGCCCTCCAACCAACGAGGAGGGGTGGCAAGGGGTCCACTTCATGTCACTTCATCAAACCCTGGCGGAGTGCCACGTGGATCACCCAAAGAACTCCCTGCTGGGCGCACCCTGGAAGGCAGGCAAGGAGCCGGGGCAGCAGAATGCAGGCTTCGTGGCCCTATCACGACAAAGGCTCTCCTCGTGCCATGCTCTTTCTCAAATGCCTTCAAAGGCTCCCAGCTGCCCTGGAGTGAAGTCTGAAAACTAACCGCTATCTTCATTGAGCAACTACCTGGTACCGGGCAGCGTGCAGGATGTGCTAAATGCATTATCTGAAATCCTCAGGCTACCCCACATGCTATCCCACACAACAGCCCCACTTGAGCGATGGGAAGACCCCAATTTGCAGCGCTTTAGGCAAGCGGCCAAGATCACACGGTGTGCAAGCAGCAGCGTGACAATCTGCCCCCAGCCCCGCCGTGCCCTCTCTGTTCCTCTGTGCTGTGCCGCCTTCCCTCCCCCCTGGCCTGGCATTCACAGCATCTCCATCTGACCCCAACCTAGCAGTCCAGTACAATCGCCCTCATTCCAGCCGAAGGAAGGTACTTCATCAGGAATCTGAGCACTTACCACAATTGCAATTTCATAGCTTTTCACAAGATTGTCAGCTAAATAACTCTCCCTCACTAGGGAAGCCCACAAGGGCAGAGGTTCTGTTTGTCCTGCTCATCATAGAATTCCTAGGGCCTAGTCTAGCCCCCAGCACACAGTAAGTGAATCCCTCCAGGTGGAAGGCATTTCATCTCTAAATTTCCCTGTGCTTTTTCTATGTATCTATATAACCTTTTCACTTCCTACTTTCTGCCATACACACATCCACACATTTAAAGTAGTTTAACTCCTCTGCTCAAATTATTAGCTCCTCAAGGGGAAATCCCATGTCTTCTTAATCTTAAAATCCCTAACACAGAGGCGCCTGGGTGGCTCAGTGGGTTAAGCATCTGCCTTCAGCTCAGATCATGATCCCGGGGTCCTGGCCTCAGGAATCTGCTTCTCCCTCTCCCTCTGCCCCTCCTGCTGCTGATACTCATTCTCTTTCTCTATCAAATAAAATCTTTTTTTTTTAATCAAATAAAATCTTAAAAAAAAACAAACAACCTAACACAGTATTATCACCTATAAATCTAAAGGACTCAATGTACATTAATCTACTCAGGCTAAGCATCAAAGAGGTTAATGAATAAGAGACAAGTCGCCAGGCAAAATCCACCCAATACCCCTCATCTCCAAAGATTTGGAACAGCTATCAAGTCAGATCTTATTGTTACTTCCTCCTTGGTGGAAACAGGGAGCGGACATGGGTAGCTGTAGGGAAATTTGTGAAGGAAGCATTAATGTAGGCAAAGAATGAAAGACATGGCTTCCAGTCCATGGTTTTGCCACTAGCTTGCTGTGTGGCCTTAGGCACAACACAGAGCATCTCTGGACCTCCACTTATTCCGCCCTTAATAAGCATGTTGTCATAAATTATTTTATGAGCCCTTCCAGCTCTAACATCTTTCTATGACCCTTGGCCACCATAAGGACCCACATCTTTATGGCAGGTGGAGGGCTGAGAGTACCCTCCCTCAACAGGTGGCAAGAAGAAGGATGAAGACAAGGACACTTAGACATCCCCTTACACTATTCCTCAATCCTCAAAAAGAAAAAAAGAAACCGTAGGTAATGACTAAGCCAGTCCGTCGCCCTCCTAGGAAGGACAACAGCCATAATTTGAATATGGATCTGAAGTAAATAAAAGGAGAAAGATACTGAAATGGATGGTCAATAAATAACTTCCAGTTAAACCTGAATTTTTTCCCACATATGTATACTTTCACAGATCTAGTTCGGGAGTGTTCAAATTAGCACAACCTGGCCTTAAATACTGTGCAAAACACATAGTAAGCATTTTGCTTTCATTTATGTCGTCAATGGTTTCAATGGGGATGACTCATCCTTCCTCTTTAACACTCTGTTCTAATATGGTTTACTATAAATAATGCAGAGAGAGAGAGAGAGAGGGAGCGGCTGAGGGACTGAACACCAGGCCTCTGCACAGCCAGGTCACTACAGACCCAGGTCCCACAGACAATCCCAAGGTGAGTGCGAGCTTACCCCATCGCCCAGCAGTGGCCCTCATGACAGGAAAGGGAAATGCATCCCTCCACTCTCGGGTATTTAGGACATGTAAGACTGTTATATGCAGATGGGTCAGGGGCTGCACGGGGGTTTTAATGCACAAGTTCCTTTAACCTTCTAGAACCTTCCCAAAAACAGAGTTCAGGTGCAAACACAGGCCACCATGCCTCCTCCCTTAGAGTGTCAAAACTCAATGCATTCTTTTTTAAGATTTTATTTATTTATTCATGAGAGACACAGAGAGAGATAGAGAGGCAGAGGCACAGGCAGAGGGAGAAGCAGGCTCCATGCAGGGAGCCCAACATGGGACTTGATCTGAGGTCTCCCGGATCAGGCCGTGGGCTGAAGGCGGCGCTAAACCGCTGGGCCACCCGGCTGCCGGGTGGTAGATTTTCTTAACAAGAGAAGTGACTCTTGGGACCCCAAACTCACAGAAGGTCCAAACCACAAATGCAGAAACGCTACAGCAGTAAGAGGAATCTGCTCCAGGCCGAGGCAATCAGTGGCAGCAGTTGGAAATCACTAGCCCCTCGGCCTCATTCATCTCCCACCTAAGAAGTGAGGCCAACATTCATCCTGGGACTGAGCTGACAAGCGTGCTCTGAACATTCTTTCCAGAATCTACCTCTGAAATCAGACCACAGTCATCCGATGTCATCACTCACTATATTCACCAGATCTGTCACCGAATTATTTTGATCATTTCCAAAAGTCAAATCTACCCTCCCAAAGGACAAGGCAAAGGAATGTGGCACAGACCTTGGAAAGGGTTCCAAAGGAGGATCTCTGAAGTGTCTGGGGCTATGGCCACATCACAGGATTAAGTGATCACTTATGAGACCCTTAGATTCCCATGCACCTGCATCACTCACCCATTATTTGGTCTGCAGGCTGGTAGCACAGGGCTAGTACTATCATCAATTTGGCAGTGCTCCAAATAAAAGATTTCACTGGTTCCTTCCAGAGTTTCTCCCCTGGGCCACAAAAGCAGGTTCTGAAGGGCCTGGTTTGACAGCACCGTAGCTCCCATTTACAAAGTACATTCACTGTGCTATGCACTTTACACATTTCATCCACAGAACCACCAAAAAGTGTTGGTCTCACTTTTTCCCCGAAAAAGGAAATAGGGGTTCAGAAAGGCTAAGTAACTTGTTGAAGGCACACAGTAAATTCTGGAACCTAGGTTCTCATCCAGAGCCTCTGCTCTTCCCATCATTCCTCGCTGTCCCAAGGAAACACCACCTCCAACCACCTCCCAGAAAGCCTCTGCCTTGAGTAAGGAACCCCCCCACCCCCCACCCAGCCCCAATTCCTGGGCCCTAGTTCACTATCTCCAGCACTTCATGGACTTTGTGCTAGTTGGTTCAGCTTCCCGGTATGTCTGTTCCAGTAGACACCCCCTCCTCTGAACAGCCCCCTCCCCGATCTGCAAACATTACAAGGACATCAAAACAAAGTTATCAGTTGGGTTCCTAGCTTTAGCAGCCAGTCCAAACTCTTTTGTTTGACTCTCAGACAGCTTATTGACCAGGTGATGGGGTCAGAAGTTTGCTTTTCACCTAGCCTCTTCCAGAACCAAGCACCTGGCTTGAAGAAGCAAACGCAGGGCAGGTGGGAAAAATCCACCCAGTGGAGATTTCAGATTTATACAGTCAGCAAGCCAAAAAAAAAAAAAAAAAAAAAAAAAAAAGGACTCCCCAGCTGACGACTTGTAGAAATGAAAAGGGGTTAAAGGAGGAAAGGTTAGGAACCACAGAAGCACAAATTTACCTCCACCCTTTCCCCTCCTGTATGAACACAGGCATCAGCAGCCCCCTCGATGGAATGTTCTCAGAGACCCTGCATGTCCACATGAAGGAGGCGGAAAGCCAGTGAGGGCAGGAAGCCGACAGACCGTGTGACATGTGCAGCTGCCTTCCATCAGGTGCCTTCACACATCTCCACCCCGATCTGAGAGAGAGTCCTGGCTCCCCACCTGGTCCCTCCTTCCTCACACACCACCCCTCACCCTGACCCCGACACTTTATCTTTGCCTATTGGGAAAACTGGCATTTATCAAGTAATCTACTCCTCATATATTGTTAAACAGACCACAGGGGTTATCAGTGGAGTTGATACAGGAAGATAAACAGCAACCTCTTATGCAAATAGCACTAACGATGTGGGACAGGCCAGAGGACCAAATCGGAATTTAGGAGGACGTGAATCTTAACGCTTTTCCTAGGTTCCAACCCTGGAAACCACAGGAGCTTGGAAGAGATTCTCCGGATGGATTCTCCTCTTGCTTTCTCCCAGGGAGGGGCAGCGGGGTGCGTGGATCCCACCTGCTTGGCGAAGAAGAGCGGTAGCTTCGTGTCTCAGAACTCCTTCCAGTGACCACGGGATTCACCTCCTTGCAACAGACACTCCATTTTTCTAGGATTTCAGACCCACTGGAACGAGCTCTCATCAGAAAGGGAGAGAATGGTATCCTCCGAGGTGGGAGTGGGGTCAGAGGGTGGAGGGAAAAACATCCACGGAAAACCAGGGGTTCTGGGTACCGCGCCACAATCCGTACGACCAGGGGATGATCCCTCCTCCCCGCTGGGCTCTGCGGATCTGCCTCTGCGTGGCAAGAAGCAGGTCCAGGTGGCATCTTTTCAAACCTTTCTCATTATTTGAAGGGCAAACTCACATCAAGAACCAAGAGGTGAGTGGCTCCTAGTGACAAAAGAATTGCATTCAGAGGGAC
Source organism: Canis lupus familiaris (assembly GCF_011100685.1). NCBI lineage: Eukaryota > Metazoa > Chordata > Mammalia > Carnivora > Canidae > Canis > Canis lupus. Next base: position 19,288,572 of record NC_049226.1, read on the forward strand.
GGAGCAAGCTGCCTCTCACACCAAGGCTGCAGGCTGGGGAGGGGGGCAGAATGACAGACTCCAGGGCTGGCCAGAATGAAAGACTGAATGGAATAGCCTAATTTACACAGGAAGTAAGCACTTACCAGACCCTTCATCTCAACACACAAAACCCTCGGCCATATCTGGAAGCAATTACATCCAGTTAACATGATCTGCTTGCCACTAAAATTAACTGCAAACAGAAATATTTTTCACTTTTGCAACAGGGGATGCCAAGGCTTGGCCTATCCCCGCTAGCCCCCGAGCCATTGAATCTAGCTGCTGGGGAATATTTAGCAGCTACCCAGCTCAAAAAACAAAAACCACTCTTGTGGCTGTCAGGACACAAAAAAGTAAAATAGTGGATAATTATGAAGGGGGGAGGGGAGGGGAGAGGTGGCAGTGAAAACCATTGTGCTAGAAATTGAGAAAGGGGCCAGGCACACGGGCCCCAAACGGGTGTGCAGCGCTCACAAGTCCAGCCCTGGTTTTCCACACTCAACGTCAAGGGAAGAAAAATGTTTTTAGAGTCACTCGATTTAGCAGCGCTTCACATTGTTTTTAGGTCCCATCTTCATCCCTCTGCCAAGGGGACGGGGGTGGGGGGATGTAGGGAGGTAGACTCGCAAATGTTAGCAGATCCTTAATTTAGCAGAGCATTGAGGGGACAACTGTCACGATTTAACTTCTGCACTGAACACTTCCCATCCCTACTCCACGAACGCCTCGAAGTGGCTTTCACCTGCTCCGAGAGAGGCAGGGGCTGTTATTCATTTGAGACGGGCACAGTTTTTCATGGAGAGGATGGAGGGGCGAACCTGCCTCCTGTGGGCACGTACACCCCAAAACGAGCCACTGTCCCATCTCCCAAGCGCCAGGCCAGCTGCCTGGACACACTGACCACTCCCATCCTTCCTCTCTGCACCTGGCCCGCCAACTGGGTAAGAACTTATTTTTATTTTTTCCTTGAACTGCTGTCAGTGATGCCAGAGACAGATGGACAGATTTGTTTTAAAGTTCCGGAAGGAAGCATCATCTCCAAGCCCCGCATCCCCGCACGGGCCCATCATCTCCTCGGGGCCAGGCTCCACGGGCTGCGCCTCCGAGTGCAATTCACTCCCTCGACACCAGGGGCCTTTCAGGCGGCAGCAGAGGCAAAGGCAGAAGCAAGCATCCATTTGCCAGACAGCTCACAAACCTCTCTTCTCTAAGAGTCAGGCCAAAGCTTCCCCCAAGAACGAGGTCAAACGCTGCTTTTCTCCGCAAAAAAAAAAAAAAAAAAAAAAAAAAAAAAAAAAAAAAAAAACACTCACATTTACAAACATCACTCGCAGGCAGAAGAAGAAAAGGAAGGAACAAGGAAAAGCTTCTCTTTGATTCCAAGGCCACGATGGAGGAAGAAAGTCTCGATACATTAGACGGGAAAAAGTGCTAGGCCATTCTTTTCAAAATGTCTTAAAATGATATTACGATAAGAAAGAAAAGAAAGAAAGAAAGAGATCCTTTCAGTGAGGGCCACAGGCCATGCCATGTGCCCACCCCGGGCTCTATATTCCAAGTGCATCCTCCTCCTATGGATAATATCAGGGCAGCACTATATACAGTCCACGCTAGGACGGACTCTCAGAGCTGAGGAAGCAAGAGGTAAGGTATTTCTCCAGAGCCACAGAGCTTCTAAGAGGCAGGGGATAAATTCAAACCCACCTTCCCAGCTGCCCATCGTTCTGCAGCCGACTCCAGAAACTTCTGACACTGCAGGAATGCAAAACCCAAATTTAATCATCCCCTGAACACCTCCCACCCTCCCAGGGAGACAGCTCCCCATTCACGAGTGGGGGTCTCTCCTCCACCCACCCCCAGACTCCCCACACACATCTAGGGACACGCTCCGCTCTGGCACCACACAGCCATCCAGGCATGGAAACGGTTAAGTCGTCCTCACTGAATAAATCAAAAGTTCAAGGCTGCAACATACCACAATGATTCCCTCTTTACATATGACAAGAACCAGAGAGGGGCTGAAATCCCAAGCATCCTGAGCGGCCCGCACAGGTTATGCCGCCAGGGTCAGGGCCGCGGACCTTTAGAGGCAACATTCATTTCCTGAACAGGACAAGTTCTCCTGACCATAAAGCTAATAGGAACTTCCTCGCACGGCGAGCTCCGGCTGACAGGGCTACTTGTCACTGGCCACGCAGGAGGAGAACGCTGGTTCCCATTAGTGGGTTATGATGCCAGGTGCTACTAATAAGGTACATCGGCAAGAAACAAGAGCCTGCTAAGTTGTCTCTCCAACTCTGGAAGTAATCAGGCCTGGGCTTCAGGGTTGGGGAGGGGCCATATATAAAGAGAGGGTGGGGGGCTGGGGGGTGGTTTTAGCCACGGTAGACCCCGACAGCATCTAACCTGCTGAATGGCTTAAATAAATACATTTCAAACAATCCCTCTGCATTTCCCCCACCTACCATAAAAGGCTCCCCCAAATTAACACTAATAATGCTTCCCCCAGCACTCCAGGCCTGATGGATCACCGAGGGCCATTACGGTCGGCCACATCTGCTTCTCACTATGGCAAGGAGAGTTGTGCCAACAGGCCTAATGGCATTAAGATCACAATGCTCAGCTAATCCACTTAGAGATCGACACCGGGCAAGGGTGGCAGGGGGCTCCGTGAGTGAGCGGCCCCCCTTGTCAGGCTGGGGTCACAAAGGAAGTGGGAAGCAGGGAGGCAGCCTCACGTGTGAGTCCCTGCTGGGTGTGTTAGGTTACCTGCTACATCCCTGGGACAGGTTTCAAACCACATGGAGTGAACCTCACTTCACAGGAGAGGAGCCTGATGATTCGGACAGGTGAAGCCCAGATTCACAAGGTAGCGCCAGCTCTCTCACCCACGTGTGCCTGACACCGGTCTGGCCCTGCACTGCATGCCTGGCCCCCTATAAAGATTGGCCATCTGTCTGTCTTGCTCTTGACATGCCCAGCGGTGGTGGTTTGTGTCCCTGTACAACTCCTTACTTAATATTTCTGGGGCATCCAAATGGCCCAAAGGAGCGCCCGGCTGGCTCAGTCAGAAGAGCATGCGGCTCTTGATCTGGGGGTTGTGAGTTCAAGCCCCAAGTTGGGTGCAGAAATTACTTAAATAAAGAAAGAAACTTTTAAGAGAAGTAAATAAAAATGGCCCGGAAGAGGGGAAAACTCTTAAAAATCACTTCCAACTGGCCTGCAATTTCTCCCCTTCATCGAAATTTCTGTGACCAAATCTTCTAATAACTTTGCCAAGTGATGTCCCACTGTTTCAGGAAGTTCTTCACGCTGTCTAGCTCAGCTTCGTCCTACTGCAAAGCCCAACACAATCCGTTCCTGCTGAAGGAATTCGGGGCTTGAGGGACAGAGTGGAAAGTGAGCTAGGAACTTAGAACTGAGAAGGTTTTGGCGAGTTTTCAGCCGAAGTTTCCATACCAGCAATAAAGTACTGGATCCCCTGCTTGCAGCTGCACCGATAAGCCTCACGTAGGCAAAACCCGACCATGGTTTTTCCAGACTGAGCCAGCATAAGGACACCGGGGCTTTTAAGGGGAGACAGTAGAAAGGGGGATTTCTGATTATGCTGGCATGAAATTAACAGCAAGGGATTTTTATTTTTGTAAGTGAGTTTCTTTTTCCCTCTCTTTTTCTGGTGTGTGTGTGTGTGTGTGTGTGTGTGTGGTTTTTTTTTTTTTTTTTTTTTTTTTTGAGTCAGCGTAAAAGGCCCCATCACTAGAAGCTGGTCTCTTCATGTCAGTAAGAGATGGTGCGGTATGAGGCAGTGCTCCCTTTAGTCTTCCCTTGGACATGTCTGTTAACCTCTCACGCTTCCCTCTGCCCATCAGGGAATTTGCAACTAGCATCCCCCTTACAGGGTGGCTAGGGCCTGTAAGGACATCTGGCTCCGAATGCACTTAGCACAGAGGCCGTCAGGTATCAAGCACTGAAACTGCTGTTGGCCACATCCACCCTTAGCCGCACCTTGCACTGGCAGGAGTGGGGGGGGGGGGGGCGCGCTCTAGAATGCCCACCCACCACAAACCACAAGCCCACCCCTCTCTCAGTAAGCTGGGGCCTGTGTTCCTCATCTCTGCCTCGGCCACGGGGATCTGCTCGCCTGGCCACAGGCACCGGCTGCTGGACGCTGGGTGAGGCTGTTCGGTATTTGGAACTGCTGCTGGTGGAGTGCTGCCCAGCTAAATTTAAATGAGAACTGCAATGACTCATCAGGCCTCAGGTCAATAGGACAAAGAGTACCCTAGCCACCAGGGTACAGGAGATGAGCTTTGGGGGGCCGGGGCAGGGGGGATGCAGGTGCTCACGGGGTGTCGGCCCCACACAGTGCCTGACGTGCACTTTTTACGGTGCTCTATGAACTGACACCTCCGAGCGGAAGCAGGACCCAGATGACATAAATGCATTTCTTGCCCTGCACCACCAGTGTGCCATTTCACAAGAGCTGTAAAAAGACAACAGCAAACACCTCCAGAGCACTTACTTGGTGCCACCACTCCTTGCACTTGACAAACATTTGCTGATGAATCTTTGTAACAAACAACTCAGTGGGTAGGTGCTGTTGTTATTTCCATTTTACCAAGGACCAAATAGACACAGAAAGGTTAAGTAACACAACCACAGTCACACAGCCGGTAAGCGGTAAAATCAGGATTCTGGCCCTGAAAGTCTAATTTGCTTGAGATGCACATTTACTACATGTAAAACATCAGAGGGGCGGCAGTGGGGATGCCCCAGGAAATTTTTCTTTCTACCAGAACAACTGCAATCGAGTCAAGGCGTCCACCTAACACCACCAACACAGACCCTAAGAAAACCTCCCATTATCAAGGAAAATTCAGTAACCCTCCAGTGGGCACACTGAGGCACGCCTGTATTCATTTAGCGAGATTCTGGAGTCTTTCCATTGGACTTGTTTTAAAGTCATTAATTTTAAAAAAAATTTTTTAAGTGATTGGAAATGTTTTTCCCCTGAATTAGCAAGAAATGAAAGAGTTGTGAATGGAGTTTGATTTTAACAGTTTAGGATAATCACTATTTTAAAGATTCATAAATAGAGTTCCTAGAACAAGCAGGAGGCGAACGTGTCACTGAAGTGTTCTTCCTTCCTCTCCCTCCAGCAATTAGCAGCTCCATCCAATAGCGACGGCAAATTAAAATGGGACTTTTCTCACTGAGATGAAAGAACAGGCCACTTCCCCTCCCCTGGAAAGAAAACGAAAGAAATCGTCTTCAAATGTCCCAGAGTTCAGTCTCGATCCCATTTAATACTTACTCCGTAAGTATTAAAAAACGAAGTCAGAGCGGACAGGAACATACCAGAGGGACCCCCTATTTTCACTGGCTGACTGCCAATCCAGATTCCCAGACAGAGCAAAATGCAATTAGCCAAAAGGACCTTGAGAAGATGGGAGAGCAGCACGGATTAAGAGAACTTTTTTAAGAAGTCAACAATTCAGAAACAGTTCATCTGAGCACCTCGTTTTATGAACAAAGGCGTTACGCTCAGAATGGGAAAGAGCCCAACAATGGTCACGGAGCTAAAAACCACAAAGTGGAGTCTAGAGGCCTGGCCTCCACCCCAGCTGGGCACCACACCACAGAGCCTCCTGCCATCTTCCCAACTTCACAACTACCGACCTCTCCAAAGGCTAGATTTCCAGGAGCTTATACACATAAGTCATTCATCACCCCCAAAAGGACACTTCCTGGAAATAGAAATGGGTTCAGAAAGGATTTGGGCAAATCTGTGAATGACAGAACAGCCACAAATAGCTACTCAGAGACGTCGGGCTTCACACCTGACCTTTAAGATTGACGTCAAGGAAGATAGCTGTGGCCTCTAACGGTGGTATCTTAGGGATGGTGCTGGCACCTAAAGACTAGGTCAGATGGATCTGCCCCAGAAGGGCTGTGCCCATGTGCTTATATGGCCTGGCGCAGAGCACTCAGGGCTGGGCATCAGAAGGGGAGCTGGGCTCCTGACCCTTATCCATTTATAGCTATGTGACCTTGGGCAAGTCACGTATTGGCTCTAAAGCTCATTTTCCTCGTCTGCAAGGTGATGCTGAACATGGTCCACGATCCCGGATCCAAAACTCTTGGCTACTAGAGAAATCCAAATTGTTTGTATTTCAGAAAGATACTACAGAGCCCACCGTGGTTGCCAATCCCAGAGGAGTCTAGGGAAGCACTCTGTAATCAAACACATTAATATTTTTGCAGCAAAACATATGAATATTCAAAATAGGCAGGATAAATATAGTCTCACATCAGTTCAGATCAGGTTTTGCCACTAAATGAGTTGCACAAAACCTTATAGCTTTCAGAGTCTCTCAGACTTCATATTCACAGATATGGAATGATGGACTTGCTCAGGGGAGGCTGCAGGGTGAGGAGAGAGAAAGTCATCAAAAGTACTGGGCAAAGAAGAAAGTGCTACAACTGATCCAAGGCACTGTTAATATTACCGCCGTTGCTATCGTTATTCTGCAGCACATTCCCAGCAGAGCTGGGTCTGACCTCAGAGGTGCCTAAAGCCGGCAGGATGATGAAAGGGGTCCAAGAGTAAGAGAGTAAGGGCAACTGCTAAGCTCCCCAAAGTGGCTGAAACCAAGGTCAACAGCTGCTGGCCCTTCACATGGTCAACCACGGAAAACAGAGCAGCGGGTCACCTGAGAGAGACCAAGGCAAGGAGCCAGGCAGAAATTGGTCATCTCGACTATGTGGTTCGTGCACCCTAGAGCTGGTCCTAAGAAGCAGCCTGGAAGGGCGGCACACATGGGCCTGCGGAGCTGGCTGAGATCCGTCCTTGTGCTTCCCGAGCTTCCCTTCAAGAACCAGGCAAGAGGTCCTAATGTGTCTGTGTGTGTGTTTGTGTGTTTGCAGGATTCAGGCCTTAACCAATCTAAGGGTCTGCTGTAGAAGATTCAGAGTTATGCTATATGTTGGCAAATTGAACTCCAATAAAAAGAAATTTTAAAAAAGTAAAATTAAAATTAAAAACAAAAAAGAAGATTCAGAGTCCCCGGGAAACCAGACCCAGCTCTGTTTCTGCAGCACTCAATTCAGAAACACATTCAGACCAGGCTGTGTGAGCCTGGGGAGACTGGAGGCTCAGAATGAGGACCATGTTCACACCTAAGTCAACCATACTGACAGCCGTAATCTTATCAAGCCATGTATATACCTTTGAGAAGGAGAAGGTAGGTACACCTGGCTCAGGTGAGCTGGTCCCTAGCTCATCCCTAGCTTCTCAGACCCAGATAAGCCGACATGCAGAACAGCTCCAGCCTTGCAGACGCAGAGAGAGAGAAAAAAAGAAAGATGAAGCTAAAGAAGCAGAGTCCAATCTTCCAGAAGCCTGCGGGGGCCCTCCCTCCCTCAGATCCTGTCCTCTGTGATGGGAGCACACCGCAGAAGGTTGTGGTGTCCAGAACCCGGATCTGGGTTCTGCACCTGCCTGCAGAATGCCACTGGTCTTTAGGGGTCTGTGAACTTTCTGGATCCTTCAGGTAAGTAAGTCCCATTTAATTTACCCAAGGAGCCTCTGTCCTGTCTTCCCATCAGTCCACGACTACAGGTGATGCTGCTATGCTGTTCCTGCCGAGCACCAAGCTCTGCAGAGACCACATCTTTGCGAGTGTCTCCTGTCTGCAGCTCTCCCTCACCAGCCTGGGACTCAAGCAGCCTCATGACCCGATTCAGACCCAACTCTCCCACCTGTGTACCTTTCCTGCCCTCTCCCCCTTCCCCTCCTCCCCTCCATGCCCTTCTGCTCCCTGAGGATCCAGCACCAAGAATTGCCAGGTACCTTAACCTCTAACAACACTTTAGTCTATGGCTTAAAAGTAAAATAAAATAAAACTTCTGCAGCCTGTTGTTTTGTCATGTTCATCGCTGCTGTTTACAGCCAATCCCACAGCATCCTGATGTCAAAGTCTCCCCTTCAGACTATTTTGTCTCACCCTTTTGTTTGTACTAGAGGTTGTGATGTATGGGGACGTACAGAGAACAGAAATTAGGGAAGTGGCACCATAATCCAGGAGTTCTGAGGGAGAGAGGAAAAAACCTCCCACCGAGTGTACCTAACTAGAAGCCAGGGGGCGGCCACAGGAACCTTTTTCTGCCTCCTTGATTTCTTCAATCCCATGGCTTTCCACCCAAGGCTCTGCCCAGGCTATAGTTTCTTGGGCTGCAGCAGCTTACTTTGTGCCCTAGTCAAAAGCACATTTGCCGTGTCAGCAGCCCGCAGCTGAGGATCCCTGGACCAGTGTCCTCCCCTTCCTAAGCTCACAGGGATGGGGACATTTTCCACACTGCCTCCTGGCCAGCAGAGCCCCGAGGGAAGGCAGCGCTGTGGATACTACTCTCTAGACTTCAGAGTCAAGGGAGGCAATCCAGCGACCTGAACAAAACGGGGGACCGATAGATCAGTGCATCACCTGCACACTTACCGTGTGCCACTAGCTCACCACTCTAGGGATTTCTGGAGGTTACTTCATCAATTCGGCACCATGCTCCACTGACCCTCTCCATTTTAATTTTTTTAAGTGGGCTCCATACCCAGCACAGAGCCCCCAACATGGGCTAGAACTCGTGACCCTGAGATCAAGACCTGAGCTGCGATCAAGCATCAGGATACTTGACCGAATGAATCACCTAAACGCCGCATCTCTGTTTGAAAAGTAAAACAAAGCTCAGGAAGGTTACATAACTATCCCAAGTTCTCACGGAGAGATGAAGCTAGTTCCATGGCCCATCCTCCGCGCAGTGTAATACAGCCAGGCCTCCACCTCTCCCCAGAGGACAGAGGGTCCCACAGAATGGGTGCCTGGACTTCCTGGGGGCAGGTATCTTCTGTAGGCCACCCAGGTATAGAAACAACCAGGACCAGAAGAGAGCCAGAAATATAATTACTTTCTACCGTACTCCACTTCTCATAGCACCTATCTGAAATAATTCACATCTAGAAAAGAAGATAAATCTATCCAGTCAAGTTTGGGGAGGGGGGCTTCCTCTTTAGGAAAGCTTGAACAAAAAACAAACACATCCTTGGTCTATTTCCGAGTGGTACAAACATCAAGAAGACACACCTTGCTGGTGGTTATTTTTTGTGCCCGCCGGAAAAATCCGGCTACATTTAGCTCAGCAGCAATTTCCACGAAGTCAGTCTCAGAGCCACGGATCAGTCAGTGTCGGAGCAGGTTCCGGCTGGGCTTGGGGTAGTCAGCCAACCTCCAGAGGCCTCCCCGGCCCTCACACCCTCTCACATCCCCTTCTCCTGTACCTGACCCAGCAACAGAGGAACAGGTGGAGGAAGAGGGTTGCTAAAGTACAGAATCCCCCCAAGATCAATAAAACAGCAGGCGAGAGGGTGTACAGGAAATGTTATTGTGGATGGCAACCAAAGGGGACTCCCTGACACCATTCACCTGACCCTGGGACCAGATGGCAAAATGACGGGCACATGGTCACAAGAGATCCAAGTAAAAGCCAAACCCACTACTGAGTCCGTCCATATTTACTCCACTTATGATGAGCAATTCTCAAAACCCTCTGTTCTGTAGACATGATCCTTTTCAGTGCCAAGTGACTGCAAGAGGCGGCAAAGTACAAGGCGACTAAGATCTCAATGTGAATCCAACCCTGTCTCTTATGGTCTATAGGTGACCCCAGGAAAAGGTCTGAGCATCTTCCTACCTGGAAGGAAAACATCACCCAGCTCAGAGGACTGTTGTCACAAAAACGTGACTCCATCTAAAGCAGTCAGTCTTGGGATCCCTGGGTGGCGCAGCGGTTTAGCGCCTGCCTTTGGCCCAGGGCGCGATCCTGGAGACCCAGGATCGAATCCCACGTCGGGCTCCCGGTGCATGGAGCCTGCTTCTCCCTCTGCCTATGTCTCTGCCTCTCTCTCTGTGTGTGTGACTATCATAAATAAATTAAAAAAAAATTTTTTTTTTAAAATAAATAAATAAAATAAAGCAGTCAGTCTTGCACCAGGCACGTATATCCTAAGAGCTCAACAAATGGTCATTTCACAGAGGAAAAAAAAAAAAAAAACAGAAGCCAGAGGAAAGCCAATGCTAGCCCAAAGTTGCATTTAATTCAACCTTGAGATATGATAAGAATAAGACTGCAGGGCTACAACATTGAAACTCTCGTGCCCATCCTTCCCCCTTGAATTTAAATCAACTCCCTCTGAATGTGTTTGCAGGGGCAGAGAATGAGGAAGGAGAGGAAGCAACATTCCTGGTGATAAATAGTCACCAGGAATGACGTGCAGAACCTGCAGCTGCTCACACGGCCTAAGCAGTGTCTAGCCCCTCCCATGCTCCAGAGCTGCACATTGCCAGCCTCGGCAGGGAGCAGTGCCCGGGGACCTGGGGACCTGAAACCAGGCAACACAGCCAGATCCAGACCATGGAAGACCCTCTACCCCAATCCCACTTGCCCTTCTCCCTCCCTCTGGTTTATTAGTCACTCCAGGTAAAGGCAACCAGATCCAACGACAGAAGGACCAGACGGGTGCTCAAACGCAACGAGAAAGAGAAGAGAGCCTGGTAAGAGGCTGGGCCCCTGAGTTCCCCAATGCTCAGGAAAGACCCAAGGCCCTCTTGCCACATTTGAAGATTATGTACCCCACCCCACCCCGCCCTGTCATCAGGACTTAGAAAAATCATTTTGTTTTGTTTTGTTTTGTTTTGTTTTTAACAAAGAACAGGAAGGACAGGGGAGCCAGGCCCCAGGGCTTGGGAGAAGCTGGGCATGAAGGCAGGGTGTCAGAGCTGGAAGTCTGGGGCTAGGGTGTGGGGTGCGGGGCTGGAGAGGACCCTACCTGTGCTGCTCCACAGCCTCGTTATCAGGAAGCTCCACCCCACACACGCTGCACTGCTCCCCGATGGTCCGGCTCTCCGACTTCATGCCCACAGCCAGCTCACCCAGTTTGTTGAACAGCTCCCTCTGGATGAAGCCCTGGGGCAGCAGCCCCCCGTAGGTGCTGAAGTCCATGGACACAGCCAGGGCAGGCTGCACGTGGAGGCCAGGAGTCATTGAGGAGGGCATGCTCAACACGGCGTCGGCCTTGTGGTTGGGCAATACGGAGTAGATGCCCAGATGTTTCTCAGCGGGGGGCGCAGGGTGCTCCGGTCGGCCGGGGGGCCCCTGGCCAGCCTCGGTTGGAGGCGGCAGCTGCTCAGCGCTCTCCTCACGCCCGTAATGCAGCTCCCGAGCACTGGTGATGACGCTGCTCCGAGTTGGGGTCCCGGGCCCCTCTTTGCCTCTCTCTTCCACTTTGTCCCCCACGGCACCCACCACACCGGACTCGGTGGCCCCAGGGCTGTCCTGGCCAGGCGCCTCATCCACCTGCATCATCTCGGTCTTCACCTCAGCCACCGCAGCGTGCCGCCCACCCCCAGTCATTGCTGGCTCCTCGGGCCCTGCGGGAGGCTGAAGAGCTCCCTGGAGGAGAGACTGTCCTATGGTCATCAAACTGTCCACCGCGGCCTTGGTGGGACTCATGGCTGAAGGACCGAATGAAGTGGAGACTGAGGGGCTCTGGTCCACCAGGGGTCCGGGGAGGCTCTGTGCAGCCACACTGGCATACCCACTCTCCTCGCTGGAATGCTTCGAGATGAAGATGTTCTTGAGGTACCGGGCTCTGCGGTCCTCTTCCTCCTCGGCCCCACCATCAGCCATGGTGGCCTCCGTGTCATTGTCATCTGAGGCCTGGATGGTCTCCAGGATCTTCAGGCACTGTTCCTCCAGGTACTCGATCTCTAAGATCTCGGCTGCGTACAGCAGGTCATCCAGGTCCTCTGCCTTGGCCTGCAGCGTGGCCGTGTACGCGTACTCCAGAATCTGCTGGAAGGTCTTCGGCGACAGGAAGTCCAGAGTATAGTGCTGGCTGTTGCGGTGGAAGAGGATCTCAAACATCTTGCTGGTACAGGCCAGCACAGTCCGGTGGGCGTGGAACTCCTGGCTGTCCACCATGATGACCACATCGCACAGCGTCCCGGCCAGCCGCATCTGGTTGGCCTTACACAGGAGGCCTGTGGGGTGGCTGGGGTTCTGCAGCTGGATCATGCCCATCTTCGTCAGATCCATGGCGCTCCCCTCGGCTTAGGCATGAGGCTCTCTTTCCTTTCTGGCTCTGCGTGCGTGGCGGGGCTGGGTGGGTGTCCGGGCCAAGCAAGAGGGCTGGAGGGGATAAGGGAGAGGCAGGGGGAAAAAAAATGAGAGAATAAAAGATAGGTTAGTGTCCCAAAATGCAAGGAGTCAAACCACACAGCACCCCCATAACCCCCTAGTAATAAGACAGCCTGGGCGATTTTCACCGGGGCGGGAGGCGGGAGGGGAGGAAGCTTCCTATGACCTAGCACATCTGCCTTTACAAGCCCAGGTACGAAGAGAGTCAAGAAGAGGTCCTGCCACAGCATAAGCTTCGTTCACTGCTCTGTGATGTCCGTCAGATGAAGCGAAATGGGAATTACAGTGAAGTCTTGGGAATCCTGGGCTTTCTTGAAGTCTGAGGGTAGGTTCCCATACAGGGCCAAGATGCATGATGAGAAAGTGCCGGCACACACTCTAAGTAAGAATTTGACCCCTTCCTCTAGTCCACTGAAGCCCTGGATTTCCCGTTCAACCCCTGTGCAGTAAACCTCAGCTTCTCAACAAAGTCTCTCTACGTTGTGCCTCACAGTGGCAGCCAGAGGAGCACAGGCAAGCCTACCTGGGGCTAGCAGCCGACAGTCCTGGCCCACGGAAACCTCTGAGCAAGGGCGCTCCTCTCTGGCCCATCCCACCCCCAGCCAGTGCCTCCTAGGCCTCTGCCCCTCCACTCTTCTCAGGGCTGCAAGAGACCGACCCACTCATGCCCTGACCACTGCCCCCCTCCCCGCCCAGGCAACAACGGGAACACACACCTGTAACCCTCACACTAGTTTGGCTTGCTTCCACCCATAGGTGCCTCAGAGCTACTGCACGGGTAATCCAAAATCTGGCCTGCGTGTGCACATGGGCATGCATGTGCACGCAGCAGCCAGAGGGGGAGAGTCAACACGTGTGCACACACTTATAGGAGATGTCAACCTACCTCCTGCCCACGAGTGCCCAGCAGACAAGAGGATCTCTAAGATGTAGGGGAACAGGCTATGAAAGATCTAGAGAGAAAGATCATAGAAAACATGTACCCCGACAGCCCGGTGCGCACATGCCGAGTTCATGAACCCCAAGCATGTCCCACAGGCTCCCAAGTCCTGTGCCCAGGAGCCACAGCTGGCGCTGGACATGGCTTGGAGGCACCAGAAGTGATAGTGGTGCAGCATCTACTGTGTGTGTTAGAAACAGGAGGAAGAGAGCACAGGCTGGGAAACAAAGGCCTCTCCCAAAGCGCTGTTTGGGATCAGTAGCAGGGCTCTGGGAGTCCCTAGCCGGTGCAAAGTGTTAGAAAGACATCACCCAGACCGAGGTGCCCCCCAGCCTCTGCCTCGCCGTGGCCAACGCTGCAGCGAAACCAACGGGGAGCCCAGCAGAGCACAGGCTCTCCCTGGCTCTTGAAACACAGCCTGCCTCCGCCCCCAAAAGGAGCCCTATTGGCTCCAGAGCCACAGATCTCACGCGGAAAGGGTTAACAGGGCTGCACGGTCGGGGCACTTCTGCTGCCCACACTGGGGTGGGGGCTGAGGCCACCCAGAGTGAAGCTGCCGCTGGTCCGCGCCGTCCGCCGCGCGTGCGCTTGCCGTCAGCCCGAGGGGCTGCGGGGAACGAGGAGGGGCCACAGAAGGAATGGAAGCCGGGCCCCCCGAAGTCCCTCCGCGGTGCGGGCGCCCTGGGTCCCGCGGGACACCCTCGGCTCACCCAGACACCCCCCTCGGCTGCAGCGCCCGGCCCCGCGGGCGGGGGGACGCCGGCGCCGACCCGCTCCGGCTCTGGGGATCGACCTCGCGCGCGCGCACCCCAGTCCCAGCCGCCCCCACGGAGACTTGGAAGCGAGTTCGGCAAACTTGGGGAAGCAACTTTTCCCGGGGAGCCAGACCGCAGGAAGAAAAGGAGCCGCGTTGGGCGAGAGGAGAAGCGAAGGGAGCCGGGCGCGAGGCAGAGTCCGGGCGGGCTGGACGCTGGGCGCGAGCGGGCGCGAGGAGGCGGACCCGCCCCGCGCCGGGGGAAGCACAAAAGCCCGACAGCGACTCGGGGAAGGAAAGGCGAGCAGGGAGCCGCCGGCCCTCCCTCGCCGGCCCAGGGCCGTGACCCCCGGCGGCCGCGGGCAGGCTGCCCGGCGCGGCACTGGGCGAGCGCCCCGGGGAGCGCGAGGGCACCGCTGCGGGCGCGTCCGTGCGCGCCAGGGGTCCGGGGGCGCCGCCGAGCGCACCTCGAGCGCGTGCGGGAGCCTTCGGGGGGCCGCGCGGGGAGCTGCGGGCGCCCGGCCTGGGGGACGCGTCCCGACGCATCAGGTGCAGAGCCCGGGCACCCCCGAGCGCCGCCCGGAGCGCACCGCCAGCGCCCGCGCCACGGCCGGCCCCGCCGAGAGCCCCGAAGACCCTCCGGAGCCCCGCCACGGCCGCCCCTCCCCCGCCCCGGAGACGGGTGGGGGTCAAGCCCCGTCCGGAGGAAAACAGACCCCACCACGTTTTTCAAAGAGAAAGCAAGCCCAAGTGGATCGGAGCCCCGCTCCCCTCCGCCCCCAGGTCCGCTCCTCGGAGCCCCGGATTCTAGCCTCGCCGCCGGCCGGCAAATAAACACAAACAGACCACAACCCTGCGCGCCCGCGCACGGGCCGCGTACCGGGGAGCGCCCGCCGGCTCCGGCTCCGGCTCGGGCTCGGGCTCCGGCTCGGGCTCGGGCTCCGGCTCCGGCTCCGGCTCCCGCCGCCCCGCCGCCCCGCGGGTACAAAGCCTCCGGCTCTCCGACCCTCCGCCCGCGCCCTCCGCGCCCGCGGGCCGCTCGGCCCCCACCTCCCGCCCTGGGGAGGCAGCTGCGCCCAAGCTGACAGCCGGGCCCCCCCGCAGCCGACCCCCAGCCCGCGGCGGCCGCAGCAGGAAGGGAACGAGCCGAGCGAGGCGCACAGCCCGCGGCCGAGCGGCCGGAGGGAGCGCGCCCCCCGACCTCGCCGGCCCCGGGGCGCCCCGGCGCGCGCCCCCGGCGAGCGGTGCGCCCCCGCCGGCCCTCACTCACCGCCGCCGAGCCGGGCGCCGCGGGTGGGTGTGCGCGCTCGGGGGCGTGTGCCGCGTCGGGGACGGCTGTTGCTGGGAACTGTTGCTCTCGTCTCACGGCGGCAGCGGCGGCAGCGCCCGGCAGTTCGCAGTACCCGCTCTCATCGCCCTCAACTCCTCTCTGCTGCGAGGTTAGCAAATCACCACCGGCTGCGGCGCCTCCGCCGCGTCCCACGTCAACGCCGAGCCCCCTCCCCTGCGAGGCCCCGGCGCCTCTCCATCTTTAGTGCTGGCGGCCGAGCCCGGCGCGCTGCCCACAGCGGCCCCCCTTCCCTCCCCCCTCCCGCGCCGTCCCCGGCCTCAGCCCGCCCACCCCACCCCACCCCCCCGGACTGGCCGAGCCCGCGCGCGCTCCCCGCCCCACCCTCCCCTCCCCTCCCTTCCCCTCCCCTCCCCTCCCCGCGCTCCGCGCTCCGGGCTTCGCCTGACATCTAGCTGCTGCTGGGGCGCCGGCGGCCGCGCTCACCGCTCACCGCTCACCGCTCACCGCTCACCGCCCGGGCGGAGAGGGAGGAGGGAGCTCGCGGAGAGCAGTGCCCGGGACTCGGGACCCTTGGGGGGGGGGGGGCAGCTCCCACCTTCCACCCCAGGCTTTTTTCCTTTCCTCCGGGCGCGGAGTTTCGTCCCCGGCTCCAGTGTTTGCCCCAATCCCGTGTGTGTCATCTCGCCTTTCACTTTGCTCCGGGCTCGGGGCCGCCTCCCCGGGACCGCGACATCGGTGGCCGGAGGTCCCTTCCGCGGCCCGAGCCCAGGCCTTCTGTGCCTCCAGGCGCCGGGCATCCGGATCGCGAGACGCCTCCGGGCGCGGTTCCCAGGCCCTGGGGAGCTGGTGCCGGAGGGCCACGGGGATCAGCCGCCCAAGGGAGACCCCTCCCCCGTGCTAGCTGCCGGGATCCCGGGAGGCCGAGAGCAACTTTTCTCTCCCCGGAGTCTTGAGCATCCCCTGGGCTCTGCTCCCTTCCTTGCCCTCCCACCCCTAACCCCACCCCACCCCACCCCACCCCACCCCGGGAACCTGGTTGGAGACGGATCCCGAGAACCGCGTCCTGCTCAGCGCAAAGCCTTCAGGGGGCGAGTGAAAGCTGGAAAAAGCTCCAGAGCCCCCAAAAGAGCCTCTTCCTCTCGGCGGGCCTCTCCACCCCAAGGGGAGGGGGGGGAGTTGAGATCACTAACCTCAGGGTAGAGAAGCCAGAGGAAACTACCCTTCCTCGGGCGGTGGGCAGCGGAGAGACCCCTTCTAACCCCCTTTCCCTGGAGCTTAGCGGAGGTAGGGCGCAGGCAGGAGGTGGAAGCTCTCTCTTGAACATCAGCCTTGGTGGCTGGCTAACGTCTGGGATCGTTGGGGTGAGCCTGGTGGTGGAGAGCGCCCTCCCTGGGTCTCCGGACAGTCAGCCCTGGAGGTCATGCGGTCTTAGCCTCGCAGGGGCTTCACTCAGGGAGACCTGAATCCCCACATTCTGTCCCTGACACACTGGTGAGTCAAAGATTTGCTCAGGACTCACATATAATCACGGTGTTTGTCTCCGGTACTGCCCCAGATCTAGAGTCAGGCCCCAAGAACTGTAGGGTCATGGAAGGTGGCAGACACCAACTAGAGGCAAAAATCTGCTTCTGGGCCCCGGAAGGCCAGAGTGCAAAGTGCTCAGGATCACAAGAACAGGCAAAGGGGGAATAGTCCCAGGGACAGGCAGCTCCATTCCTGCAAGCATGGTCCTGTCTCCCAGCGGGGAAAGGGCTTCAGCCTTCTGTTCAGAAGACAGAAGAGGGCAGAGAAGGACGCTTCAAAGTGGAGGGAGGGAGCCAATGACCCTCTGATAGCCCTGAACACAGCAACACCTAACACATCCCTGGAAGGAACAGTCTGGTCCCCGGGTATCAATTCTGATTAACAATAGAGAGCCAGGGCAGCCCGGGTGGCTCAGCAGTTTAGCTCAGCAGTTTAGCGCCGCCTTCAGCCCAGGGCATGATCCTGGAGACCGGGGATCGAGTCCCGCATCGGGCTCCCTGCATGGAGCCTGCTTCTCCCTCTGCCTGTGTCTCTGCCTCTCTCTGTGTGTCTCTCATGAATAAATAAATAAAATCTTAAAAAAAAAAAAAAAACAATAGAGAGCCAGCTCGGTTATGGACTGTTTACCTAGCTAAGGTCTATGCTATCTTCAAGAGGAAGGCATTTAAAGAAAGTTAAGAAAGCACTGGTTGGCCAGGAGAGCAGGAGGAGAGGGATAGAAGAAGAGAAGAAAGACTCTGCTAGAGCCTCAATGGGAAAGAAGAAACCATCTTTGAACTTGGTAGAGTCTCTGCCCGGAGATGGTGCCTGTGCGAAGGTTGCTGCCCTGCCATCCACATCCACCTACCAGCCCCTCCTAAGTGCAGAAGCAGGAGAAGCACACAATTAACCCTTGATCTTAATCTCCTATTAATCCTCAAATCAGAGAAAGAGAGAAGCCTTGGAAACAATGGGAGAACAGGAACAATCCCTCCATGGCCCTGGGCCCCCCCCCCCATGCCATATTCACTCGATGTGAAAATCTCCCCTTGCTTCATAAACCCTGCCCATTAAAAAGCCCAGCCCTTGTTAGTAAGTGTTAAAGAGAGATTAATGCCTGAATTTAAGAGGTGGAGAAGGTAACAAAAAGGAGGAAGGCAGGCGAGGCTGTGGGCTGAGAGCCAGCATTGGGCTCCAAGCGTTTCCACTTAGCGCTGAAGGCTGGCTGCACAGCAGTTTGATAAGGTTTATTGGGCCCAGATAAAGCAGCAGCAGCTCCCCCACCAAAACTGGCACCATTTATAGCCAGAGCTATGTCCTTGGGTCCCCCGAAAGGCTGATGAGAATCCCCAGTTCAGAGATTTCATATAACGGCACCTAAAAACAAGCAGGATGGAAAATTATAGGAGAAAACTCTCTCTCTCTCTCTCTTTCACTCTCACTCTCTCTCTCTCTCTCTCTCTCTGATGTTCATGTATTAGTAGTGATTTTTTTTTATTTTTTTTTTTATTTTGCTTGAAGCGTACAGTAAGGGAAGCCGGGACAACCGTTCAGACAGGTCTAAAAATAGGAGAGACCTCAGTCTTCCGAAGAGATCATGCTGGAGACGGGAATAGAGGCATTGACCTTTGAATAGAATTCCATGTTAAATCTTCTTACTCCTTCATCTCCTTTATTCACATCCCTTCCATGGGTAGCAGCCTTTCCCAGCGCAGTTTGTAGAAGAGGGGGCTATGTTAGGTCTAAGGGATCTTATGGGGAAAAGATGGTGTGTGTAAGAACTCGTTCTGAACACAGACTATACATCTCAACACATTATCTATCTTGTGTTATTTAATCCTCGTTACAGCCCTATTCAGGCAGGTGCTATTATTTCCCCCCATTTCTCAGATGAGAAAACTGGGAGGTTAGGCGCCTTGCCCAAGACCACAGAGCTAGTTAATGAACATCGGAGCTGAGGCTTCAAATCAGACCATTCCAGAGGCAGAGCTCACGATCTTCACTTTTAGATTGTACAGTCTCTAGCAAGGTAGAAAAAGGAGAACAAGAGCTTCTGATTTTCCTTCTCCTCTTCCTCCATTGAGGCAGAGAGCTAGCAGCCAGGGAAGCCGAGGACTACGCTGGTCCCCCACTGAATTGGGCCACCAGGTCAACAGGCTTAGGTCATCTTCCCTGCCTCCTCAACGTCATCATCGCAGCCAAAAGTTGAGGAGGGAGTTTTGAATTACAATAAAACTTCAACCAAACAGATGCCCAGGAAGAAGGCTGTAGCTGCGTTCTGAGCATTCTGTATTCTGATTGAGTGTTAATGAAATGTTGCAACTCATTTCATTCCAACTCCTCAGCTGGAAAATAGTTGTAAAATTTAAAGGTAGACTTTGCTATCGTGATAAATAAATCAAGGACTCCTCCCTCTGGGGGAGAAGCAGCTACTTTGCATACTAAAACCTTGACAGGAATTGGGAATAAAGCCTGTTCACGGAGGGATGCGGGCAGTAAAGCCCCTGAATAGATGAAGTGTCCTCTGCGTTTGTGACCGCCACTGGAAGATGCACCAGGCTGTCACAGGCACTCTTCCCCCACTGGGGACTCTTGGGGGAATATACTGCAGACCTACTGTGGCCTCTCCTGGAGGCAAAGGACCTTACAAGGCTTCAAGGTCATGATTACAGATATTTACTAGGTAGACGCAAATGATGCCAAAAACCAATCAAAATCAGATTTACCCTCTGTGCATAGGTCGATGGCTTTCTTTGGTTTGTCTTTTATTATTATTATTATTGTTCTGTCATGTTTTAAATGCCCGCTCCAAAAACCAGGGGGGGGTGGGTAATAATCAGGTGCCATGTGGATTCCGGTTAGTTGAAGTGCAGAAAACCAAATAAGAAGATGGCCTCTCTGATTAGTAATCGCCATCTGTTTTCCCAGTGGAGTCCCGGCTAGTGGTATTTATCAACCTGGGCTTCGCCTCCAGGTGCTAAGCACTCCCCTCCTTTCATGTATTGAGCAGAGAGTGACTTTTCAAAGAGAGAGGAAGAAGGGTTATTCCTTTTAGCTCCTGAGGCCTTAGGGTCACTGTGACCCCAAGATCTTCCTGACTGAGAAAGAGAAAGCTTTTTCTCCTCTCTCTCTTCCCCAGCATATTGCAAATGGTGTTGGGACCTTAATGTTGTCAACTCAAATAGCAAATCTGAGTTGTTATTAGCGCAAAGATGCCCTGAGGGGGTAGGCAGTGTGGATGAAATCTGCAACGGATGTTATGGGGAAGTGTGTTTATAATTATAATGGGATTTAATGTACACTGGGACCAGATGATGGCAGCTATTTAAAAAAGAGATGTCTAATAAGAGAGGTCCCTTAATGACAGGCAGCAGGGTTCAGGTTATTATGGGAGAAGCACAGGGTTTCACTGGGTGTCACAAACCATGTGCCAGTTTTATGGGGTTTCCTGACAAAGCTTTGGGATGAGACATAGCAACCACTGCTGTCAGCTATTGGGTGGCACGTTTTATGTTGCTGTCTTTGAAAGGGGCACCTGCACTTACGAGAAAAACATTCTCTCTCTCTCTCTCTCTCTCTCTCTCTCTAACACATGAGCACAAACACACAGGCCCCGGGCCAACACTGAGTAGTTTGGTGTTTCTAAAAAACCTGCTTTGCCCTGAGAAAGACGGCCTCAATTTCAAAACTAAAATTGTGTAGCTGTCGAAGGGTGCAGTTTCCATATAGTGTGCATGAAATGAAGCAGCAGGACTCCCATTACTTGTAATGGGAGTCCCACAGCTAAATCCCCAGGCACCATGCTGAAAATTAACCCCCAAGTCCTCATCACAAACAGGGCCTTTTTTTTTTTAACACTTTGGTGTTTCATCGTGGGGATACCAGGGAGAGGGGAAGTACACCACATTTTCTTATGCTGTTTAACTTTAAATAGCCAACTGTTTAATTTTGAAGGTGTTTAATGGTATAGATTTCAATCCAAGGCAGCTGTTATACAACAGGAACGCTCTAGTTCTGTTCGAAACCTAGAAGGGCATGCAGGGAAAGAGGGTCAACCCTCCTCAGAGGTGCCACTTGGAAGCACCGTGGCCCAGAAACACAACTCATGTCCAAGTTGCATTATTCTTTCTCTTTCTCCCCCGAAGTGAGAAAAGTGTACAAAAAGTATTGCGGTCCGCTAATGCAGGCCTCATCTATGATTCCTGTGTTGTCTTTTCACAAAGCCTATGACCAGTCTCACAGCCCAGAAAGCAAAATATTTCATTCATCCCGATAAGGAGAAAAGACACTGGATACATGACAATTGAACTTCCGGTCTCAGAAGCTGATTTCTGGAGAAGGTACTCTACAAACAGAAGTGGTACGTCAGGGTGCACAAGTCACAAGATGAAGTGATTTTACTCAATGACAGGTAATTTAAGCCAATTATATTAAAATCATTATTGCAAAACAAACGTTGCTACCCTGTGGAGTGGAATTCAAAATTCGTATGAATTATTTTAAGATAAAGTGAAAGACCGCTGTGGAGTTCTCCCTTGAGAAAAGCTCACTGCCTTGTTCTCTTAGGGCTGAGTAGGTGGGAGATTGGGGGTGCCCTGTGGGCCAAGGCTGTTGTGAATTCCGAGCTGAAGCTTTGACACGGCCTCTCTTGCCAGGGAAGGTTCGTGTGTCTCTTTGGGAAATCACTGTTGGATCTTGATGTAATCTTTTCCACCCCACACCCAGTCAGAATTAATTTCTCCTTCCTCCCTAAATCCCACAGTGCTGTTTGAACATTTTTACTATTTACCTTCATCTGCCTTGTATCTGAGGTATGTGCATTCTGACCACTCCCTCCACTGTGAGTTTCTGGAAGGCAAGGTCTCAATCTCGTTCAACTTGATGCTTCCACTCCCAACCCACAGAGCCTAGTACACTGTCAAACAGAACAAATAGCTGCTTGTTGAATTTCCAATGAACTAACTGAATGAATGCACACATGCATGCATGCATGGATGAATGAGTGAATATAGACACCAATTTTTTTAGGAATTTGGGAGTGGAGGGACCATTTTGTGACCCAGCATTTAGGGCAGGATTCTTTGTAACTATGGGCTTTCCACCAACCTTTGAAAAAAAAAAAATCAATGAGATATAGATAAGAGTTGAGGATAACTGTTGAATTCAATTGTATGCAGCTCCTTGAGGGCATCACTGGGTTCTGTTTTAATTTCTGTCTCCTTCAGGGGCCTACAACCAAGCTTGTCTCAATATCCTAGAAGCATTAATAAATATTTATTAAATTGCATTGGATTAAAATGAATTGATTTGAATCATACTGTTTGTTATTTCCACAATAGCCTCATAATCCCAGGCCCAGAGAGCTTAAGTTAACCAGTCCAGGGCTGAGAGGAGAGAGCCTGATCTCCTTCCTGCTAGGCACACTGGGGTGGGGGTGTGTGTGGCAGGGGTGTGGAAAGCTGCTTACTGAACCCAGCACTCACATATGAGACATGCATGAGCTTCAAGTACTGACAGGTTAGCAGAGACCAGCTAGGTGTTCTCCAAATATCTTTCTGAGCACATACTGGCTTGCATTGTTCTTCTTCACCTTGCTGTTAGGTGCAGGCCATGTGATTGAATCCTGGCCAATGGATGGATTGTGAGCAGATGTGCATTTCCAGGAGTGGCCCATTAAAATCTCCCACATGGAATCCTCCATGCCCTGTCCCTTTCTGCATCTTGACCCCATGAGTATATAGATACCTTGGAAGCTAAGAAAGAGAAGTGGCAGAGCCAAGCTGGAAGGAGCCTGGATCCCTGAACTGCAACCTGTAGAGGAGCTGCCTGCCGCCTAAGAACACCCACCATGAACTTATATAAACAAGAAATAAACCTTTGATGTCTTGAGTAGGGTTGCCAAA
Organism: Canis lupus familiaris; assembly: GCF_011100685.1. Taxonomy (NCBI): domain Eukaryota; kingdom Metazoa; phylum Chordata; class Mammalia; order Carnivora; family Canidae; genus Canis; species Canis lupus. The sequence continues at coordinate 19,311,230 of NC_049226.1, forward strand.
TCAAAAACAGGGCACCCAGTTAAATTTGAATTTCAGATAAATGATGAATAGTTCTTAGTATACGTATATCCCAAATATCGTACAGAATGTAGTTATATTAAGAAAATTATTTGAGACGCCTGGGTGGCTCAGCAGTTGAGCGTCTGTCTTTGGCTCAGGGCGTGATCCTGGAGTCCCGGGATCAAGTCCCACATCGGGTTCCCTGCATGGAGCCTGCTTCTCCCTCTGCCTGTGTCTCTGCCTCTCTCTCTGTGTCTCAAATAAATAAATAAATAAATAAATAAATAAATATTATCTGAATTTAAACTTAATACCTTTTTTGTTCTTAATCTGGCAGCCCTGGTCTTGAGCTCTTTTAGAGTTTGTTTGTTAGAGTAGCTAGCATTACCTGAATACACTTTGTTTCATTTGTCAGAAGCAGCAGGGCCACAACATCCGAGCTGGAATTCTGGCCTGGGAGAAGGGGTTTGTCCCCAAGGCTGACCCCTGGACTGCCTCTGGACACTGGAGCATCTTGTATGGACAGGGCCAAGGGGAAAACTCGGAAAGATCCTAGCAGTTTCTGGTTCATCCTTTTATCTACGAACCTATTTTTTAAAATATTTTTTTCATTTATTCATGAAAGACACAGAAAGAGAGGCAGAGACACAGGCAGAGGGAGAAGAAGCAGGCTCCATGCAAGGAACCTGATGCAGGACTCGATCCCGGGAATCCGGGATCATGCCCTGAGTCAAAGGCAGACGCTCAACCACTGAGTCACCCAGGCGTCCCCAAACCTATTTTTCTTTAACTGCCCCTTCTGCTAAACGTACTGTGTGAGCTCTATGGGAACAGGGTGGGTTGTGGGTTTTACTTCTGTATCTGCAACACTTGGCACGTGGTGAAAATTCTTGTTTGTGGTGGAAAGCAGCATGACTGCTGGGGCAGATAGGAAGGCATCTTAATGTGGACTTACCCGGGTCCTTAAAGAATAAAAGTGGCATTGCAGAGAACACTGCAGGCCAGTGAGCTCCTCCTCAGTCCCATTAATACCCAGTCCAGCATAAAGGCTGAGAGCGTGGGCTCTGATTTACTCTCCTGAGTCTGTGTTCAAATACCACCTCCCACCTTTCAGGCCCTGGGTGGTCCAGTGTCCTCACCTGTAAACTGAGTCGATGATGGTACCCACCCCATGAGACCAGTGAGGAAGATGCCCAAGGGGTGCGTTGGCCCACAATGAAAGGAAGATTTGAAAATGTTAGCTGTTGCTAACAATGATGTCAGGTCATCTTTTTTTCCACCCTCCCCCTACAAAATGCCTTCTTACAAATATCTGGGGGAAGGTCTGTGATAGATAAACTTTAAATCACTTTAAAGAGGGAGCAGTGACCTGTGAGTATTGATGTAACCACAGCTATGCACATCTGTCTCTTGGCCCCATTCTCTCAGTCTTGCCCTGTTTATTGGGTGGGGTGAGGCCAACAAGCGAATGGAGAGCAAGGTGGGGGGCGTGGGGGGGGTGTTAATTTCCACCCTGTAGCATGACGTGTTTATTAGTGTATACATACGTTAAGCACGGCAGCCTGTTTTCCCCGAGTTAAATAGCAGTCATGCCCAACTGGCTCTCCATGTACCATTACTCCAAGTGATTGAGCCAATTTCTCCCTCTGCCATGAGTTTAAGTTGTAAACCTCTCAGCCAGACAGGGAGGCAATGATGGGCTGCCTGTTGTGATTATTATTAACCTTTAGGATGAAGCTCACAAGACCAGGGGGTCTGCAGAGACGCCCAGGGTGAGGCGGGCAGGCGGCTGCCAACTCTTACCCACCTGCGACCGCCCAGTCCACCTGCAAGTGTTCACCCTGGCCTTGCAGGGAGGCTCCAGGGCACCCACCTGGGGTTGAGTGATCCCTCGTGCGGGGAACGTGTGGGAAGTGTTGGGTGTCCTCTGTTCCGTTTGGCTGGGGATAGGAAGTGGGTGATGGGAAAAACTGGAAAAGTTGCAGAAAACTAGGTGCCATGACACTCAGTCACTTGCCTGATTTTTTTTTTCTCTTTGCCAAATATTTATTAGGCAGATGCTAAGTTATCCAGCTGCAACTTGCAGGGATAGTGGCCACCTCCTCGTTGCTAGCTGGCTCACGCAGATCATAATTATACTGGGGACCGTGCATCACAGAGGGCTGCAGGGTTCCCAGAAAGAGTTTAGTGAGCTCTCTCTACCCCATATCCACAGCTCTCCCCACCTTCTCTCTCCCATTCCATATGTCTTTCCCTTTCCTTAAAGGAACCTCTTCTTTGTGGATTCATCACAAATTGGCAGAGATAGATTTCCCTGAATGTGGACAGCTTGCTCTGCTTTTCTCAACACTCTGGTCTCTGTAAAATCTCTGGGAAGAAAAGACCCCCATCCACCCCCACCTTTTTTATGTTGCTTCTTTGTTGAAAATCTAAGGGTACCTGTAATGCACACTGAGTGAAGCATCCAGACAAAGCAAAACAATTTCTGCCCTCAGAAGGTTAGTTTAATAAGCAAAGCTGGAAATCAGGGAGTGCAGGTGGTGAGGGTGGGGTGTGTGTGTGTATTATTGCTTCCTTGTTTTTCCAGAATAAAAAGTGGGGAGGGGAGGGGGAAGGCGCTTGGGCCAACAGGCACCCCCCCACCCACCCCCAGGCGCACACACAGAACCTGCTTGGGACCAAAGATAACAAAGTAATCAAAGAAGCCCAAATCTGACCTCCCCATTTCCTCTGATCTTGTTACATTCCTTCCTTCAATATGTGGGAGGGGCCCCTGCCAGCAGGATGATCAACTCTGTAGTATATGTAGAATGAATATTGATTTGATGGGCGTAACATCTTTAAGTCATGCCCTCCAACTTATTTTCACCATACCCTGTACTGATCCTGCTAATGGGGCATTTCCACCACTGACACATATTGAGGACTTACTCCATCCAGGCCACTGGCCATTTGCTCCTCTGGATAACTCCACAGAGTGGGCACTGCTGCTTCTCCCATTTTACAGCTGGAGAAACTGAGACTGGGAAAGAAAGCACCCTTCCTTTGGCCGCACAGTGAGAAAGAGGGGGCAGCCAGCTTCCACACTCTGAACTCTAACCCCTAGGCCATTGGAAGTCAAGGGGTTCTGTTTGTTGGGGGTCGAACCCTGAGACCCCCTCCCCCACTTGCTTGGGGGCAAGAGGATAAGTCTGGAACAGGCTTCCCCTGTGGCCTGAGTTTCTTCAACAGTTCCCTACAAGCAATGAGAAAAAAAGTGATTTTTCAGCTTAACCCACTAGGGAAGTGGTAGAGGAGAAGGTGGTGAAAAGCTTTACCAAGGGACATCCTTCGTAGTGAGAGAATTTAGGGAATGATACGGTGCTGGTGTCATGCGGCAGGAGTCATGAGAAGGGAGCCCAGGTTCCGGAAAGAGGTAAAGGCCCCTGAACATGTTGGTTGTAAGGAGGTGGTGCACTCCAATATCTTTCTTTCACACCCATGGCCTGTAGGTTGAAGGGAAGAACTGAGGCGGTGGGTTAATATGAAGACTGCATAGGCTGGAAGAGCTGCTGTGTTCATTGCCGAATGAGGCCCTCAGGCACTCGTGGCTGCTCGTACAGGTTAGGCATGATGACAAAGCAGGGCGGTTAAGTTTTCTGGTAAGCACACTAGAGCTACGACAACCAAAAAGTGTTGCCCACTTCAGAAAATGCCCGATAGACTCAAAACCGAAAGGGACTTTACACATCATCATCTTGTCCAATCTCACCATTTTACAAGACAGGAAGCAGAACAGAGAGGCAGTACAAGGTTCCCAAGGCCAGAGGCCACTTGGAGTCAGGACTTGGGACCAGAGCCCTTTGGGGGCCATCCTGAGGGTGTCATTGGTGTCATTCAGTCATTCTTGGAAATCTTGGGAGACTACCTGCAAAGCACATAGCATGTACGTTTGCAAAGTTCAGTTGTGGTGTATCTTGCCCAGAGGGGAAAGATTTGATTTTCAAAACAAGCTCAAGGGGGTGATGAAGCTGGATAATAAAATTTGAGGTCAAAACTGGTGGGATTGGAGACACAAGGCTGAGATTCTCCTGTGGCTCATAACCTAGCAATAATAGCAATAGAGTTGTAACAAGCTTATCAGCCTTCCCCGTGCGGCCAGTTCGAAGCATGTCATGTACATTTGGAGATGTGTTCTCTCTCCTCTCTCTCTCTGTCTATATGTGTGTGTGTGTGTGTGTGTGTGCGCATGGGTATTCACGTATACACTTACACATGCATGCATGCACACTTATGCATCTCCATTCTGACATATTAGTTTACAACTGATCCTGGTACTTTACAGTCATGATTCCTACAGGCACAATCCATGAGCGTGTTCCTCTGGGGGTTAGTAATGGTGATAATCCTATGGAGAAGCAGTGTGCCCTGCCATCTGGTCTTTGGAGTCAAACTAACGTGGGTGTCAAACCCAGATCTGTCATTTACCAGTGATATAAAATGTGGCAGATTTTTTAACTTGAACCTTGAGGTCTCTATAATCTCATAGAAGTTAATGAACTTGGCCATGATGCCACAGTTTGTTAGGGGCAGAGCTGAGACACAAACTTAGGTCTAGCAGATTCCCGCAGCTGCCCCTCTTCTGGGCACCCCCTGCCTGTACCCCATGCTTACAGAAGCAGAGGGTTATTCCCTCTGAGGAACATGGTTGCTGGGATTGGAGGGGAGGTCCATACCTTGCCCGACCTTTTCTTTTTAAAGCCATCTCTTCTACCTCTGTGTCAAAGGAACAAATAGGTTGAGATCAAGTATGATTCTAGTGATACATATGTCAGACTTAAGTTTTAAAACAAAGTTCTCTCCCACTCCCTCACCCATATCTAAAATTAAAACGCCAAAAATATTACCAGGAAGAGAAATTTGGTGAAGAGCAGGAAAGACTATAAATTGACTGCAGAGTCTACTGCAAGAAATGGATTTCTCTGGTTTATGAAAGCTCCGTTCTATAGGCGCTCCTGGGTCATCCGAGGGGATTTTCTTTCAAGGGAAAGCACTCAAACTGCACTGATGTTTGACTGCATGGAAGCTCTCTTCGAAGGCTTAATATCCCGTTTTCCCAGAACGCGAATTTTCCTTCTATTGAGTTTACTGTCTGTTGAGTGCCTTCCCTAACAAGAAAAAAAAAGTAATCATAAGAGGATGGTAATTTTATTTCTCCCTCTACATACATTTCTTTGGAATGTTCTGGAATGTTTACTTTTTTTTAATTGGTTAGGCAGATTGGAGGGAACATGGTGAAATTGTAAGAACACTGGAATTCCAGTTAGAAGACTTAGATCCAGTTAGAAGACTCTGCCAAATGCTTCCTGTGCAATCCTAGGCAGGTCACTTCACCTCCCTGTGCTTCAATGTGCTCCTTTGTAGAAATGGAAATATTACATGGGAAATGTCTCCAACCATATTAAAGTGTTTGCCCTGTTGTTTGAGGAGAGCCCTAAGACCTCTCCCTAATGTACCCTCTGACCTTGAGCAAGTTAGTTCCCCTCCAGGCCCCAAGGAGGGGGCGGCTTCTTGTGGATACCATGAAAATATTAGACTTGTTTTCTCGCCGGGCCAACCCCTGTTATGAAATTCTGTAATACTCTATGAACTCTATTAGGTACACTGAAATTACATGCCAGCACCTGCTGATGGAGGGATGGTATAATGTGGGAAGAGGTCCCTCTTTATCATAGCTTTGATTCCCAGGATGAGAGAAGCCAGGTGTTGGGGAGCTTCCTACCTCTATGCTTGAGTAGGCAAAGCGGGGGAAGGGCAAGCTGGTCTTTGGCCAGGGCAGGAAATGGTAAGGTGCTTCTGTCGGTGATGGCTCTCAGTGGTTCTAGAAAGGAAAGGAAATATCAGTGGTGAAGCCATGGCTAGGTCATAGAGGAAGGCGTGGGGGATGGGGCCAGGGCAGCTTAGTTACAGGAGCATTTAGCTGTGACCCAAATAAGGTGTCCTTGGCAGAGAGGGGGATGGAGGATTAGATACAGATACGAATACAGATATGCTACTTTGAATCAGGGCCAGAAACACATTTGTTCTTCCAGTATTTAGAAATCATGCCCAAACTCTGTACACTCCACTCAAAGCAAATGCTATACCTAAAGGTTGCTACTTCCCACCTCAGGCCCTTTGCACTTGATGTCTTACCCCCTCCCATGCAAATCTCTCCTCCTATCACACAATACACTTGTTTCCCTGTTAAGATCTTAACTCACACAGCACTTCCCCAGAGAAACCCTCCCTACAACTGCCTTATCTGGAGCTGCTTCCTACCCGCCCCCCCCCAGGCCCTCTGCCCTGCTTTATTGTTTTCATAGCACTTGTTACTAGGGGAAATTGTTTCCTTTGTTTATGTGACCGCTGGTTTATTTCCTGGCTCCTCCTCCCTGGAGCCTCCCTAGAGCTGCTCTTAGTTAATGTAAGCTTGCTGAGGGTAGAGAAGGCTGGGCTCTGGCCTGCAGGGGATTGTATCCAAAGCACCAGGACAATGCTTGCTCCTATAGGCTCCCAATAAATATTTGTTCAAAGAGTTGAAAGAACAAAACTAGAAATATGCTGGGTTTCTCTCTCTCTCTCTCTCTCTCTCTCTCTCTCTCCAGGAAGACCTTTTAGACAAACAGGGCAGCTTGTTCCTGAGAATGTGGAATTTAGGCCCAAATCATTAACAACCAAGGAGGTGAGAGGAGTGTGCCCTCGCATAGACTCTTGCTCCTGTACGAAACGCCCCCTCCGGCATGTGATTTCTGAGTGTGCCAGCCACGAGTGACAATGCCTGGAATCTGTACGGCCCTGCGTCCAGTCCCTTCATATCAGTTCTCCATTTCATAAATGAGGAAACCAGCTCGAGTGAGATCAAGCGCAGGGTCAGTACTTGGGTCCCCAGGTCTCCCACCCGCCGCTGGCACATTTGCCTTTGCATTTAAACATCATAGGAGGGATCCCTGGGTGGCGCAGCGGTTTGGCGCCTGCCTTTGGCCCAGGGCGCGATCCTGGAGACCTGGGATCGAATCCCACATCGGGCTCCCGGTGCATGGAGCCTGCTTCTCCCTCTGCCTGTGTCTCTGCCTCTCTCGCCTCTCTCTCTCTCTCTCTCTGTGACTATCATAAATAAAAAAAAAATAAAAATAAATAAAAAAATAAACATCATAGGAGTGAGCCCAGGTTTGCAGCCTCCCCCTGTGACAGATCACAGCTGACTGTCCCTAGGAGCCCATCAGCTGGGCCAGGACTGGGGTGAGGCCAGGGAGACACCTAGGGCGCCTAACTCAAGGAGGCCTCCCCCTTGGGGCATTTGCAGGATTCTAAGAATGTTGCCTCGAAAATTCTGGACCCTTGGCACCATGCTTGCCCAATCTAGTCCTGGCTCGGCTCTGTGGAGCTTTCTGCAAGTTTTTGGTTCTTTCTTATCATGTCACAGGATACTTCTTTGTCTAGAAATATCAAAATAATCAGGGGGTAGACTTATCTTGGGGTAGACCTTCCTTCCTTCCTTCCTTCCTTCCTTCCTTCCTTCCTTCCTTCCTTCCTTCCTTCCTTCCTTCCTTCCACTTCGTAGCAACCTCTCCTCCAAAAAGCACTGAAATTTATTTTTCAAAAGGACAGACCCATCATTCTTCTAACTGAAAACCTTTCAGTGGCTCTTCTCAGGACTACGAAAGAAAGAAAGAAAGAAAGAAAGAAAGAAAGAAAGAAAGAAAGAAAGAAAGAAAGAAAGAAAGAAAGAAAGAGAAAGAAAGAAAGAAAGAAAGAAAGAAAGAAAGAAAGAAAGAAAGAAAGAAAGAAAGAAAGAAAGAAAGAAAGAAAGAAAGGAAAAGACAGAAAAGGGCCTAAACTCCTTGGCATGGCCTTCAAGACCTTTACAAGTTGGCACTTTTCTGCCTCATGAACCTTGTCATGCTTCCACATCTTTGGACGGGCTGTGCCTTCTGCCTGAAATATCCTTCGTCGTCTGTCCAGGCCAGAACCATGTACCCTTCAGAGTCTAACTCCAGGGTCACCCCCACTCAGGACGGCTCAAGAATTGGAGCGAAGCTACTGTGAACCAACTCATCACTGGTGGCCAGAGGGGTAGCCGGCTCTAGGAGGTCAGTGCTAGGCAGCGGTTTGGGACCTAAGAAGCCAGCTAGCCAGGGCCTTCCAGGGCTCCCTCCCCACCATCTTTCACTAACAGGGCATATGTGGGGAGGGTTACCTTCCATACCTAATGCTAACTTCACAACCAGGTTGAGTGTGACCCCAGCCTTTGAACGAACTTGTTTATACTTTTCCTGCCACAGTGTGGATCCAAGTTGTTGATAATGAAATGGCATCAGGTTCCCAAGGACCTCCCTATCCACCCAGGGCCTATTTGTAGGCTTTGCCATTTGGCATCAGGCTTCCCAAGCCCCCAGGGTCAGGAATGTATAACTGGTTTGTAGCTTGAAAATGCAGGCCCCGCAGAGCCCAGCCTTCTGCCTGGAGCAGCTCTTTCCAGCTAAGCTCTCATCTTCCTCCTCTATGCCTAACTTTTCTGTCTTTGCATGATCTTGAGAATCAAGCCAAAGTCAGGCTGACATTTTGGCCCAGTCTCCCCAAGGAGCTCAGATCTGAAGTCTTTATTCCTGGAAAGAAAGCTAATGTGTGTGTGTGTGTGTGTGTGTGTGTGTGTGTGTGTGTTGGTTTGGCGGAAGCTTGGGGAAGAAAGAATATGTATGTATGCTGTGATAACAACTATACTAAAATAAATAAAAATACAATAATAAATATCTTTATTTGCTGAGTGCCATACAGTAACTGTGCTGAGTGATTTTTTTTTCCTCCTTTTTATTATCTAATCCTCTGGGTATGACTGCTACATATCCATTTTAAAGATGGTTCTTTAAAAAAAATTTAAAAAGAGGGGATCCCTGGGTGGCTCAGCGGTTTGGCGCCTGCCTTTGGCACGGGGCGCGGTTCTGGGGTCCTGGGATCGAGTCCCGCGTTGGGCTCCTGGCATGGAGCCTGCTCTCCCTCTGCCTGTGTCTCTGCCCACCCCCCCCGTGTCTATCATAAACAAATAAATAAATAAATCTTAAAAAAAAAAAAAGACGGTTTATCTGAGGCTTCTATTTGGGAGTTAGGTAGGACAAATACATTATCCCCATTCTGCAGGCAGGAAAACTGCAATAAGAGGTGGCTGTCGGACATCCCTCAGAGCAGATCTCCTGACACCTGGTCCTCCTTGCATTCCTGCAGGATTCTACTGTAGGAGCCTGGCAATGGTGGTGTGGTGATAGCAGGTAGTGGGGAGAAGGTTCTGGCAGCGGTGGAGGGGAGGATGGTAGCCCACAGGCCCTCCTCCTGGAGCTACCCCTAGTTTATCAGAAGGTGCATAGGCCCTCATTAAACAACATTTGCAAAAAAATTGGAGATGCGAATAGTGGTTAACCACTCATCGTAATATTGTTTCCTGGTCATTTAAATCTCTTTAAACACTTATATTTTGTCGCTTCCTTTCTGTATTTTAGAGTCCAGGTCATTTTCAGGGCCGCAGTTTTGCAGACCTTTGCTGGCTTTAGGGACTTTGCCTCCAAAACTTGCACATGCCACAGCCCTGAGCAGGATATACAAGGCTTTACTCTTTCTTCAGTCTTTGAAGTTGAGCTTTGGAGCGTTGACCAGACAGATCTGAGGTCAAATCCTGTCTCTGCTACTTACTAGCTGTGACTGGGGCAAATTGTTTAAGCTTTGTCTCATCTGTAAAATGAGAGAGAAATGTGTACGTGTCGCCACATTTCAACATGGGTAGGAGTTTTAGGGTGGTTTTTCTTAGAAGTTTTAATATAATGTAGAAGGTGCGTAGTCTATATCCACAATGTAGTAAGGCTCAAGAATTGTAGTTATTTTTATTATAATTTTTTCACCCCTACCTAGTTGGACTCATGGAGATGACTCCCTACAGGGTGGACTTTTTGACAGTGTCTTTGTGAGAAGCAAGAGTGGGCTCTAGAACTCATCATAGTCGTGTGCCTTAAGTGGTTATGAAGAGTTTTGATGGGAGTCCAAGCAGTGGACAGGAGGGGACCAGACCACTGGTTACCCTCCAGGGCCTAAGAGCCCCCCTCCTCCTCTGGCTACCCTAAATCCCTTCATTCCACTAAGGGGGCTAGGCTGAAGCCCAGAGCCACATCCACAAGGGCCCCAAGTCCAGAGCCCCTCACAACTGTCCCTTACTGGGATAGGGGCCTGCCATGTTTGTCCTGTCCCAGATGCTGCCAGTGCCTAGGGAGAACGAAGAAAGGGACAGCATCACAGGAGGAGAAAATAAAGAAACTGCAAGGTAGGGAGTGAACCAGATTGGGGGAGGAGTGAGAGAAGAGAACTCTGACTCCTCCCAGCTAGGGGCAGAGAGCAATTCACAGCACTCCCACAGGCCCAGGAAAAGCCTGCTGGCGGTGAGGGAGCACAGAAATCGCCCTGGCCTATCTCCCTGGTCCAGGCTGAAGTCCAGGTGGGTAAAGAGCGCAACAGGGAGTTGTGGGGTAGTGGCAGGAGATGTCTCATCCCCCACCCTTCCCAACCTTCCCACCCCTTCCAAAGATTTCAGAACCCCTAGAGCCCTTGAAGGAAGATGCATGTTCCTGATATCTACCCTAAAAGCCACCAATCACCACCTCTAGGAGTGTGAGGCTCAGGAACCTATATTTTAAATAAATTTCCTCCAGTGAAGATCAAGAATGGGAGGGTCTTGGGGCACCTGGGTGGCTCAGTGGTTGAGTATCTACCTTCAGCTCAGGTCATGCATGATGCCAGGGTCCTGGGATCAAGTCCCACATCAGGCTCCCTATAGGGAGCCTGCTTCTCCCTCTGCCTATGTTTCTGCCCCCCTCTCTGTGTGTCTCTCATGAATAAATAAAATCTAAAAAAAACAATGTGAGGGTCTCTGGGGCTGAACAGACGATAGATCTAGAAAAAAAGTATCTCTGTGGGTTGATTTTTAAATGTCATGCAAGTTAGATTCAGGACAAGGTTGGCACCAGACACCTTGGTTTGCCAAATGCGTGCTGTACGCCTGCTGTGGGCTAGGAACTCATTGGGCCACCAAGCGGCCTGGCGGTTTAGATGAAAAGGTGAAGAGCAAACTGGACACGGCTGCGGGCAGCGCTGGGAGCACACGCACGTGCAATGTGCCAAGGAGGTGTCTGTCCAGGGAGGGCACCTGGAAGGCAGTGGCAGGGAGGAGCCCAGCGAGGCCTACCCGGTTTTCCTTTATGAGCTCAGGTATTGTCAATAGAAGACAGACTACCCTGGTTTAGATTTCTCTTAAACGGAAATGTAGAGAAGCCTCCTCTCTCTCTTTGGCATCATCGTTCCTGGAGAGGACCAGGGGAGGTTGAGCGCCCGTTCCCGTCTGTTTGCTCATCTGAGACCTGGGCTCCGTGCGGCTACGCGGGCCTCATCTTAGCCAAAGTAAAGGAACTTTCTGCTTGACTCCTCTCCAGCAGAAACAGCAGCGAGTCAAAATAAACAACCCTTGGAATCCGAAGGCTGCCTCCTCCTACAGAAAGGCAGAATACTCGTCGTCTGTGTTGCGGGCCCGGGATGCGCGCCCTTCAGCGCACAGGCTCCCGCGGAGACCAGGTGGGCGATCCCGGGCTGGCCGCGGGGCGGGGGCGGGGGGCGTGCGCTGGGAGGGGAGGGCTTTTTAATTAATTAATTAAAAAAAAATTTTTTTTTTTGCACTGGAAGGTTTTAACCAGGGATAGTTTATTTTTTTTCCATCCGGCTAAGTGAGGTTGACTCGGCGTGGCGCACAGGCCCGGTCCGCCCCCCGCGGTGTGGGCTCCCCGCGCCCCCCGCCCGCCGCTTCCTCCAGGCCCTGCTGACCCCTAGCGGCCACGCGGTAGAAGTGAACAGGACGGGGCCAGAGTGCAGGAGCGCGGGCGTCTGTCTCGCACCTGCACCTGCGCGGTGCTCTCACCTGCTGTGCACACCGGGATCACCTGGAGCTCTGAGGACAGCCCTGCCCGGACCCCGCTGCAGGCCACTGAGGTCAAGATCTCCGACGCTGGGACCTAGGCCTCTCTCTCTCTCTCTCTCTCTCTCTATATATATATATATATATATATTTTTTTTTTTTTAGCTCCCCAGGTAATTCCACTGTGCAGCCAGGTAGTCTCAGACGCGGGCGTTTGCGTGGGAGAGCAGGTGGCTATGCTGTCAGTGTCTGGATCTGGCTATGTCTGTCCTCCCATGTGCCCACGTGGCTGTCTGAGCACCAGTGTCTGGGCTTTGGTAGCCTCTGGGGCAGTGGTGGGGTCCTGAGCCTGAGTGGGTGGCTGCTTGGGGTGGAGCTCCTACCCTTGGTGCAGACTCAAGAGGCAAAGGGCCCTGTCAGTATCTCCTGTCCCTGCAAGTCCCCACAGCTAATGTACAGCCCCCTTCCCCTGTTCCCACTGGTCACATGCTTTGCTCCTGGAAATTTCTTTTTATTTTTTTTTTTAAGTTTTATTTATTTATTCATGAGAGACACAGAGAGAGGCAGAAACACAGGCAGAGGGAGAAGCAGGCTCCCTGCAAGGAACCTGATGTGGGACTCCATCCCAGGACTCCAGGATCATGCCCTGGGCCGAAGGCAGGCACTAAACCTCTAAGCCACCCAGGGATCCCCTGGTAAATTTCTTCCTGTTGTCTCTCACCTCAGCCCCTCTTAAGAAGACTCTAGATTTTTAAAAAAATATTTTATTTATTTATTCATTAGAGACAGAGAGAGAAGCAGAGATACAGGCAGAGGGAGAAGCAGGCCCCATGCAGGGAGCCTGATGCAGGACTCGATCCCGGGTCTCCAGGATCATGCCCTGGGCTGAAGGCAGTGCTAAACTGCCGAGCCACCAGGGCTGCCCACTCTAGATTTTTTTGAAGAATGTTTTTATATGCTCATTTAAGTGCTCTCTACACCCAATGCGGGGCTCAAACTCAGGACCTCGAGATCAAGCGTAGCATTGATTAGCCAGGTGCCCCGAGTCAGCCAGGTGCCCGAGAAGAGTCTAGGCTGAAAAAATGCCAGTTTACCATCAGCTGTGGTAGCTGGTAGGATTGGTAAGTCTGCCCAGGAGTGCAGTACCCAAGGCTGCCTGGATTTTCCTCAGGCTCAGCACGCCATCAGGCATCCATGAAGTGGGTTGGAAGGGAGAAGAGCCAACGCCAACACAATTAAATTAATTTCCAGCAGCTGCGTGGGATTAAAATTACCCATTTCTCCCTGGTCTCTGTCTAATGTTCCTGAAAACAATCTCCTGATCCTCTCCTTCTACTTATTTGTCGTCCTTGTGGTCACAGCTTTTGGTAAATGTACTCCCGGTGGCTCTGCCTTTCCTTGTCATCAGCTTGGCTGGAGGCCACAGCCCCGGTGAGACTGAGCCCAGGTCAGAGCGGCCTGAGCCTCCCCTCTTTGGACTTGCCGAGGGAGCCGGGCAGAGCCACCCTCTGGGAGCAGCAGGGCCCTGAGCTGTCGGGGTGCCTCAGCCCTCATAGGGTTCCCAGGAAACCTGGAGCCTTGTGCTCCCTATGCCCGTCCTTTCACAGGGCAGAGGAAGATCAAGATGCTAGGTTAGAGCAGGTGTCACACGTAGGGCCCAGGATGCGGGCTCAGAGCCTGTGCTTCCAGCAGCTGGCTCAGCTCTTCTCTGAGCCTGTCTTGCTCTCTGTAAAATGGGGGAGGAGATGATCTACCACACAGATTCTTGTAAAGACAAGATGAGATGATAGAAAAAATATACCCATGACATATAGATTGATGATGACTGGAACCTGCTCCATGGTGGATGAGCATATGTAATATTAACAGCTAGCACTTACTCAGTACACATTACAGGACGATGTTTGAAGCTCCCTACATGTGCTATTTAACCATCACGCCAATGCTCTAAGGGGAATCTTTTTATCATCCTCATTTACAAATGGGAATGTGAGGTGGACAGGTATCAGGAAACGTGTCCAAGGACACCTGGGAAGTAAAGCGTGAGCTCTGGAAATCAGAGGCCATGTCCTTGGAGAAGGTATCACTGGGCTGTGCACATCCTTGGGCAGAGTGTTTGCTTCTCTCTGTGATGGAGCACGCACATGTGTCTTTGTATATTGTCATTGTATAGTCCCAGGTCCCGCGTGTTTTCTTCTGGAAAAATTTCCCCAAGAGGACCACCTCTTAGAGAAGCAGAAGAGGAACAAACTAGTCGGTGGGACTTTAGTAAGAGAAAACTAGCAGGGAGGCAAGTTAGTGGCCTTTGGACCAAGGGAGTGATTCCCGGAACCAGCTGGGGTGGCCCACACCTCAAATTGTGGATGAGGCCTGTAGGAAAAGGAACAGGCTTCCTTTGACACTAGCCTCTCCCAGATGAGCCTATTGCTTTCTGGGGCCCCCAGGACCCAGCACTGGGAGCATAATGTAACCATGCGGCAGCATAATGTAACCCAAAGCCTCACCTGCCAACGATGATGGTAGGCCTGACCCTTTCTGTGCTTTGTAAGTAATTGACACTTAATGGAATTTCATGTCAACTTCTCCTCTGAAGCACTCTGTGCCCTCCCTCAGTGATCTGCTGAGGGGACCTGGGCCGAGGGGGGCAGGGGTGGGTGGTACTTAGCCTGGGGCCCTGGGCCTTCCCTTTCCTGGCTGTAGGCATGTCACCACCTTATCTAGTCATCTCTAAGGCCTCATCTGGCCTGACAGTCTCAGTCTGATCCCCATCACCTTGTCTAGTCATCTCTAAGGACTCATCTGGCCTGACAGTCTCAGTCTGATCCCCATCAACTGCAGCCCACCGTGGTAGGGAAGGGGGGGGGGGTCATTGCATTGGTGAGCCCCAAGTAGCAATGTATCCTCACAGCAGAGGAAATGTGTGAATGAGGGCACATGTCATCCTGGCACTGCTGCTGTGCACATGGCTGGATTTCAGGGTCACAATAAGGCTTTGGTGATAGTGCAGGGTGGTTGTGAAGTTGGGAGTGACCCACCCTCCCAAATGCCTAAAAGGGTACAAGGAAACACTGGAGCATAGAAAACGGGGAGCCCAGGAGACCTACTCCAATCCAGCTGTCCCCCTGCTTGGCACTCACTTGGTGCCAGCTACTGTGAGGATCTTAGAGACACTACTTCATTTGGGCCTTGGAATAACCCTACAGGGGTGGATACTATTATTTCCATTTTACAGATGAAGATACTGAGCCATGAAAAGGACAGGTCACGCACCTGGGAGTTGGCAACACTAGAATTTCAAACTAGGGGACCTAGGTCCAGTGTTCACTCTTTTAATCATTGCATTATATGGATTCCCAAGGTGCGTCCCCATCCAGGTCTAGAGAGTCACTTGGGAGGAGGATCACAAAGCCCTCTCTGGAACCTGAGCTGGAACACTGCCCAGCCTGACCTTCCATTTCAGAGGAAGGCCGTGGCCAGGCGGTGAGGGGAGCCCTCCCAGCTGGAGGATCCGCTTACCACACACCGAAGAATTGGCAGAGAACTTGTCCTCTATTTCATATTTGCTGGTAGCCCCCAGGCATTTGGCTTGCCCTTCCACGTCCAGGGGATGAGGAGCAGGGACGTGGCTTCCTCAGACTGGCCCTCTGAAATGCATCTCTCCCGTCCTCCTGAATTTCCACTTTCTACTCTTGCAAAACCCCCAGTGCCCACCGTCCACAGCGGGAGGGCTGGCGAAGCCCGGGTCACCACAGGGTGACACCGGGGCGGGCACGGCTTGCCAGTTCCCCCGCAGATCACTAGCTGAGGACAGAAGTGGGACCCAAAGGCCCGAGGAGGTGGGATGCGAGCAGAGGTGGAGGTGGCGCTCAGGGGGCAGAGGTGCAATGGACCCGGACAGAACACAGGTGAACAGTGGCGGTGGCAGGAGGGCCCTGCGTGCAGCCGCACCCCACCGGCACCTCGCCCCAGGCCCGTGGTGGTGCTGGCTGGCCGGGCCCCATGTCGCCGAAGTAGATGAGAGAGGGAAAGATGAACGGGAAAGCACCCAAAAGAGAGTGGAGACGAAGATGAGCGAAAGTCCTCGCTGATGCAAATATTGACATAACCATTACGAGAGTAAATAAAACTCCCATTTATGTTATGCAAGTGCTATATTCTTTGAATACTTCTGTCTTGAGGAATTTTTTATTTCGCCATAGAAGAAAAATGTTTTCATATTCTCTCCCGCCGCTCAGACCCAGAACCCAGCAAGGCCTTGTGCCCCCGAGAGCCATAATATTATTTGTTAACATTTTTATGATGCCAAATGGTCTGTAGGAGAACGGGCGCCATTCTTTAGCTGGGAAACCATATGGCACGACGAGTAATAAATAAGGTATTGTGATAGTTAATGAACCTAATTGCCAGCAAAGGCTTTAATACAGAGACTGTGCTGCTGAGAATTTAGCACCACATTAGGAATGCTGTGGAGCTCCCCTGACTTCTGAGGCTTAATTTAAGTTCTATATTGCAAACTCCAGAAAATAATTCCAAACCCTCCTGCTGGAAAAGCAACCTGCTGGTAGACTGTGATTATACCGAATTACTAAAATCGCAATCAATTTTATACACACAGTTAACCCTTGCCAGGAAGGACTCCCAGAGAGGAAGAGGGAGCAAGATTGCAGCCCGTCCTACCTGTGGCTCCGGACTTCGGAGGATGATGAGACCGCAGGTGGAATGGGGTGGGGCCTGGGAAGGCCCCAGAACCAGGGGTCTTGCTCCTCAGAGAGAAGTTGAGGAAGAGGAACCTGAGCGTAGATAGAGCCTACTGGACTTTCCTAGTCTTGCAGGGTCCTCTGCCCTATGGAGCAAGAAGACAGAGGGTCTTGGAAAAAGGGGTGTGTGCTCGGCCACTCCCCCCACCTCCCAGCAGCAAGCATCCCTGGCCAAGAAAAGAAACTAAGCCATTACTGCTATTATTCTATAAGTCAAGGTTATTAACTAGAGAAGATCAGATCGTGGCAGTCAAATAACCTTGCACTGTGTAAAATATAAATGCTCAACAGCTGCTGCTGAACTGTCAATGGTGTCTGGAAGGTTCCCTGGGCGAGAGAAGCACACCGCAACAGGGGAGAGGAGCCAGGAGGAAGGCGTTTCTTCCCACCTCTTTTTGGAGCTTGTGGTGGCTTTGCTCAGCCTCTAGTCCAGGCCAAGACAGAGGAGAATGGTGGAGGAGGGGGTGTTCTGAGGGTGGAGCACTCTCCGAGGAGACCCAGACCCCCAGGGCACCTCTCATCCCTCGGTGATGTCAGGCTGTGGCTTGGAAAGCTCAGAAATGTCCTTTCCAGAAAAGCACTCAGAAGGAGATGGGAAACATCTCCAACTGCTCCCTGGGCTCAGCCCTTATGCGTTCAGAGAGGGGTGAGTAGGGAAGACTGAGAGGTGGGAGTGTTGGAAATAAGGAATCTTCCCATAAGTCAAGAAGACACCAGGAGAAGCTCAGGCCTGAGAATCCAGCAAAGTGAAAACGTGCAGAAGAAGAGAGACCAGGCAGGTGGCAGAGGGAGGTATAGAGGAAGGCTCTGACCCAAGATGTGAGACCCTGCAAGGGATGACCACATATGGCCACGTGGCTCCTTTCCAGAGAGCTCAGGACAAAGCCCATTCCTTGCTCTGCACGGGGGCCATTGCAGCTTCATGTGGGATTCTGCATAGATTTTGGGGCTTCAGCCATAGGGTTTATAGGAGAGGCTTCACGAGGCCTGGCATCAGGAAGTTCTGGGCACATAGCAGAGTCCAAGGCCCAGGGGAAGGATGGAGAATAAGATGTTGCTAGAGGCGTGAAGCTTCTTGAAAGCAGGAAACCCATCTGATCTTAGCAGCAGCCTGCATACCCCCTGGGAGATAAGGTAGGGCCATAGGACCCCCAGAAGCCCCCTCTAACTCTGAAGGAGCTGCACAATCCACTAGGGAGATTTTATTTTATTTTATTTTATTTTATTTTATTTTATTTTATTTTATTTTATTTTATTTTATGATTGATTTATTTATTTATTTATTTATTTATTTATTTATTTATTTATTTATTTATGAGAGAGAGAGAGAGAGGCAGAGACACAGGCAGAGGAACAAGCAGGCTCCATGCACCGGGAGCCCGACATGGGACCCGATCCCAGGACTCCAGGATCGCGCCCTGGGCCAAAGGCAGGTGCCAAACCGCTGAGCCACCCAGGGATGCCCCACTAGGGAGCTTTTAAAAGCCACAGATGCAGAGGCCCAAACCCCAGAGAGTCTGATCCTGCAGATCCAAGGTGTGCCCCAGTCCATGTAGTTTAAAATTGCACAGCTGATGCTGATGGGGAACTGGATGGAGAACTAGCTCCCCGGGGGAGTTACATCCCTCTGGCCTGGCCCTGACTCTACCCTCCCTGCTCAGCTCCTGACTGTGGACAGAGACCTACTTACCCCCTCCCTGGGAAGCAGCTGAGAGAACCCTGAGATTCTTGCTTGTACCATAAGCAAGATGAAGAGGCAAAAGGAAGGCATTTTTAACTCCAGGTGATTGACCCCTGGGTCAAGGGCACAGGCAAGGTCGTTGCATTTCCACCTCTGGCAGCCTTTCCAGATTAGACAGATACACATCTAGAGACAGAAGGATGAGCTGAATGGCCTTTAGATTTTTGGTTTTTGTGGCTAAGTATTTCCATATTTTATAGATGAGGGAACTGGAGGCCAGAAAGGTCTGTGGTCTCAGATGGGCCGTACATTAGGAATGGTCAGAATCCAGCTATCTTGATTCTAAGTATGTGCTCTTTTGTTGTTATGATTTATTTGAGAGAGTGTGTGCGAGCACATGCAAGAGGGAAGGGGGGGCAGAGGGAGAGAGAATCTCAAGCAGACCGCCCCACCCGGCACCACGCTGAGCACAGAGCATAATGTGGGGCTCATGCCAGGACCTCAAGATCATGAGCTGAGCCGAAATCAAGAGTTGGATGCTTGGCTGACTAACTCAGGCGCTCCTAAGTATGTGCTTTTTCTAGAACAGTTAGTCCTTTCTTCTTTACACTCGTCCAGTCTAGGCACTGGGAAGGTAAAACAAGCAAAAGAAAATCCAAGATTCCTGTTCGTGCATCAGATATGAGAGGGACAGAGGGACCCCTGAGGAGGTTCTGATCCTGAGAACATAAGATGCTGCAAGAGGTGGTCATCTATGTAGAGAGATTCTTAGGATGACTGTAAAGCCCCGTATCACGTGCAAGTTCCCACAAGCACCAGGGTCACGGAACGAAGGGCCTAATGAGAGCGTGCTTCCTGGAAGGGGATGTGGGGTGATAAGAACTTATTGTTCCTTGTGAGGCGATCACTCAGCTCTGTGCTAAAGGCTTTGGGGAAATCGAGGAAGGGCAAAGGTGTGCCTGTGCACGTGGAGCTTCCCATCTAGCAGGAGGAGCTGTGCGCACACGAAAGGCCCAGTGATGCCAAGGCAAGGGGGCCCTGATCTGGGCTGTGGGTCCTGGCTGCAGCGCTGTGGTGATCCCTCGCATTTCCTAGATTCTGGGAAGCGGGGAAAGTTTAACCCAGTTGGGTCAAGACTCCCTGTGGCAAAGGGGGCTCACTGGGGATCCTAAGCAGAGAGGTCAAGTCGGGGGTGTCGAGGTGCAGGGGGGGGGCTCTCAAGGAAGCTTCTCCGTGTTGTGGGGGCCTGTGGGCTGAGCCTGGGGCCTCAGTGGCACCGCTCTCCTTTGCCACCAGAAGGTGGTGAGGACCCCCCGGGTGGAGGCAGAGAAAATGAAGGCCATTCCACTTTAAGTTCAGCGTTAGCACAAGTGCAGCCATCCCAGGTCCCCGGGAATAAGAGCTGAACTTTACCTTACTTCAGTTACAGGAAGAAAACAGTTTACATCTTAACGTCCTAGAAAGCCCCATATTAGAATGAGAACAGAGCCCAAGCCAGGGGCAGGAAGCCCCCTATTAGAATGAGAACAGAGGGATCCCTGGGTGGCGCAGCGGTTTGGCGCCTGCCTTTGGCCCAGGGCGCGATCCTGGAGACCCGGGATCGAATCCCACGTCGGGCTCCCGGTGCTTGGAGCCTGCTTCTCCCTCTGCCTGTGTCTCTGTCTCTCTCTCTCTCTGTGTGACTATCATAAATAAATAAAAATTAAAAAAAAAAAAAAAAAAAGAATGAGAACAGAGCTCAATGCCCTTGAAAGCCCCACATCAGAATGTAAACAGAACTTGACAAATCCCTCCCCCCCCTTCCTGGAGGTGCCCTAGACCAGCCCTTAAAACTAAGCTGAAACCCACCTCGGGGTCCAAGTCCCTGCTCCGCTGTGTCGGGTGCACTTGGACCCAAGCTCGCGCTTGTAAGTAAACCCTCGTGTTTGCATCGGCGTCGGCTCCTCGGTGGGTTCTCGGATTCGCGATCTTGGGCACAGCAGCCCGGCCGGCCCAGGGCCCGCCACAGGGGGCGGGAGGCGCAGAGCCGCAGAGCCGGGGCGAGCTCCCAGCCGGCCGGGCAGAGCTCTGCAACCGCGGAGCAGCCTTTCTACTCCGAGAAGACCACCGGGCACTGCCCCCCATTGCACGCGATGCAGATCAAGTGCAGAGCAGGAGGATGCATGCGAGGGAAGACGGTTGTTTGCCGCAGTTCTCCGCGGATGTGCCGCAGCCGGGGTCCCGGCCCCGCCCGCCCCTGCCCTGCGCCCCAGCCCGGCGCGGGCCTGCAGAAGGGAGCTGCGCCCCATAAATGTCTCGGGAAACTTATGGCTGCGCCGCGACAGGGAGAAGATGGCGCCGTTTATCTCCGCGCCATCTGCACGGGCTCATTTGTCGCTCCCGAGGCAGCCCGCGCGCACCCAGCAAGTTTGCAGCCCCCGAGCGCTGGGAGCGTTCCCTTCGCGGGATCCCGGGGGCCCCGGGGCTTCCGAGTCCCTTCCCAGCTCTGGGCGGTCAGCAGGGGAGGCTGGAAGATGCCCACCACCTCCCCACTGAGCCTGCTGGGTGCACGACCCCCCCCTCCACGGGGACACCTGCAGCTGGGGGCGCGCAAAGAGGGACCCAGGGCATCATCCATCAGCTCCGGCCATCGACTCCGCAGCCGACTCGGAGCGTCTCCCTAATGCCCACCATGGGCCTGCTTGCACGTCCTGCAGGTCCTTTATTCAAATGTCCTCTTCTCCATGAATGAGGTCTGCCCTACGCCCCCCTCCCCCCAGGATCACCGCAACCCCCTCTTTGCAGCAGATGCTGTCCTGCTCTGCCAATATCCTTGGATCCCTTTGCGGTTGTGTGCGGGGATTCCCAGTGTGTGTTCACTCCCAGCAGCTAGCACCTGTGTCTCTTTTTAGGGGAACTGCCTTCGAGTTGCTGGAACCTGCTTTGCTGGAAGCGCCTGAGAACTATCACCCGGCCCCCATCCCCGGTGGGGGTAGCCCTTAACCAGTGATTGATGGACGCAAACCTCCGATTGCTCCAGCTCCCTTGCCCCCAGTGGCTACAATGCTGTGATATTTCAGTATTGCTGAAACATAAAATACGGAGGAAGGGGTAGGCGGTTATAAAACCGGGGAGATGCAGCTGACGCTTTGCTCAGGGTCTGATCAAGCTCATTCTGATGACAGGCTGGGGCGGCATTGCTAAAAACTGGAAGCTGGACTGCACGAGGGGCAGGTATGGGGGGATGGGGCTACAGTCTCTGCTTGGACCTGTCGGCTCTCCCATCCACCTGGCTGCCGTGGCAGCTCTTGGAGTCTTGGCCCAGCAGTAACCAAGCCCCTAGAGCCCACCGTTAGAAGGCTTGAGACTCCTCTCCACAATCCCTCTGACTTTTTTTCTTAAATCTCTGGGCTCCCCTGCCAATACTGAAATGAAAACCTCTCTTCCCCGTCTGCCCTCCTCCCTCCTTCCACCTCCACACCCAGCCCAGGAGCCCCCGATTTACATATAAAAACCCAGTTTTGCACTGTTCCCTCCTTCCATGCAGCAGCCCCGACCTGGCTTTGGGACTCCATTGAAATAGTTGCACCATGGGGCACCTGGGTGGCTCGTGGTTGAGTGTCTGCCTTTGGCTCAGGTGATTCCGGGGTCCTGGGATTGAGTCCCGCATTGGGGTCCCCACAGGGAACCTACTTCTCCCTCTGCCTATGTCTCTCTCTCTGTGTCTCTCGTGAATAAATAAATAAAATCTTAAAAAAGAAATAGTTGTGCCCCTGGTGGGGGGTTCAAGCTGGGAAGATGGAGCCAGAGAATGAGGAAGCTCTGCCGGGCTTTTCCTAGCAGGCAGTGTAGACATGGGATGGTGTTAACTGGGCACCTGGACAAAGCTGCAGCCCGGGAGCCCAACAAGGGGGCCCCTGGAGTAACGGGCTGATCGCGTGGCCTGGGTGATGACCCAGGAGCTTTGGAAGTAGCACTGGAGAGGAGGGAATCGCTGACCGAGATTCAAGAAGGTTAGTCAACAGAATGTGGTGGCTGGTGGGGGAGGAAAAGCCCTTGAGGAGAGCAGGTCCCCGTAGAAGGAGAAATGAAGGACAGAGCCTGAGAGAGAGGGATGGACAGGCAATGGAGGGGGGCCAGGAGTTATTAAAAGGATTATAGAAAGACACAGAATGATAGAGACTAAGAGTTGGAAAAGCAGCCAGAGAGAGTCAATGAAACTCCTAGTGAGACTTCCTTTCTTCTAACTTCTTATTTTGAACTAATTTTAGACTCACAGAAAAGCTGAAAAAAATAGTACAGAAAATCCCCACATACAGCTCACCCAGCTTCCCCTTCAGTTACTGCTTTACATAACCGGGGCACAGTTGTCGGAACCGGGCCATTCACGTCAGTGCTGTGCCACTAACTAAACTACAGACTTGGTTCAAATCTCACCAGTTTCCTAGAGATCCGGAGAGGGATGAGTGTAAACACATAGACACGGAGAGAGGTTGGGGTTAGACAGAGGTGCCCATGTCCCGTCAGGGCCTAAAACCAGGACTATTTTTAGGGACATGAATTAGGGCCTCTTAAGAACCTATTGAATAAATGAATGGATTCAAGTGCCCCACACACAGACCAAAGTCCTCACAACCAGTGTCCACATACAACCGACCACAGTCCTCGATCTTTTTTAAGCTTTCAGGGCAACCAGAATCGGCCACTTACACCAATAGACATTTTCAAGGGGCCTCATACCAAGGGCTTCTTCTGATGCTGGGTTCTGAGCTTTGTCCTCCAGAAAACAGGACCTCTACTAATGCCTTTGATAAGTCCTCCCTTTCTCCTTAAGTACTTCCCCCTTTGGCGTAGTCACAGCAACCAGTATCTCAACCCAGCTCCCTTTTTTTTTTTTTTTAAGATTTTATTTATTTATTCAGAGAGACACAGAGAGAGAATGAGAGGCAGAGACACAGGCAGAGGGAGAAGCAGGCTCCATGCAGGGAGCCTGACGTGGGACTCGATCCAGGGTCTCCAGGATCACGCCCTGGGCTGCAGGCGGCGCTAAACCGCTGCACCACCGGGGCTGCCCAACCCAGCTCCCTTTGAATTGATGATCTAGAAACCTAGGGGAAGTTTAGTAGTGATGGGTAATATCAGCAATAACTGGGGTCCTGAGCAACCTTGTCCCTTTAACTCGGGAGCCAGGCAGCCTAGGGTTGGTGCATGGTCAGTCACCAGAAGGTCCAGTAACTTCCCTCCTGGGCTCATCCAGCATGGAGGGAAGCCAGCCTCAGCTGAAAGCAAGTGTGTAAAATAGCAAACCAGCTGGGAGGTGTCCCCCTTTGCAGGCCAACTCTTGACGTCTATATAGCAGCCCCATGTGCAAGCCAGCCTGCTTCCATAACAATGACACATTCAAAGTCTTCTTTAACTGGGCCCTTTTTTTATAGTTCTTTGTCATATTGAGAGGGACACATCTGCCATTTTGCATCCTAGTGACTTCCTTATTTCTACCCTGAGTGGTTGGGAAAACCCTAGAGTATTTTTTTAAGGTTTTATTTATTTATTCATGAGAGACAGAGAGAGAGAGAGAGAGGCAGAGACATAAGCAGAGGGAGAAGTAGGCTCCTTGCAGGGAACCCGATGTGAGACTCAATCCCAGGACCCCGGGATCATGACCTGAGCTGAAGGCAGATGTTCAATGTCTGAGCCACCTAGGCGTCCTAACTCTAAAGTATTTTGAAAGCCAATGGCAGCCCTTAGAGGATAGTGCCAGAGGAAAAAGAATGTAAAACTTGGGTTAGCAGCAGCTAGCAGGGCAAAGCTGTCACATGGCCCCAGCACCAAAGGACCTTAAAGACCTTCCCTTGGTTCCACCATCTGCTTATGAATATCTCCAACCTTTCTCCCAACCCGGAGGAGAAATGCAAGAGAGAGTAACAAATCAGAGAGAATTAAGGAACTGAAGCAACTTTTTCCCCAGATTTTTCATGTTCCCATATTTCAACCCCCCCTTGTCACACCTTGACCAACTTGCATCTTTTCCCCCAATAACAAGGACAAGGAAAGAGCTGATTTATAAGGAAACAGAAGGAACTCCATTTTAGCTATTGTGCCCAGCACAGTGCTTGGCACATCATTGGTGCTCAAAAAAAGATGTTAGTTGAATGAATGAGTGGTAGATACAGAGGACCCTTTAATAGCTGGGTAATATTGTGGAAAGACCATTGGAGTCAGAAAGAGCTGGGTTCCCTGTAGTCATGGCCGGGTCACACGAACCCATTCAGCCTCTGCTTTTCTCACCAGCAAAACCAAAGTTGACCATCTCCACTTTAGCGCTATGGTGAATGATAATGTGCACACATAATGTGTGCTAGATGATGTGGACAGCACAGTGCCTGGCAGGATGTAGACCGTACAGTGGCTACTGTGAGGATTGCTTCTAGTAATTAGAACCACTCAGACTCAAAAGTTATGGAAAACAGTAGCAAAGACAAGAGACAATCCAAATAACCCTTAGGATTATTTGGGGATAGTCCTGCCCAGAGGCAGAAGGATGGATAGGGTTGGAGTTCAGGCCCAAGCCTGCCTGGGGATTCTAGGATCCTGGAGCCCATTGTCTGCGGGATGTGGTTGTTTCCTAAAGCCTGGGAGAGCACGCACTGAAGTACAAAATAAGCAGACTTGTCATGGTCTTCTTCTAGCTGTGGGGTCAGAAGCCCACACCTGCTTCTCTCGTCCTCTTTCTCATTCTCTCTCTCACAGACATGTAAAGACCATCCCACAGGGTCACACCCATACCCCACGGACGCACAGCTGCCAGTGTAGCTTCCTGTAAGAGATGGGCTGTCTCAGGTGCCAGAACACACTTTTCTTCCCAAGTTGCCAGACAGTAATAGCTTGGAGGGCAGAGACTGTGTCCCTTCTCTTAAAAAAAATTAAAATATATTCATATATATATATGTGTGTGTGTGTGTGTGTGTGTGTGCGTATTTATTATATATATATTTCCTTTTCTGTCTTTTGTTCTTTCCAGCCTGTAGTTAGTTACTGGTGGCACCTGTACCAGAATCACCCAGAAGGCTGGTTCAAATGTAGGTTTCTGGGCTCCTGCTTGCTTCCTGACTCAGTAGGTTGGGGCCGGGGCATCTTGGCATGCTCTTGGATGATGGGGAGGCCATTGCTCAAGGGCCAGACTTCCAGGGCCCCAGCTTCCAGGGTCATGGCTACAGTTGATACCCACAGCTTCCATCCCAAATCTGGGGTTCTTTCCTGCCCACCTCAGTGGGCTTCCCTGTGCAGCACACCTGAGTAGGACCTCTATCAATGCCTTGAAATCGCTCCACCTGGAAGTCGTGAAGATGAGCTGGGGTCACCTGTAAATATACAAGGCCTCTGGGGAAGGGGATAAAGTGCAAGCAAGCATCGTATACTCTGGGCTCAGTGCAAGGACAGAAGGTCTGAGGATGGAGGCCCCAGGCACAAAGCTCGCTCACTGGCCCCTAGAGCTCCTTTTACAGGGTGTTTTATGGGCAAGTTTTCAGTGCCAGCATTAGGGCGGGGTGAGGGGCTCAGCCCTGCCAAAATAAACAGCAGTCTGGGCAGGCAGGGAGAAGTTCAGCTGGTGGGGACCCAGACCACAGGGCAGTTTTAAATTGCTACTGTATTTAATTGTTAACCCAGCTACTTCACTGGTTGAAGGAATGGGAGAAGGGAAAGGCGGGCAAGCTCCAGAATGAGCCTGGAGAAGGTGTATTTCTCTGTGTTTTTGGCTCACTGGGGATTCTGTGCAGAGAAGCCCCTCGGGGCTCAGCCCTGGAGTTTATGTCAGCCCCTGTGCTTGATGCGTTTGAGGTTCATGCCTCCTGGTTAGTGGGACCCCGGAGGCTGGGGAACCCAGCTGCTCCTGGCATGCACCTCACCATTGCTTCAGGCGGGGACTGACTTTGACCTTTGTGGGTCCCGAAATAGAAGTCAGAGCTAGCATGAAGCACCATAAAGCTTCTTGGCAGCCGCACGCTGTCACCCAGCTCTTCAGGGCCTCGTACTAGCAGAGGGCATACAAAAGGGCCAGAGAGGAACAGCCACAGAGATCTCTCCAGGGCACTGCGAGCCCCAAATCCCAAGGATCCTTGTGTCCTTGAACTTCATGGTCCAAAGGTGAGGGCAGGTATGATAGCCCTTGAGATTGTTTAGACACCCATCTATCTTTGCCTGCTCTTTCCCTCCTATAAGCCCCCCATGAGGAATCACAGACTACTCCTGCTTCAAAGAATTTTAACCCAAAAAGACAGTGAGACTATGGGGCCGAACTAATCCCATCCCTGGAAATTGGTAACAATGATTGCCGTCACCGAGTCAGGGCATGCTGAGTGCTGGCCACTGTTCACAGCCTGATTCATTGAGTCAGCTCAATGGACAATGACAGGTGCTGTCATCAATGCCATTTTACAGATGGGGAAACTGAGGCACTGCAGTGCTGCGTAACTTATCCAAAGTCATAGAGATAGAGAATGAGTGAGCCAGGATTCAAACCTGGGTGGTTTGGTTTCAAAACTGGTACCCTTGACCTCTGTGTTACACTGCAGCCCACCCTCAAATCCCCACCTAGCCCTGCAGCTTTCTATGCTGTCTTAGGAACTCCCAACCCTGCACTCTCTCGTTATGGGTTGGTGATCAGCAGCATTCATGTGGCATGTTGAGAGAAGTTATTTTGCAGGAAATGAAATGGCAGGAAGATGACAGTAGGAACAGCGAGCTCTTAGGAGCAGGGGACAGGGCTATGCCCTGGATACTAGCAGAAATAGGATATAGCAGAGGGCCCCAGAATTTGGAGTCAGAAGACCTGGCTCCCCAACCTGCTACCTGTGTGATGGAAGCTTGTGTCCCCTGCCCTCAATTAGTTTTTAAAGATTTTATTTATGTATTCATGAGAGACACAGAGAGAGGCAGAAACACAGGCAGAGGGAGAAGCAGGCTCCATGCAGGGAGCCCGACATGGGACTCGATCCCAGGTCTCCAGGATCCCACCCTGGGCCAAAGGCAGCGCTAAACCGCTGAGCCACCAGGGCTGCCCGGGTGAGGATTTCTAAGTCAACAAGAGTCACATTGGATTTTCTGGAAGCCTCTCTCCTTCTGGGCAAGAACATATTGATTTTTTTGTGGGCATGAAGCTTAAACAATGTGAAAAGGCCATCTCTAAGAAAAATAATAAAATTATGAATACATAGGTACAAAGTGAATACCTAGAATGAAAAAAATCAGAATGAATCGCACAATTTCAAAAGGCTAATAAATATAGCAAACGTTCACTTTTCTAGGAACCTGTACAGATGAGAGTCCTGAACTTAATTTCTGGTAAGTTGGCTTCCGTCTACGCACAGAAACACACACCTGCATCTAGACGCAAGGCTAGAGCATCGTGCATGGGACCTCACACCTTCTTGCCAGGACCCCCTCCCCCAGGCCAGGTACGTGGCCATCCCAGAGCGCATTGGCTACACAGCACACTGTACGGTGGGGCGTAATCAAGACCCAACTCGGACTCCACCGCACAGCCTGGTCCTGCCTGAACTCCGTGTGTGGGCCTGGAACAGGGCCAGATGCCCAGCAGGTTCTTGGTCAGGCTGTCAAGTCCTCAGCCCAGGACCGGTGGGGCCTGTCCTGCTTGGGCACACCACGCAGGAGGGACAGGTCATGTGAAGACCTGGGAAAAAAGAACTCCTGGTGTCTTAAAAGTCATACCAGCATTCATGAGTCAACCTGAGTCATTATTCACAGACACCACCTTTGCAGCAATGTGGTCCTGCCAAACCAGAGATCCAGCGTGCCTGCCCTCTCGTTGCCATCAGCAGCCAAGTGGGGCTCTGCCCAGGTGTGCACATGTGCCATATCGTTTAATTTATGTGTGTGTTTTTTAAAAAGATTTTATTTTTTTTTAAGTAACTTCTACACCCAACAGGAGGCTTGAACTCACAATCCCAAGATCGAGAGGCACATGCTCCACCGATGGAGCTAGCCAGGTGCCCCTTTTGTTTTTATATATACTTACAAAGTGTATATTTTTACTATGTGTGCATGCATCTTTAGTTTATGTAGATGATATTCCTTATAGCTTGATTTCTGTTGCTTATCTTTTTTCACTAAACACTGTTCATGTTTATGTCAATTCAATTGCTCCTCAGGGATGCACGATGTTCCGCGTTGTACCACTACCACACACATGGATGCCGGCGCCAGGTAATGGGTGCCCAGGCCCCCAGCCTCACCCCGTCACAGGAAACCCCATGGTGATGCTCCTGGTGCGGGGAGCCTCAAGGGCCGCTGTGAGAATTGCTTTGGGATCTTAGGGGCAGAATTGCTGGGTTGTCACTTAAGTAAGCGGTGCCAGATTGCTCTCCAGAATTTGCCTCTTTGTGAGTAATGCATACATTTCAGCTCCAGCCCAGCTGGGACACCCGGGGAAGAGAAGGCTGAGAACAGAAACTGGGGAAGCATTAGGATGTCAGGAGTGCTATGATGGTGGAGACTGGAAACCAAGGGTTATAAAGGCTGGAGGAAAACCAAGAAAGGCAAGGACAGGATGAACCAGGTTGCGTGGTGCTGCAGAACTCTGGCTCTCAAGTTAGACACGCCTGAGCTGAACCTCGCCTCAGCCACCAGTTAGTTCTGTGACTTTGACTTTCTCATTTGTGCTCAGGCTCAGTTTGCTCATAAGTAAACTGGGCATAACGAGTCCCTACCTTGACAGGTTGTAACTTGGTTCTGTACCTAGAACATGATAAGTGGGCAACACGTGTTAGGTATTTATTCTCTAACAGCTGTTCAAGAACTTATTAGAGTTTGTCATCATATTTTTATTTCTATGATTATTTGATTGATATCTGTATCTTCCAGTATATTTTCTGCTCCTTTGGACCAGGGATCTTGCCCACTGGATTATGATTCTATCCCTAGCATCAAACACAGTGCCTGGTATAGAAGAGACACAAGAAATATTTATCACATTAATTAGACAGGGGAAGTAAAATACAGAGGATAATTACAGATTATGGTAAATACAATGAAGCAAAAGACAGCATGACATGTTAGAGAATAATTGAGATGAGAGAAGAAGGTAGGTAGGTCTGCAGGGAAGGCTTCTCTGAGGAAGGAATATGAGCTGAGAGAGACAGGTAGAAAATGAACCATCTATATGGGAAGTTGAGGGAAGAGACTTTCGGGCAGAGGGACAGCACGTTCAAAGGCCCTGAGGCAGGTGAGAGGTTAGCATGTCATGGGGTATCCATGAGGCATCATTACTGGAAAAGTAATATGATAAGTAGAAACAGAACTGTTAGGAGGTTTTTACAGATAGAAGGTGGTGGTGACCTGTGCTTAGTGGCGAAACCATGAAGAAGAGTGGGTGGGTTAGGTACGCTTTCTGCAAGTAGAAGGTAGGACACAGTGAACAATCAGGTATAGGGTAAGAGCAAAATATATAAATCAAAGTTGGCTTGGAGAATTGTGTGAGCCATTCACTGGGACAGGAAAACTAGGGAAGAAATAGGATTGGTGGTGGGCTGTGGAGACTGAGAATAGAAGGCTCAGACTTCAGCATATTCAGTTGGCCATCACTCAGAGGTCACTGGGAAGATGTTGAAGAAGCAGTTTAGGCAGGGAAATCAGAGAGTAATGGGGAGGCGTCTTGATTTATGGGGAAGCATCAGCATAGAAGACAGTAATTTAAAATATCGTGATAGGATTCGCTGAACCCCCAGAGTTAGAAAGTATCAGTTGATAAGAAGGTCCTGCAGGGAGCCCTGGGTGGAAAGGGAGGGGCCAGCTAAGCCTCTGAGAAGGGGTGACCAGGGAGGAAGGTGTGACCAGGTAGGTGTGAACCCAGAGGGCAGGAGGTCACAGAAGGAAGGGGGGGAGGCGGGGAGGGTGTGGAAAACTCTCCAGCGCCGCATAGGAGCCAGGAAGTGTGGGACAGGAAAGGGCAGTGTGAGGGCTGCTAATACTTTTTCTTAATGACCTAAAAAAACCCTAGATCTTTGTGATAAAATTCACACACCATGGTATTTGCTCACGTGTAAAGTGTACAGTACAGTGATTTTTCGAATACTCGTGGAATTGGGCAGACAGCACAATTATAGAATATTCTCATCACTCTGAAAAGAAACCTTATACCTCCCAGCAGTGGCTCCCTTTTTCCTTCCCGCCCCTATCCAACTCCAGCTCCAGGCAGACGCTAATGCACGTTCTTTCCCTGTAGATGTGCCTGTTCTGGACTTTTCCTGTTAATAGAACCATACAGTCTGTAGCCTTTTCCATCCAGCACTGTGGCGAAGTACAAGGTCTCTAAGTTCCAGTTATGCTGTTACATGTATCAGTATCTCCTTCCTTTTTATGACTGAATAATATTCCACTGTCTGGATATGCTACCTTTTAATTATGATGCAACAGTTGATGGAAACTTGAATTGTTTCCACTTTTTAGCTCTTGTGAACAATGTTGCTATGAACATCTGTACACCAGTTTTTCTTTGTTTTTTTTTAATTTTTATTTATGATAGTCACAGAGAGAGAAAGAGAGAGAGGCAGAGACATAGGCAGAGGGAGAAGCAGGCTCCATGCACCAGGAGCCCGATGTGGGATTCGATCCCGGGTCTCCAGGATCGCGCCCTGGGCCAAAGGCAGGCGCCAAACCGCTGCGCCACCCAGGGATCCCACCAGTTTTTCTTTGGACACGAATTTTCATTTCTCTTGGGCTCATACCTAGAGTGAAATTGCTGGGTCATAGGATAACTCTGTTTCACATTTTGAGAAGCTGCCAAACTGTTCTCCAAAGTGGCCACCCCCTTTTATATTCTCAGCGGCCGGGGGCTCCCTTTTCACCACACCCTCACCATCACTGGTTGTTGCCTGTCTTTTTAATTTTAGCCATGCTAGGGAGTATGAAATGGTAACTCATTGTGGTTTTAATTTGCATTTCCCAGATGACTTTCACATGCTTATTGGCCGTTTGTATTCAATTATTGGTAAATTTGGCAAGGACAGGCTCATGGGAGTGATGGCTGTTGAAGCTACACTAAGTTAAAGAAAGAATTTAAAGTGGGCACCTAGATGGCTCAGCTGGCTAAGCATCTCTCTTTCTTTAAGATTTTATTTATTCATGAGAGACACACAGAGAGTCGCAGAGACACAGGCAGAGGGAGAAGCAGGTTCCCTGTTGGGAGCCCGATATAGGACTTGATTCCAGGACCCTGGGATCACGCCCTGAGCCAAAGGCAGATGCTCAACCACTGAGCCACCCAGGTTTCCTGAGCATCTGACTCTTGATTTCGCCTCAGGTCATGATATCAGGGTTATGGGATTGAGCCCCAGGTGGGGCTCCTCATTCAGCACAGAGTCTGCTTGAGAGTCTCTCTCTCTCCCACCCCTTTGCTCTTCCCCTTCAACCTATTCATCTTCTCTCTCTCTCTCTTGAATAAATGAATCTTTAAAAAATAAAAAGAATTGAAGATAAAGAAGTAGGAAAGAGAAATATGAAAACGATTTGAGAGATTCCTCTTTGGAGCAGTTTCAAGGAAAGTTTCTTTGCTTTTGTGTTTTCTTAATGGTAGGAGGCACTAGAATATGTTCATTCCTGAGAATGTTCCAGTAGTCATGGTTGCTTGGTGATGCAGAGCAAGGAAAGGTGATTTCAGAAGCAGAGTCCTTGAGAAGATGATGAGGGCAGGACTCAGAGCACAAGAGAGGGGGTGGCTTTTGAAAGCATCCCCCCCCACCCCCCGCTCTAACCTGTGAGAACTTGGGAACAGGTGTAGTTCATTTGAGGCTTTGATGTTCTTGAGATGAAGGGGTCCCTTTCTGTGGCTCCCATTTTCCAATGAATGAAAGAATGAGGTCTCAATAAGAAGCAGAGTGAAAGATGTGTGGGAGGTTTGTGAAAGAGAGGAAATAATAAAATAATTATTTGGAGAGTGAAAATCAAAAAGAGAAATATAGGTTTGCCAGAGGGGTGTCAAGTGCCCATTGTATTTTGAGGCCATGGACTTATAGTGAAACCCGTCAGCTCAGTTTGATTTTCTCCAAGACCATTCAGCTCCTCAGCTGGGGAAGCAGAGAATGTGGGTGGTTGGGCTCAGCCAGCGCTGGCTTTGCCAGGTACGCAGCAGCAAGAGAGCTGAGCAGAGAGCTGAGGATGTGCGTGGGGCGATAATTTAATAAGGACAACCGTGGTGTTTTTCAAGGTGTGATTCCCCAACCAGCAGCGTGAGCATCACCGGGAACTTGTTACGCCTGCATATTGGGGACCTCACCCCAAAACAACATGAGAGGGAGGCTATGTCTCAGAAGACAGAGGTGGAGATATAAGGGAGTGAGCTGTCTATGAATTGGAAGCCCCCAGAGAAGAGATGGAGGGTTTGGGAGCTCTGGGAAATGGGTCAGGTTAAAGGGTAATGACAAAAGGTTTGGGGGGTGGTGTGCTGATGATGGATGACCCCAGAGGTCTGGGTTCCTAGAGGTTCCTAAGTCGGTAGGGATGTGAGGTAGGCTGGAATGTTACCATTACCATGAGGGATGCCAGAGGAAAGTGACAAGAGTTCCCTCTGGGGTCCTGAATCCTTAGATGAGTTCTGGATGACAGCAGTTCCTGCAGCTGGGAAATGGCACTGCATCACTTCTGCCACATTCTGTTGATCATGTAAAGTCACAAAACCAGCCCCACATTTGGAGGAAGGGACTACACAGAGGTATGAACACAGTCACGTGTGGTTCACCAAGGGCCACCAGCATAACAGACTATGACAACAGTTAATACTTTGTGTCCAGCTTAAAAAAAATCATTGACAAAAAAAAAAATCATTGACAATTACAGGGTCATAAAGATACCCTATGTTTTCCTTTCAAAGCTTTACTGTTTTACCTTTCATTTTTAGATCTACAATTTACCTAGAATGCACATTTGTGATAGATGTGAAGTGTAGACACTCAACGTCTTAAAAAGGCTCCACACCGTGTGGTGTGTCATCTCTGCCATAAACCAAGTATCTTTGTATGCTTGAGTCTGTTTCTGGACCTTGTATTCGGTTCCATTGGTATATTTATGCTTGTCCCTATTTCAATCTGTCTTGATTACTGTAATTATGTAAAAAGTCTTGATAACCGGTAAATGTAAATCTTCCAATTTTGTTCTTCTTCTTACAAGATTTTCTCAGCTGTTAGCATTTTTATATAAATGCATTAAGATAAAATCATTTTTAAAATGGTTTTTATAAATTGAATTGTACCCCCCAAAAGATAACATTGAAATCCTAACTCCTGAGACCCCAGAATGTAAACCTGTTTTCTAAATGGAGTCTTTGCAGATGTAATCAAGTTAAGAGAAGGTCATATTGGTGTAAGGTGGGCCCTAATCCAGTATAACCAGTGTCCTTAGAAGGAAAGAGTTTGTTCAAATGGAGATTGCTGGGTCCCATCCAGAGCTTCCAGTTCAGTAGGTCTGGAGTGAAGTCTGAGGATTTGAATTTTGGATTCGTTCCCAGGTGCACTCGTCCTGGGAGAACGAGTGGCTCAGACTAATCAGGATTCACCTCAGAGACTGGGCTCAACTCCTGGCAAACATATTGCCTCTCAAAGATGGGAGGATTCTTGATCATATTCAGGATTCCATCAGTGTCTAGGAGAAAACCAGAACACTAGGGAAGAACACTCTGAGGTAGTCAACTGGCAGTGTCTGCTCTGGAGTAGCCAAAGAACAGCCTGGAAGAAGTTGAGAAGGAGGGTGTCCAGACAGCAGAACAGAATATATCAAGGGAGCCTCGGAGAAGATTCAAGGAGAGAGTGGTCAAGACAAGTGGTGAAATGTGGCCATCAGATCGGACAAGTAGGAGGTCTTTGTTGATCTAGGAAGAGCAGTTTTGAAAACGAACCATGGGGACAGTTGCACAAAATACAAAGTCACATACCTCTCATTATCTGTTACGGATGGCAGATGCTAGGACTAATTTCTAGGGTAGTGACCGGCTTTCCTGAATTCAGGTGACAAGGTGAGTGATAGGAGGAGGCAGTGGGCTTTGTCCTACTGCTGAGCAGTGAAGTACGTTTACTGAGACAGAACTCTGTTCTGAGCTCAAGTTTAAATGCAGCCTCATCCTGAGTCCCGAGTTACAAACAAGAGGTCTTGATTGTGGGGGGAAATTTTGCACATCTTCCTCTATCTGCCGGAGCACACATCTGTCCCCACATATGTTTGGCTATGTCTACTTGCCCATCTAGCCCCACCTCCCCCTCCATGCACGCTTATTATCTCACTTCACATATCTGCACGGTGACACACAGACAGGCCCACGTTTGACCACCTGCTGCTGGAATACCTCTTCTTGGCCTTCATTTTCACATCTGTGAAGTGCAGATCATAATTATATCTCATGGAATTGTGAGAATGAAGTCAGATCATGCATATAAATAAAAATGTGTGTGTATGTAAGATCATTGTTGTTATGGCTACACATCCATCTCTCTCCACACATGAACATCATCGGCTAACTAGCAATTGGCTCCTAAGTGTAGGATGAGTACAATTTTAAAAGTATATTTATACTGTCTGATTCCATGTGACATCCTGGAAAAGGCAAAACGATGGAGACATTAAAAAGATCAGTGGTTGCTAAGAGCTGGAGGTGCAGGAGGGATGGGTAGAGGACAGAGGGTTTTTAGGGCAGTGAAACTATTCTGTAGGACACTATAGTGATGGGTACATATCGTTATACATCTGCCTAACCTCACAGAATGTAAACCACCCCCGGTGAACCTTAACGAAGACTAAGGACTCTGTGACTGAGATGTATTAGCATAGGTTCATCGGTGATAACAAATATGCCACTTTGGGCAGGGCGGGGGATGTTGCTAATGGAGGAGGCTACGTGTGTCGAGGGGGTGGGGGCATCCAGGAAATCTCTGTACCTTCCAGTTAGTTTTGCTGTGAATCTGAAATTGCTCTAAAATAAGAAAATCTTTTAAAAAGTATATTTATGTCTAATGACTTATACCCACCTACCCTAACCCTATAGGGTTACACATGCATGCATTTGCTTCTAGCATTGCATATAAACATATGCCACCTGTCTATCTGTCTACAGAAACAACACGTAGACACAAAATCTCTATTAGCAATGCCAGTGTATACAACTGTCTGTCCTTATGTAAATGAGAGGTGTGCTAGTCCAGGTCCTCTGAGAATGAGATGCCGATGTGGGATTAAATGCACAGGATTTTATTAGGGGAAATGCCTGTGAGGGGAAATGGAGAGCGAGCCAGCTCAGGTCTGCTCTGCAAGTCTGAGTGACAGAGAGGAAAGGAATCTTCCCAGACTGCCATGCAGTAGAAGAAAGATTGGACAAGGCTGTTGACGAGTCCTCCAGCCAGTTGGCCATGAGATGAGTCCCCGTGTCCCAGCATCCCTGCCACAGAAGGGGTGGCCTGGGCCAAATGCTCCCATGGATGTCAGTCGGCAGCTGGAGCCCTTGATCGATTCCTCCTCGTACTTGGAGGTCCAGGACAGTGCATTCTCCAGGCCCCTAAATGAGGTGCCATCCATTTCTGTATTTTTTTTAATTTTTATTTATTTATGATAGTCACAGAGAGAGAGAGAGAGAGAGAGAGAGAGGCAGAGACATAGGCAGAGGGAGAAGCAGGCTCCATGCACCGGGAGCCCGATGTGGGATTCGATCCCGGGTCTCCAGGATCGAGCCCTGGGCCAAAGGCAGGCGCTAAACCGCTGCGCCACCCAGGGATCCCTCCATTTCTGTATTTAATGCAAACATTCCACACTGGAAAATAGAAAATCAGTTCAAACTTGGGGAATTCATCTGGGGATATAATGGCCTGTGTGGTCCTCCTTGCCACCTTGGCTGTTCCAGATGAAGCCTCTGCTCAGAGTCCTGCAGGCTGATGCCTCGGGAAGGCCAGGGTCGTGGCTACCCATGAACCTGGTTTGTACCAGGTTCCAGGCAGGAGCTCTGGCAAAGCTTGTTGCTGCTTCTCCCTATGTACTTTCAGGGAGGACTTCCCTACCCGAGGCGGGAGAAGAAGCACGCTCTTGGTTGGTTTCTGTGGAGACCCAAACCTCAGATCAGACACAGAGGAAGGGAAAGCATCCCCTCCGGGATTCCCCATCATGACTCTGTCTTCCTGGGGCTCATGACTTCCTTCCTGGCAGGACTGCTGGTCCAGCCCTTGATCAGAAGACAAGGGACCACCGACCAGGCCAGTGACTCGTTGTGAATCACCTTGTGTCCAAGGTGAGTCCCGTTGATGAAGGCGTGGAGATCCATGGTGGCCCAAGCCCAGTACTGTACAGATGAAAGTCTTATTTATGTGAAAGATATATCTGCAGAGGGAACAATAAACTGTAAAGCAAAGTATGAAGGTTTGCAGCAAATGCTGTTAAGTTTTATATTCCTGAAAACTAGGGATAAAAGATATAACCATTTAAAGCAAAGTGGATAAAAGGGGCTTCCACACGATTGTAAAACAGCCTTATAATAGTTAATTGCTAGTTTCTTATTACAGCAGAGAGAGTCAAAAGAGCCTTTAAAATCCCCATCACTGGAGAGTGAGAGAGAAGGAGAAAAGGACAGGAGGGAACGACCAACCAGAAGGAGGGTCAGGGCCCCAGGTGTCTTCAGAATAGGGACCGCTGTCATTTCATTCCCAGAAGCCCGCCCCATCTCCAGTACTGAGGGGCAGCTCGCTCCCCAAGCCTGCCACGTTCCCATTCCCTGCTGCAGAGACCTTCCTGGACATGGCAGGTGCTGTGTTAGGAAGAAGGCAGGGAGCAAGAGCGGAGAAGACGGGCACTGAAGCCGATTGTGGCAATTCCATGCAGTAAATGTGTAACAGAGGTGTGTGGGGGGGTGGGGGTGGGGTGCTGGGTACAGGGAGGCGGTACTAAGAACTACGCTAAGATCTAAGGTGATCTGGCCAGAGTGACATTCTAGGTTGAGGGACTCGCATGATGTAAAGGCTCATCATAGAGCTTCCTAAGGGGCCCGACTCCAAGGGGCTCTGTTCACATTGGGGTCCATATAAATGGTACCCCCAGGATTGTATGGCACTCAACCTGTGCAACCTCACATGGCAGCCCCTAAGCTGGGGCCCAGGTGCGTGCCGGGGATGGTGAGACTGATCCCAAACCCAGCATGCACCACAGTAGGCCCTCAGGATTGAACCTCTCAATTCACCCCCATATCCCACCATCTCCCTGATAGCAAGCCTTCAGGGGAGCTACAGCTTAGATATGGCCTGGCCCCAGGGGACTTTCTGTTCCATTCCTAAACTCTGGGGAGCCCCCAGGGAACGACCAGGAAGCTGGAAGAGATCCAGATCCATTTACCCCTTTAGCAGCACAATTGCACTCCCTCTAGACTCTGAAGGGGGCTTAGGGGTTTGTCCTCCATAAAAATGGATTATTAATGAAAAGTAGACTTCTAAGGCAATGGTTTATCTGAGGATTCCTTGTCAACCCAGCCCCATTTAGCAAACTCTCAATCCCATGGGGCACATCCCCTCTGTCTGCAGCGCCCCTCCACACTGTATCCCACCCACCCACCCACCCACCCACCCAAGCACAGGGCAGCAGTTCCAGCTGGTGGGTGGAGGGGGGGTCAAGCCCTTTGGATGGTGGGGCCCTCCGAGCCCCTCACCCTGCCAGAGCCTGCCTCACGCTGCTTCCTGCTCCAGAATCAGCCCATCCTTCTTCTTGGAGGTGGGAGGGCAGAGGCCAGCCCAGGACTCCATGTAGCTCTGCTAAGGAATGTGGCATTTGACCTGTGACCCCACAGGAAATCCTTCCGACCTCTGAGGCAAACCTCAGGAGGGAAACCACGATCCCAGAGTGGACAAAGGGCAGTGCTGAGGCCTCCTCCCCTCCCCCAGCCCGAGATCTCTTGTCTCTAGAATTTGTGGCAGTGGAAGCCTCCCAGCTGGCCAGCTGGGGGTAGGGTCTCAGACGTGGAAAGGGCCCTCAAGAGGCAACAGGCAGGGTGGCCATACATCCCGCTTGCCCAGGACAACCCCACGTTAGGGCCGGCTGTCCATGTGCAGCTATTAATACTGCCTCCATTTCCAGGACAAAACTGCTCTGGCCTGGATGACAAGTTATTTTTTTTTTTTAATTTTTATTTATTTATGATAGTCACAGAGAGAGAGAGAGAGGCAGAGACACAGGCAGAGGGAGAAGCAGGCTCCATGCACCGGGAGCCCGATGTGGGATTCGATCCCGGGTCTCCAGGATCGCGCCCTGGGCCAAAGGCAGGCGCCAAACCGCTGCGCCACCCAGGGATCCCTGGATGACAAGTTATATGGTCATCCTAGGAGAAACAGATTCAAACAGAATCCACACCACCGCATTCATTCATTCATTCATTCATCGATTCATTCATTCATTCATTCATTCATTCATTCAACAAACATTAAGCCTCTACCCTGTGCCAGGCATATGTCTGGCCCTGGAGATCCAGAGCCGAGTAAGAAGCAGGCAGCCCCCGCTGTGGGAGCCCACTACTTTGGCAGATACAGCCCCAAAACAGCTACGGCTCAATTTGGAAGTTCTAGCAGAAAGTATATCTTTCTCTTAAGGGTCACTGAGGAAGTGGCATCAGGAGCTTCACAGACACCCAGTGTCCTCAGGACCGCCAGCCACGCACAGTTCCCAGGGCCCTTTCAGCTGCCCGGGATCTTGCTCTTGTATGGGCCTCCCTGCTCCCACCCAAACTGGCAGAGACAGTGAGGGCCGAGGGGCGGCATAGACACGGAGTTTCAGATGAGGTCTCCCTCTGCATGCAGGCCGCTTTCCCCAGCTGCAGTGCATTCACTGATCGCTCACCAGATGCAAAGCACGGGCTGCGTGTCAGGCGCTGCGTGAGCGGCAAGTAGGACCACAAACACCTGCCTTTGGAAACTTACAGGCTGAGAGCCAGGAATAAACGTGAAGCAAATCACTCAACGACAAATAAGTGTACTACCATTATTGTAAAGGATCCGGCACATGTGAGCAAGCACGTGCTGGCTGAGGCTCAAGTAGGAGGACCAGCCCCACTCGCCTTCGCAAGGCTTTTGAGGAGTGAGCCCCTGGTGGGAATCTTAAGCCCAATGCCAAACGCATATGGCAGATAGATTGGAGCTTCATTGGTGAGAACCAGACAAATGAGTCCTTGGGTGAAAGGGCGGTGGGATTGGATATGCCAGGCAAGAGAAAAGGAGGGAGTGTAGACCTGGAGCTTATGCCATGATTAAGTGTTACCTCGGTGGAAAGGCAAGATTTCCTGCACCCTAAGCTGGGAAGGTCCTTGAGAGGTCATCTTGCCCCTTCTCCTGCCTCTGTGTGCTTTCTCAGACAAAGGCAGTGGATCGGGAGAGGGGAAGGGATTTCAAACCCCATTCTGTGTTGAACACCTCTTGCCTTGAGAAGACCTTACCACCCATGGTCAGGCACCTCTGCCTGCTGAAAACCAGCAGGTCCTAATCCCATATCTCTAGCCAGGCTGGGGTCTTGGGCTCATGCTTCCAGGGTTCTGCTTTCACACTCCCTTCTCCTAAGTAATAAAACAATGCAGGAAACATGACCATGAACAACTGCACACATGAACATTGCCTAATAGAAATGTATTAACTAAACGGGCCTGAGATGGATCACACCTCATTTTGCTGTGCAGAGGTCTGGGCGGGAAGCTTCTAGGTTTATGCATAAGAGCAATAAGAAAACCGTAGTTAAAATTCATCAAGCATTTACTTTGTGCTAGACTCTTGTGTTGGCCCTTTAAACCCTCGTAATAATCCCACAAGGCAGGTACTGTGATTGAATGGATCTTACAGATGAGGTAACTGAGAAGCTAAGCAATTTGCACCAGATCTCACAGTGGTAGATGGACCGGTGCCTTTCCCCCAGAGATACTCTCTTCCGCATTCCCAGAGCCTGTGATCTCACCACAACCAGGGGAAAAGGACCTTTGCCGCTGGATGAAGTTAAGGATCTTGAGATGGGGGGAAGATTCTGGAATATGCAGGTGAGTCCCCTGTAACCATGAAGGTCTTCGTAAGAGAAAGAAGGAAGCAGAAGAGGCAGAGGAGGAGACGTGACAAAGCAGAGAGGTCTGAAGCTCTTCTGGTCCTGGCTTTGAAGATGGGGAAGGGGCCATGAGCCAAGGGGTATAGGTGGCCTCAAGAACCTGAAAGAGAGGGATCCCTGGGTGGCGCAGCGGTTTGGCGCCTGCCTTTGGCCCAGGGCGCGATCCTGGAGACCCTGATTGAATCCACATCGGGCTCCTGCATGGAGCCTGCTTCTCCCTCTGCCTATGTCTCTGCCTCTCTCTCTCTCTCTCTCTCTCTCTGTGACTATCATAAATAAATAAAAATTGAAAAAAAATTAAAAAAAAAAAAACCTGAAAGGGGCAAGAAAAGAGATTCTCCCCTAGAGCTTCTGGAAAGAACACAATGCTGATTTTGGGCTTCTGAACTTCAGGACTGCAAGATAACACATTTGTGTTTTTAGATTGGTGATTTTTTACAGCAGGAGAACGTGGTAGTGTTGTGCTGGGATGGGTAAAAGCATTATTTCGTCCCCCCTACCTGGGACCAACTTTACATCTTCACTGCTGACCCCAGAGCTGTTGGACTCCATGTCTTACCACCCCTGTATGACTACTGACCCTCAACAAGCTCCTCCTGCTCTGGGCACCACCTGCCTCTCTCCTTCTTTTCCTGGGACCACTGAGGACCATCTCAGCCAGTTTGGGACAGGCCGGGGTTGCGGCCCTGGAGACATGAGCAGAAGAGAAGGGCTGAGAGTCCTCCATGGGCCTGTATGTGTACAGGTTTGGGTAAAACAGCTTCTTTGCTATCAGGCACCAATATCTTCGTTGCCTAAGCAGCAAGCAGAGGAGCAACCAAATGTGTGGCTTAAGGTGGAGCCCAGGCCTGAGCACAGAAGCAAGAGGGTCAGATGCTCAGGGATCAGCATGGAGGGGGCAATGGGACAAAAGGGCCCGCCTGAAGGAAGGTGCTTCAGAGGCCTTGGGGGAAGAAGGGAAGGGGGTAATGTTTCCAGACCTCTCCATAGAACCTCTGGACTTTGCTGCCACCTTGTGGACAGACTTCAAAAAGACAGGGTTGTCCTTCCCCTGGGCAAAGATTGACATCTCATTCCAAGCCAAAGCCTAGGCCAAGGTTTTTTTGGGGGGGGTGGGGGTGGGGCAGGGAAGGCTTCTCCCAGACACGTGGAAGTGGATTCCTAGGTTCTCACCGTCCCCGCTGTCATTCTCATGGTGTGTCCCTCTGCCAAGAGTTTCCTTCTCTTCGCAGAGGGACACGGGGATGGAAGAGGAGAAAGTGGTCTGGGATCAGGATAGGCATGCAAAGACCTTCCCAGAGCAGGAAGTCAAAGCTGTGGTTTTAAGGAAGAACTCTGTGCAAAGGAGTTGGGAATGTGCAGGGGAAGGGAGGGGGTAGGAATAGGAGAAAAGGAGACCCAGAGGTATGGGACACAGAGGTCTGAATCCAGCCTGCTGGGAACAGGAACCTGAACTCCCTCTGGCCTCGCCCTGCCCATCTCTGAAATGGGGACAAGAAGGATGAAGGTCTCATCTCCAGTCTCCCTGGGGAAAGTGCTCACCCATTCAAAATGTGATATGAGCAGATGGAGGAAGGGCTGAGCTATCAGGAGACACCTCTGGACCCCAGCCTCATGCTTCCCTGAGCTTTTGTCCCATGTTGGGAGCATGGTGCCCACAATACTGATAAGTCAGGTACTAATATGATCCTCACTTTGCAGATGAGAAGACTGAGGCACGGGGGTGTGGTGGGGTGACTAAGTACTTGTCCATGGTTTCACAGCTGGCATGTGATGGGGCCAAGATGCAAGTCTGTGGCAGCTACTGGGCTCACCTATGGTGCTCCCATAACTGTTGCAGAAATGAAGGGGAGTGGCCACTGCAGGTATCGGGCTCCCTCCAGCTAGAGCTCTGACAGTGGAAACTGAGGCAGATCTTTCCTCTCTGGTCTGTACCTTCCCAACCTAGACACAGGGCTCTCTTTCTTTCAAGACTTCTCAAAAATGAGATTCCCTTCTTTCCCTTTCAGATACCCAGTCTAATCTGTGTCAAGAAGATGATTTTCAGGAAGTTCTTGCTAGTCTAACCTCACACCTCTTCCTGCAGGTCAAGCCCATTTACAAAAGTCCCAGAGAGAAGAGAGAAGAAGTGGCTGTGTTTCAGGGAGGGACATTCTTGGTCTCTAAAACCACGATTTAATTCTCTAACTATGACAGTCAGGGCTGGCCAATCACAAGCATTAATGGGAGAGCTTAAATTATAGAGGACCAAGTTAGTGAAAAGAAAAGAAAAAAAAAAAAACCCACCCAGCTCCCAGCCACTGGGACTTGCAGCTGATAGGTAATTATCTGTTGTTTGTGCTCAGTTAGGGCTCCCTGCCCCTGACTGGTCAGGGCGGACAGCGTGGGCCTGGGGAGAGGGCCAATGAGTTGGTGTCAGGTCAAGACAATTGTGTGGGGCCATCCAGACCCTTCTCGACTTCTTCCTCCTCCCCCACCTCTACCTCCTCTCCAATCAGGGAGGAGCTGCCCTCTTTGCCCACC
Organism: Canis lupus familiaris; assembly: GCF_011100685.1. Taxonomy (NCBI): domain Eukaryota; kingdom Metazoa; phylum Chordata; class Mammalia; order Carnivora; family Canidae; genus Canis; species Canis lupus. Next base: position 19,354,233 of record NC_049226.1, read on the forward strand.
ACCCCTCCCCAAACACTCGGAGGAAAGAGGGAGTGATTAGCCTGGGACATTGTCCCCGGATAATCGGCCCCAGCTGCCGCATGAAAGAAGAGACAAAGCGCCTGGCCGCTCCACGCGCATTATCCCCTCGTTAAATCTCTGTTATTAGATTAGATTCAAAATGTATTGATTCAGAGGCTGGGGGGAGGTAGGGGAGGGAAGAGAAGCTGGCTAGTGATTGCTGAACCCCACCTCTCCACATGCTCTCCCTCCCCGCCTTCACCCCACCAGGCAACTTTTCCTCTCTCCTGTTCTCTTAGGGAAATCTCTCGTTTCCTGACCCTGAGCTCAGCTCCTCTCCCTGGACTATCCTGGAAGCCAGGGGAGGTCCACTCCTATCAGGAGCCCTGAGGTCATGGAGCCCAGGTGACTAGTGCCCAGGAGGAAAGGCAGCCTCCCAGATGCGATGGTGGTGGTGCGCTCCACGGCTGGAGCAGTACCAGCCATGAATTCCCAGAGGGCTAGAAGGCTTCGGACCCTCAGTAGTATCTTTTACATCGACATGACAGGTTTGGAAAGCAGGGTGAATGGGAAAAGGAGGTGAGAGCTGAAGTATCATGGGTAGCAAGGGAAGGCTGCAGGAGAGGAGTGGAGAGAAGACAGAGGACCAGCAAGCTTCTCAGAAACACAAAGACATAGGTGGTTTCTGGTTTTCTATCTGATTTTCTTATGAGAGCCAATGAGCTGAAGCAGCAGGAGAAAGAAAGGGAGCAGGTTCTGGAAGACATAACAGGTGGGAAGGAAATTCTGGGCATTGTCATATCCCAGATAGGGTAAAGGTCTCCTTGGGAGAAGCTCAAGATAGGTATTGATGGATGAGAAGTAGTACATTGGGGGTTCTCTGGCCCTGGGCCTCAGTTTCCTGTCCCTGAGCAGCACAGTCTGGATGCCCGATCGATGAGCTGATTGGCTGTGGCTAGTGGAGCAGAAGATGTTACACGTGGCAGCTCATTCTCAAGGTGGTTAATTGGCTGCCTCAATGCTGGGCTCTGTTGCCCCATTGATTGTGGGTGAAGGGTGGGGAGGGGGGAGATGAGGAATCGATAGGTTGATTAGTGTCTTAGTAGCTCTCTGGTTGGACACTTCGTCAATAGCCACCCACTTACTGACCAGTGGTGCATTGACAGTGCCAGACTGTCCACCTTTCTCTCTCTCTGGCTTGAGGCATGAGAATCAGCTGGTGGCATGAGCAGCTCCAGCAAATCCTAGTGGAGTGGGGCAGCTTTTGGTCCCAAGACTAGACTTCAAAGTGGGAGCTTCCAGAGCCATCCTGAAAGAGTTTGGATGAACAATGCCCACTGTTAACACAATCTCTGCTCAACAGGAGACAACAACTATGAATGGGGCCAATCCCCAGCCCCATGGTCTCCTGCTTTTTGCTGAAGGACCTGACATCCACCCAACAACAAAACAAAGATAAACACTAAATCCCTAATTAATAGCAAAAGCACATATGTCTGGGGTGGAAATAGCAGGTGAAACTTCATTCCCAGTTCACCTTAGGAACCGGCATCCAGTTAGATACTATTTAATGAGTTCATTTTGCATGTTGGGGAACATGTGAAGCTGAGAGCAGCTAAAACACGTAAGTCTCCTTCCTCAGCCTGCAGGATCTCCCAGTCTTGAAGCTCCCAAGGGCCCTAGGCCTGCCCTCCACCCAGCCTCCCAGGATGGTCTACACACTAGAACTGCAGTTTGGGGTCATGAAAAGGTATCACTTTAGGTGTTCTATATTGAAACCCTTATGATTGGCCAGTCCAGGACAGTTCATCCGAGATATTCCTTTTGGGTCCTTTCCTTTTAGACTGGCCAGGTTCATTCCATCTCAAACATGTCTTCCCCTGAAGGACAGACAGCCAAGTTGGGGAGAGGGATAAGGCTGGAATGAGAAAGGGATAACCAGAGAAAGTCTCAGGCAAACATTGTGACACTAAGGGCCGTCTTAGTGGGGGTCTGGCATTCCTTTCCTCTGAACACTTGTTAGATGGCTGGAGTGACGGAGTGATAGAGTTGGGGCCCTCCTCAGCATGTCTTATAAACCCTCGTGTTTGGGAGACGGGACCAAGATGTAGGTAACATCAAAGACCACGCCAGCTCTGCCTCTCTCAGGGTCCTGCTCTTGGGTGAACGTGCTGGGACCTGGCTGCGGAGAGTTCGCATAGTGAAGCTCCAGCCTTGGTTTTCCTAAGACCAAACCAGTGGCTGCTGACCGTGGTGCTGATGCCCTTGCCTGTGCTTCAGGATCCTCTTGCAGGGAGAGAGCTCGCTACCAGCTTCACCATGAGTCCAGAACGGTAACGGGACTGTGTGGACACGTCCGGCATCTTTCTAGGGGTTAACAGAACTGAGCTTCCCCCTCCTCATCTTTCCATTGCTAAGTGTTGGTGGTCCTTATCCTCCCGCCTTGAATTCCACCTCCTATTGTGTCTTCTTAACAGCCACTGTTTAGTCACCTCTCCTGATTCTCTGGGGCTGGAAGCACCAAACAACGGAAACTGCGGACAATACCCCTACCTCATTTCCACCAGTAACGTTAAACTTCTTCTTCCACCCACCCAGCTTCTGACAAACGGTTAAGAAGGGAGTTTAGGGCTTAGTTGTATTTTATTCCCCTCAGCCACCCTCACCCTCCATCATCTGATAGAACATGAGTGTCCAGGGAAGTGGCCATAGGTGAGGTGGAGGAGGAGACTTTAGGGTCGATAAACCTAATGCAGTGTTATCAGGCCTGTGCAGGAGAGAGTTGGTTTGCCTTGAATCTAAAAACAAGGTTGAGGGAGATGAGCAGAATTCCAAAGTGCCTTATGCTGGGAAGTGACAAGGGGGAAACTAAGGCTTGATGCACAGATAAATAGAATGAAGTTAGGGAATGCCTGGGTTTTTCCCCATCTAAGACTGTGTTTTATTTATTTATTTATTTATTTATTTATTTATTTATTTATTTGATTTATTCATTCATGTAGGACAGAGAGAGAGAGAGAGAGAGAGAGAGAGAGAGAGAGGCGGAGACACAGGCAGAGGGAGAAGCAGGCTCCACGTAGGGAGCCTGATGTGGGACTTGATCCCAGGTCTCCAGGATCAGGCCCTGGACTGAAGGCGGCGCTAAACCGCTGAGCCACCCGGGCTGCCCTAAGACTGTGTGTTGTATAGCCATGATAAGTGGGGGTGGGAGGCAGGGGGTGGGAATGTAAGGGTCTGCAACACCAAGCTTTCTGGGAAAGAGTTGCAGCCCTAGTTCAGAATTGCTGAGACACACTGGCATTGGACAGGGTCTTGAAGAAGTCCGTGACATCCTCTGGGCCCTGAAACTCTCCCATCTCCATTCTAACCAGTGCCTGACTCCCCCATACCCATGCTGGGCCGTACCCACTCAAGAATACTGCCAGATGGACCACAGGGTGATCAGGGTGATGCTGTAGGCCAGCACCGCCACCAGGTAGATGCGGAAGAGCAGCCTGTCCAGCACGGAGCCCACATGCAGCCATTCCCGGGCCACCTCTCGGCTCTCGTCCCTCTTCTCCAGGAAGTGCCTGATGGAAGACAGCTCCTTCAGGAGCCCTCGCACTGCCAGGGAGGACTCCCGTGGTGGTGGTGGGGGGCTGCCTCGGCTCCTTGGGGTCTTCTCCAAGTCCCGGGGTACTCCCAGATGGTTGCAGTGGTTTCCCATGTCTGGAAAAAGGGTGGAGTGTTGGCAAAGGAGGGAGGCCCAGCAGGATGGTGCAAACACTGTCCCTTCTGTTTCTGTGGTGGTTTGCAGAAGTTGTTATTATGAACAATTTCAGGTGTAAAGAGTATAGAGATTAACTTTCCTATTTGTCAACCCATCATCTGACTAATGCAAATAAAGAAAGAAACACAGTTGAAGATTCCTGTATACTCCTCCTTAGCACATCCTCCATCCACTTCCCCAGTCATTGAGATCATGAATTCGGTGTTTATTACTTCCCAGCAATTTAGTATCTATTATTTCTTTTGAGCCTCATGATAGCCACATGAGAGAAGCAGAGTAGGAGTGATTACTACGTGCACATTTTATATGAAGGTACAAAGGCTCAGAGAGGTGAAGTGACTAGTCTGTGGTCACACAGCTGGAGCATCATTTAGAAATGAGGCCACCAAGCCCTAAGATTTCTGGGCCGTGAATTCACTGCTCTCTCCACTATGCCATACTACCTTGGTGTCCTCTTCTCCAGGACTCCAAGTCCTTCTGCACCAGGAAATACACCTTTGGCTATGGCCCTTACAGGTGAGCAGTGAAGCTAGTCATTAGATTGGTGTACTAGCTCATCGGATCATGTTGAGGTGGTCTCAGGTTAGTCATAGACCTTCTGTGAAAGGCCTAGCTCTTGCCAGAAGGTAGGACAAAAGGGGGTGGAGTGGTTAAAAAATACTAACTTAGCATCAGATGGGCCTGGGTTCCAATCAGTTTCACCAGTTCCTGGCTCTGTGACTTAAGGCAAACTATTTGGCCTTATGCCTCTGTTTCCTCATTTGACAAATGAGAATGAGAATCCTATCAGGGAGCCTGTGGATGATGTGTGATAGTGCACCAGAAATGCACGTGCCCAAATACACCGACAAACCAGGAACACCACCCCCAGATGGTGGCGGCAACAATGTCTCAGGGAGAATGAGCTCCTCATTTCACATCCCCTGCCCCCCCGTCTCTCTGTCTCATAGATGTCTGAAATTCGAAGGGACCAGGTCTCTGAGCTGATGGAGTGCAAGAGCTTTGGAAATGCTGGCTGCAGACCTAGTCACATGAGGTAAGAAGTCCCATAACTGCCTGGGTGGCATCCAATTGCTTCCCTTTGGGGTCCATCTTGGAGAAGGACTACTCCCAGCCCAGAAGTCTCTGCTCCTGACCTGCTCAGCCTCTGGAACTCTCTCCCTCTCTCTACCCATGCCCAGGCTGATGAGAGGAGGTAGAGGTTTTGTAAGAAGGGGGCTCGTTGAGGCCTTTGGCTGAACTCTGCTGCCTCCCAGTGAGGCCTGGCATGGGGTGCCAGGTGCAGGACAGCACCCAAGTTCGAGGCCCCACCCAGACTCGGGCATGTCACATCCAGCCAGAGACTCTCCACCATGTCCCCACACCCTGGCCCTTTCCCTTTCTCACCTGAGCAGTCATCAGTCTTGGTGGTTTGGGAAGTGGCTGGGGGCCTTCGAGAAGCTGACTGCTCCCCTAGGCAAAGGAGCAGGGCCACTCGCTCCAGAACCAGGTGCCGCAGCCAGGCAGGCACGGGCTGCTGCAAGTCTTGCTTGTGTACAAGCCGCACGATGAAGATGGTCTCGGCCAAGCTCATCACCAGCAGCGCCATGCACACGACAAAGTAGACACCTGTGCGCATGGCAGGGTCGGGAGGGGGCTGGTTTCTCAGGGCCTTGGCCACACTGCGCTCCCCCCCGCCCCCTGCCAGAGTGGGCCCTACCGATGAGGGGAGTGCCAATGGCCGTGGCCGGCAGCGTGTCAGACACGATGATCAGGAAGACGGAGTAGCCCAGGAGGAGTGTGATCTTGAAGGAGACCCTCTCGCCGCTGTCCGGAGGCAGGTAGAAGCCCACGATGTCCATGAGCATCAGGAAGATACTGGGCAGCAGCAGGCTGACCGTGTAGAACAGGGGCCGCCGGCGGATGACCACCTAAGGGCAGGACAGGAGCGGTGGGGGCACCCGGGGCAGACCCGCTCCCCCCTGGAGCCACCAGCCCGGCCAGCTTCTGCGGCTTCCAGCGGGGCTGCCCAGAGAAGGCCCTGGATGGTTTCCCTCCAGCCTGTGGCTGCCGAGGAGGAGCAAGGGCCACCCAGGAGTTTCCCTGCCCACTTCATTGTGGTTCCAGGGCAGGAGTGTGTCCCCGCAGCTGGGGCGAGGGCTGCAGAGGTTTCCAACCCCCACCCCACCCCCGTGCCTCCTGAAGTCCACCTCTTCCAGTCCTCATCCCCCCAGCCCGCCCCCTCCAGCCGTCATCCCCCAGCCCACCCCCCCAGCCATCATCCCCCCCAGCCCGCCCCCCCAGCCGTCACCCCCCAGCCCGCCCCTCCAGCCGTCATCCCCCCCAGCCCGCCCCCACAGCTGTCACCCCCCAGCCCACCCCCCCAGCCGTCATCCCCCCAGCTCACCCCCTCCAGCCGTCATCCCCCCCATCCCACCCCCCAAGCCATCCCCCCTAGCATGCCCGCTCCCACTCACGTAGAACTTCATTTCTGCATAGCAGCTGTTGCTCTCCATGCTGAACTCCCGGAACTGGGTCAGCACCCCCAGGAGCTCCCACTCGCCCTGGTTCATGAAGATGGTCTTGTCCAGTTTCACCTTTTCCGGCAAGCGCAACAGGGAGATGTTGATGTCCTGGACTGAGAGGGAAGAAATCGAGGCGGCTGTGGAGTGGGGTGTGCAGAGCCGGCGGGACCTGGGACCGGGCTGAGCTCACTGGCTCCTGGCCGGCAGGCTGGGTCTCCTCGGCTGCACAATGAGGTGACAGCGCCCACGGTGCCCCTCTGGGGGTGGGGCTGCAGTGAGGGGAGTGACAGCCTGGACGAAAACACAGCAAAATGCAAAGAACCAGAACCAAACTACTTATTAGGAAGGCCCCTCTCTCCTTCTCGCTGTGTCTCCCCCACTCCTTTCAAAAATGGTTTTCTAGGTTTCCATTAGGGTTGCCCATTTATGAAACGAGCAAAAGTCAACATTCTTCACCTTTCTCCTGATAGGGCTGCCTACCCTTGAAGGTGACCCAAGGTCACGGTTGGTTAAGCATCTGACTCTGGATTTCAGCTTGTGTCATGATCTCAGGGTCATGAGATTGAGCCCCACATTGGGCTCTGCGCTGGGTGTGGAGCCTGCTTAAGATTCTCTCTTTTCGGGATCCCTGGGTGGCGCAGCGGTTTGGCGCCTGCCTTTGGCCCAGGGCGCGATCCTGGAGACCCGGGATCGAATCCCACATCAGGCTCCCTGCATGGAGCCTGCTTCTCCCTCTGCCTGTGTCTCTGCCTCTCTCTCTCTCTCTCTGTATGACTATCATAAATAAATAATAATAAAAAATGTTTAAAAAAAAAAAAGATTCTCTCTTTTCTTCTCCCTCTGGCCCCTCTATCCCTGCTTGTCCATGTGTGCTTTCTCTCTAAAAGAAGGAAAAGAAAGGAAGGAAGGGAAGGGGGGAGGAAGGAAGGGAAGAATGTGAAAGAAAGAAGAAAGAAAGAAAGAAAGAAAGAAAGAAAGAAAGAAAGAAAGGCAAAGAGAAAGAAATATTGAAGAAAGAAAGAAAGAAAAAAGAAAGAAAGAAAGAAAGAAAGAAAGAAAGAAAGAAAGAAAGAAAGAAAGAAAGAAAGGGGATCCCTGGGTGGCGCAGCGGTTTGGCGCCTGCCTTTGGCCCAGGGCGCGATCCTGGAGATCCGGGATCGAATCCCACGTCAGGCTCCCGGTGCATGGAGCCTGCTTCTCCCTCTGCCTGTGTCTCTGCCTCTCTCTCTCTCTCTCTCTCTGACTATCAAAATAAATAAATTAAAAAAAAAAAAAGAAAGAAAGAAAGAAGAAAGAAAGAAAGAAACAGAACTAGGGAAATAAGTGAAATCTTCACTTAGAGAATAGCAGTTTTACTTCTCTGCATCTATGCTAGAGAAAGAGACATACACTAGAACGCCAGGAGTATCCATTACAGCAAAATATAGAAAGATCTACATGTCCACCAATCAGGAAAAGACTTAATAAACTATGATGCATCCAAGCTCCAAGCTATCCTACAGCTGGCAGGATAGCTTTCTCTTTTATGAGAATGATCTAAATATGTAGTGATTTGGAAAAAATGTCTAAGACTTCTTGTTGAGTGAAAGGAATCAGGTAGCAGGAGCATAGATGATACATTTCGTAAAATAAAAACCTATGAAATAATTTTCATGTTCTTTCCTTAGATGTGTATGTAGCGTATATGCAAAGGATAGAGAAGAATCTGGAAGAGTGAATGAAGCTTCTATATGAAGCTCATATTGATAAAAGCTGTGAAGTCTTAGTGTGGGAAGTCAGTGAAAAATTTGGGATTGAGGGTAGAGGTCAACAGTCAAAGATTATTTGTAATTCTGGTTTTTGTCCAAGGAACTTAGGTATTACTATTTTTGTAATTTACAGTTAATGTGATAAAATCAGACAGAAATGAGGGACGGCTTCTTGTAGGAGTACAAGGATCACTTACCTCATGAGACTTTAGTGACATCTTGCATTCATCCACTAAATAAAAGTTGCCGGGCACCTTCCTTTGTGCCAGGGACCTACAGGCGGATCAGAGATCATGGTCCTACCCTCTCTGGGTTCGCCTCTGCTAGGGAAGCAGACATTGCACAAGCACCTACGAGTGCAATGGCAGCGGGGAGAAGAGGATGCTACAAAATTGGGTAACGGGGAGGCCTAGTCTGGGGATAAGAGGGGTTTCCCAGAGGCACTGAGCCAATGCTGGGATTAAGTGAGCAGGGGACTTGGCCGTACTAGGCGGGGTTGGTGGCAGGAGTGGTGGGGGGTGGGGGAAGAGGAAGGAAGAGGGGTACGGTAGCCCAGGAGAGGAAGCAGCCTGGGATACAGGGAGAGAATAAGGAGCCTCAGGCTTGGAAAGGAGGGCATCGGGGGTTGGGGCTGAGCTCAGGGGAGCGTGCATGGGGTGAAGGCTGGAATGGAGGGAAAGATTTCAGTTCTGCCTCAGGAGTGCCAGAAGTCACTGAGATTTTTAAGCAGAGAGTGACATGGTTACATTTTAATTTTAATAAGTTCTCCCCATTTGCTGTGAGGAACATGAATTGGAGAAGGACCGGCTAGGAGGTTACTGCAAAAGGCTAGGGGAGAGAAGGGTGGGGGGTGTATCAGTGGAGAAGAGAAGACAAGTGAGGGACCTCTGTGGTCCTAGAGCAACACTGGGCATCCCAAAAGCCAGCATCCGGAATATTCCCAAGCCTTGCCCCGCAGTTTTGCCCAAAGGTGGGTGGCTCGAGGCTGTGTCAGATCCCAGTGGCTACAGGCCCCAGGATAGTTCACAGAGTCCCGTGTCACTTCTGCCTCCAGTCCTGCAGCACACAGGACTCCTCCTCGGCCCACACTTGACTCTTGCCCTCGCCATGTTCTTTCTATGTTCTAGGATTTTCCTCCATAGTTTAAAATAAAGCCTCATTCCACTTTGTTTGCATACCAAAAAAAAAAAAAAAGACAAGTGAGGGACTTTTAGGGCCATATCCTGGCTTCACTGAGTGTCTTGCCACCAGCTACACTGTCTCACTGGACCCTTGCGACAGCTGAGGGAGGCAGCAAGGGCGACCATAGAGTCCGGTTTGGAGGATGAGGAACAGGCTCAGTGACATTGAGAAAATACACAACTTGGATAAAGGAGAAAGCCTCCTGGGGGGGGGGGTGGTCCTCCTCCCACGGGTGCTCTACTCCCAAGCTGCACCCCCTGCCCGGAGCCCAGGTGCAGTACTCACTGGTGTGCAGCCAGCTGGTGAAGGTCAGGGAGCAGTTCTGTACATCGAAGGGGAAGTTGTAGATGTCGAGGCTACAGGCGGTCACCACCTGGAGGGGCTTGTAGTTCTGGACCTCACCGTGATGCCCAACGTACACGTACGGGATACTCGGAGACTTCCCCACGTCCACACTGGTCAGGGAAGAGGCCAGTTTGGGGGCTCAAGAAGCTCTGGGAGACTCAATGTGTCTGAGCCACCCGGCAGGGATAGAAATTCAGGACAGGTTTGGGTGGCGCAGTTTTCTCTGGCCTGTTTCTCCAGTTTTCTTATCTATGTTAGGCTTTCTTACCTGCCATTGTCAAGGCTACTTTCCAAGCAGCAGAGGGCTTTTCTCCTTTATTCCCCCTGGCAACCTAGCCACAGGGGGCCGGCAGGGAATCCATGTACCTCACAGCTGCCAGCTAGAAGGGGCATGCCCAGCTGTCCCTGCTCCACCACCTGCCCAGCTGGGCAGAGCTCAGCTCCCAGGGCTAGCAGCTCAGTGGCAATGGGCAGGCCTGGTGGGCAAGCAGAACCCTGGGTTCCATCCTGACTCGGGCTTCTCTTTGCTTCCCATCCCTAGAAGTCCTGTTGACATGAGAATAATCTTGCCTGGAGAAGAAGGAACTAGAGACATCATTGAGAAAAACTGAGGCAAGGTGAGAAAGTCTTGTAAAACTTAGCTCCACTGTCTTGGCAGATCCACAACCCCTAGACTCTCCCAAGTGACTACTGTGGCACAGAATGGCCTGAGCTGGGGATCCTGAGCCTGAACCCTTCTGTGGAATCAGGCTGAGAGATGAGAAACCAAGATCAGGCTACTTCACAATGTAACTGGTGATCCAGCCAGGCACTGGGATCCCTCCAGCCTGAGCTATGCAGGTCATGGGGCGCTAGGTCAACTGCCTCCCCTGAAAAACAGTGTGAGTGGCACCCCGGAAGTTGGGCAATGCAGTGCGTACTAGGTGGGGGTCAACTGGCTCTGGGTCACCTCCTCCTTCCATCCATCTCGCCAAGCCATCCTCCAACCCTAGCACTCAGAGGCCCAGGCAGTGGAGCCTGGAGGAGCCTGAAGGATGTGGGGAAGAGATATTGGCCGGAGCTTCATGAGACAGTGTTCAGCTGCTGGTAATAAAGGATGGCGGTGCCCACTTCTCACTGGGGGTGCAAGCTGGAGCCAGTCAGGCACTCATGTGACCTGAGAGGTCTGAGCATCTCCCCGCTTCAATCGCCCCTGTGACCAGAGGTGGTGACCACTGGGGGACTTCATCTCTTTCGGTAATCTCACTTTAAAAATGGAGCTGTCCCTCATTCGGCTATTGTAACAGTGGGAATTCGTTCACTGGCTTCTCTTTCCCAGGGAGGGAGCCCTCAGACCAAGACCAAGGATTCAATATCAGGCAGAGAAAAAGAGGAGTTTTAAAAAGAAAAGAGAAAGAAAGGAGAAAAAACAACAACAACAACAACAAAGGGGGATGGGGACCCGAGCCAAATCCTACAGTTACCTCCAGTTCTGCAAGCCTGCAAGGGACTCAGGCAACAGCAGAGCTTGTCCCTGTGCCCATGCCCCGTCTTTCCCCAGCCCCGGCCGCCCAGCAGCAGATGACAGCACTCACAACTCATTGATGAGAATGTCTGGGACCCAGATGCTCTCGGTGGGGATGGACAGCTTGGTGATGTTGTCAAAGTCCTCGGGGTTCCACTGGAGAAACTCGTCAGTCCAGTACTAGGGGAGGAGCGGGGATGGTCACAGGCAGCCCCCTCCAACTCGGGCGGAGGGTGTGTGTGTGGGCAGTGACAACTCGAGATGACCTCACCACTCAGTGGCCAGGCAGCAGTGATCATCTTCTCAGGGGAAGCTGGCTATTGGTGGCACCCGAATCAGCAGTACCCCAGAGCCCCCCAACCTCTGTGCTCACACACTCCCGGCACGCAAGTGTGACCCAGGCAGGTGAAGCTGTGCCCAGGAAGGCATGGGGTCATTTCCCCTGTTTGAAAATCCCATTCACCAACCGCAGGATCTTGGGTCTCAGTCTGCTCATATGTATAGCAGGAAATAACATGCACCTCACAGGGGAGAGATGTGCTGTGTTAGGGCTTTGTTTTTTTTTTTTTTCTTTTTTTTTTATTTAAGATTTTATTTATTTGAGAGAGAGAATGAGCAGTGGAGCGGGGGAGAGAAGGGGAGAAGCAGACTCCCCGCTGAGCAGAGAGCCCAACGTGGGGCTTGATGCCGGGATGATGGGATCATAACCCAAGTGAAGGCAGACGCTTAAACGACTGAGCCACCCAGGCACCCCTGAATTGACATTTTAGATCATTCTGACAGGATGGTGAACAACACGTTGATCAAAACTTAACAATAACCAGCTCTCACCTGGTTATTATCCCAATTTACGTATGAGCAGACCAAGACCCATGGCCCTCTCTCTCTGTCAAATAAATAAATAAAATCTTTTAAAAAAAAGTATGTCAATTTAATCACATTACTCCCTTGCTTAAAACTCCAGTGGCCTCCCTTGCACTTGGGATAGAGCTAAACGGCCAACAAAGGGCTGCATAATCTGCCCTCCAGCCTTCTCTCTAGCCTCATTAATTTTGCCAGGCCTCTCTGGGATTCTTCTCTCCAGCCGCATGCAGTGGAACCCCGCGTCTCTGCATGCCCGTGCTCTCCCACTCTGCACTCCCCGTCTTCTCCCCTGAGGGAGGTCTTACTCGTCCCTCCAGACTTAACCAAAGCATCTGTCTGCTGCCTTCTTCAGGAACCTTCCATGACCCCCACATCCCAGGCTGGGTTCTTATGTGTCTCGTCTGTGCTCTCATGATTGGCCTCTTGCTCTTGCTGCATTGGGGTGCTTGTCTTGCTGCATTCAACTGTCTGTTCATGAGTCTGTGGCCTCCACCAGTCTGTGAACTCACTGTGGGCAGGGCCTGAGTCTAGTTTGTGTCTCTGATTCTGGTCTCTTAGCACAGTCACTGGAATTTGGTTGGTTGGTGTCCCCTCACTGCTGGGCAGACAAGTGACCTAGAGGGATGGGACCTAGGCCAGATGTCCCAGGAAAGGAGCTCCAGGCTGCCTATTCTTGCTGGGCCCCTTCCCTTGACACGGGGTGTGCACTGTATTAAGAGATCTCTGTTGGGTGTTATGCTATATGTTGGCAAATTCAACTCCAATAAAAAAAAAAAGAGAGAGAGAGAGAGATCTCTGCGAGGCGGAAGAGAGCAGTCTTGCAGGAACTAACGTTCTAGTATCTTCCTCCACCCCACTCTTTGCCCCTTGAGCTAGTGGTAGTGGAGTATGCTCGTGAAGAGCAGGAGGGATTTAGCCGAGACCCACATATGCTAGGCATGTCCCCAGACAGAGTGTTTCTCAGGTTTGACCTCTATGGACTGGGCCCGTCTCCTGCACCCCCTCTCCAGCCGTTCCGGTTCCCTCGGGCTCTCACATCTGCCCCACAGCTCAGGGGCTACCAGAGCAGGACCAGACTGTGCATTGGAACCCCCATGTCTGCCTGCCTCTCCGCCAGCTCCCCACCAGAAGTGCTGTACAGGCCTCAGAGAGTGAGGCCTTACACCAGTGCCTGAGCAACACGGGTCAGAAGCTGGGAGAGTGGGGAGGTGGCTGAGGTGTGAGGACTTAGTGGATGGAATCGCCCCATGTCAATCACCCAATTTGGTTGTCATCACATTTGGCTTAATTAGAAGGAAGAACTTTGTAGCAATTAGAGTTGTCTGAAAGTGTAATTGCCGCTCATGGAGTTCCCAGTCACTAGAGGTATTCCATCCATGGAGGCTGGATGACAGATGGTTGTTTGAGGGACTCTGAAAACCCTCAGAAACCAGAGGGGGTTGGAGGATTGCTCCTTTACCGAGCGTTACACTTCCTTCCATTGCCAGTCCTGAGAGGAGAAGACCCAGACTCCCAGGTCTCGTGAGTCAGCCTCTGAACCTCCCTGCTCCCCTTCCCTCACCAAGGCCTCTGAGATTCCTGATTCCTTTGGGATGGAGGAGTCCTTCCTGGAAGGGGAAGCCCTGGTCCCAGGAAATGGGGCTGGGCGCAGGGCTGGGGGCTCACCTGCCGGTACCAGATGTAGGTGGTCAGAACCTGGTTCTTTTCATCCTGTGAAGGGAAAGGAAACTCAGCTTTGGTGGCCCTGTGGGCGGGTGTCCACCTTGCACACCCCTCCCCCAAAGGAGTTGCTGCTTTGTGTCCCTATTCCTTTGGAAAGTGACTGTGAAGAAAAGGGAAAATGGGGTCAACCAGGAAGACTTGGTCTCTTACTAGACACACCTAGAAAGAAATACAAACAATATTTTAAAATTTCATATATATATATATCTTCTACTATTTTCTGTTTTACATGTTATACATATGTCTCTCACATTACATATATTTTACATGTATAATATATATAGCACAGTAGAAGATAAGAGGAGACATATAAAAAATATCATCTCTCTTTATGTCTATATAATTTTATGTATCTGTATCTCTCTCCTGCCCTAGTGTGGAGTCAAGAGGTGCAAAACCACACAGAGAGAAAGATGCATCACTGGTTTAGGATTAATTCTGCAAAGATCATTTACCAACACCTGTTGTGTGTCAGGGACCTGTGTAAGACACCAAGGGCCTAGAGATGAGCAGGACAGTTGAAGCCTCAACAACCTATGTGGAGACGTGGTTACCACGAGTGAAGAACCACCTGCGGTAAGTGACTCTCTAACCGTAAGGGTTGGGAGAGGCAGCCAGGCAGGTGACCCCAGTTTTCTGGTTTGGGCAGCTGTGCAGGTGGTGGATGATGTAGTCTGTCCTGACGCAGGTCTGTGCTGGATCACGGGTACTCTGGGTACTTGAATGTCCACTGTACTGCTCAGGGGTCACTTGGCCTTCCGTGGTCTCCCATCCCAAAAGGTCCACCTCTGAGCTGGGCAGATTGGGGTCAAGTGCTCACCACGCTGAGGATGGCATAGACAATGACGTCGATGGACACCGTGGTTGGCTTCCTCCAGTCCCGCACAGGCCGCACGCCCTTCTGGTAGTTGGCCAGGAGGTAATTTGACAGCCTCAGCAGAGCGGGCCTGGAGGTGTTCTGGGCCTGGAGGTGCCTCCAGTGCCTGGCTGGGAAGAACAGTTCAAAGTGGGCATCAGAGCCCGAGGCTTCCCCCAGTTCTCTTGCCCTGGTTTGAAATCTATTTAAAGGAAAACATCTCCACTATTTCCACCTCAGATCCCTGGATCTCTCCCACAGACTGAAATTCCCACCGCTGGGACCTTGTGTCTGCAGAGAGTCCTGCCCCAATCCGAAGCTGTTGTCTCCTAAGGGTAACGGACACACTCACGTAAGGAGGGTGCTAGCTGGCTGTCAAAGCAGGTGCTGCAAGACAGGTGAGGTCTAAGTGGGCCACGGGCTGGCCCCAGCCTAGAGGAGGTGAGCCCGTGGGGGATGGACGAGGGCACTGGGGCTAAGGAGGAGTGACTCCAGGAGGTGGTCCTGGACAGAGAGGGGGGCTGCAATGAAAGGTGGCCCCAAGTGCACAATCCATCTGTAAGCCCGCAGGTCTGCATGAAGGTTTGCCTCAGTTAAGGTCAGATCTCAGCATCTGCCTAGGTCCCCGGTGGCTCCTGGGCCCCAGCCTGCTATTGACAAAGAAAGGACACATCCAGTGAAATCTGACATTCCTTTTCCTTCCTGCAAAATGCCCTCCTTTCAGCCACATATATACACAAACTCCTGGTGGTGGGTTGGCCAGGTGTCCCTCAGAGGGTTGCTTGTGGTCAGACCTGGTGGAGTTAGGAAGAGGGTTTAGGCGTGAGGTGTACAGGAGGCGAGGAGAAACTGGGTTGTTCCCAGAACTGGAGGCCTCCAAGGACAAAACGGTGATGAGAAAACCCCTAGGTGCTTGTCCCCATTCTTGTCATCCCTCTGGGGCATAGGAGAAGCACTTCCTGAAAGGTGCCAAGAAATATGAAGGTGAAAGGTAAGGGGTAGAGAAGGGGAGCCCCTAGAGGCCCAGAGCAAAGGGTGTCAGGAGCCTGGCAGCGCACCACCTAGGTCCTTCACAGACCAGGTGCCAGCGGGCCTGGCTTTCTCTAAACAAGGCTGCCTCTTCCCTCGTCTTGTCTATATAATGTGTGCAACCTGTACAGCCGATCTCTCCTACAGATCCCCCCTTCCTCTCCCCACCCGCCTAGCCCGGACAAACTTTCAGTTTCCCTCAGAACAACAGAGAAGGTCAGAGAGAGGCAGAAGGCCATTTATTGAGTATCTCCTGTGGAATCATACCAGTTAACATATTATTCATTTCAATCTTGGAGCAGCCACGGGGGTGGCTGTCATGACAGCATATTTTACAGATAAGAATTCCCAAAGCTCAGGAAGGTGGGTGCTGTGCCCTGGAAGCGGAAGAAATGAGATTCAAGTGCAAATCTCAGTGTGTCTTCACTACACCAACAACAGCCCTGATCCTATTGCTGGGGAATCTGAACAGCAGAAGAGAGGGCCCCGCAGGCCTCAGAGCAAAAGGCCATTGCTGGGAGGGACAGTACTTCTCTTCAGCCCGGGAGGCCCCAGACCAGAGTCTTAACACGCAGCCTGGGCGTGTTGTCCCAGTGACAGCTCAGGGGAGGCAAACCATTGCATGCATAAGGCCTTTCCCTCCCTCCAGCCGCGGGACGGCATCCTAACTGTGCCCCAACTCCGACTTAGCTCTGGGTGGGGCGGAAACCCGTCTGGGATGGGGAATCAGTATTGTTGGTAGCAAAAGA
The DNA here is from genome assembly GCF_011100685.1 of Canis lupus familiaris. Lineage (NCBI taxonomy): Eukaryota > Metazoa > Chordata > Mammalia > Carnivora > Canidae > Canis > Canis lupus. Next base: position 19,370,505 of record NC_049226.1, read on the forward strand.
AAATAGATCCCTTTGTGACCCGACCACCTTGTATCCCAGGAAAGCAGGAAAGGGTGGGTGGGGGAATGTAGAGAAGTTTGGTGTCACCACAATTTAGCTCTGGAAGGGAACTTAAGGAAAGGAAGCCCAGGGAACCCATGTGACAGGACTAGTGAAGTTGAGGAAGGATGGCTTTGTTTGCTCTGGTCCCCACTCCATTGCTGAGGCGCTGTGTGACCTTGAGTGAATCACTTCCCCACTCTGAACCACCGCATTCCCATTTGTAGCCAGAAGGGGTAGACCAAATGAGCTCTAAGGTGTCTTGCAGCTGCCTTGCGATGAGTTTAGGGGCAGGGCAAAGAAGAGAGGAGCCCCTCTCTGGCACCTGTGGACACGTTTCCCACAGACCAGGCTGCTGCTGGGCCCCACTCAGCAAGCGCTGCTCTCACCTGGCACTCAACTGCCCCAACTTTTGAGGTAGACCACGGTGCCTTAAAATTCTCTCGTGCTCACATGTGGCAAGATCCCTGACTTTCCTGCAGCACCACCCACTCCAAAACCCTCCTTCCCTCGACCCTTGGGGGAATGAAGCATCCCCTGCCCGGCCTCTGCAGGTGGCCAGCCAAATCCTGTGTGCTTTCCCACCGTCCCCTTACCTTCTCCCTGCACCAGGAGCGTGGGTAGAAGCAAGGCCAGCAGTGCCTGCGGCACCCACAACAGCATGGTGAGCTTTCCAGGGTGTGGGGTGCCTCGGAGTGGCCTCAGGGTGAGTCGCGCCCAGGAGCAGCCTGCCCACACGCTGCCAGCCTCATGTCCCAGGCAGCCTGCGGTGTCTCCGGGCTGCCTTCCACACCTCTGAGGCCGGAGCCTCACACTGCCCGGACCACCAGGGCAGTCAATCCTCCAGCTGGATCAGGTTTCAGGGCGGGAGGCGAGGAGGAGAAGGAGCCAGTGAGAGGGGAGCCCGCCCAGCTGATGTCATGTGGCCGGGCTCAGCCTGCCCCTTCAGCCAGGTGGCCTGGCCAGATTCCCCAAGGAGTAGCTTGGGGGACAGGGCGGCAGGACCCCCTGCAGCAAGGGTGCAGCCTGTCTGCTGGGAGGTGCTCGGGCTGCTACCTTCATTGTGGCAAGTATGTTTTGGTAGCACGGGGCTGGGGCAGGGTGGGTGAGGCAGCAGGGGCAGGCAGCGTGTGCCCCTAGCTAAGCAGGTGACCCGGCATCTCTGCAGACTGAGGAAGGGGACCTGGGGTTACCACGCGTCTGCTTCTTTGTCCTCATCTAAATATTTATTTCTCTCATCTAAATATTTAAATTTGAGTATTTAAGTAGTAATACATATATGTATGTATAATTAGCACTATGCCAACCTATTTATATATTTTTAATAGACATAATAAATATGTATCATAAAACGTAGTAGTAATACATGATTATAGAAAAATATGAAGAAAAATTAAAATCATCTGTGGGCTTACTTACTGCCCAGAGACAGCCACTGTTAATATTTTGGTGTATATTCCCCTATAATCTTCTTCTCTACTATGTATACAATGAAGTAAATATACCACGCATTTAATTCTGCATCCCATTCCTTTCTTTGCTTAATATCAATTCATGAGCATTCTCAACACTTTCCTTTTAAATGTTTTCTTGGAAGAAGTGTTTCTTTTTCCTTTGTAAATTGAATAGGAATGGATCTATCCTTCAGATATCCAACTGTGCGCCAACAAAATTGTCTGAGAAGAGTATCGCTGTGAATTTGTTTGAGTGAATCCCACTCCCACTTCACCATTTGGAGTAGGAGCCGACTTTTCTACCTTGAGTGTGTTAAAAGCAACATGCACCTATAGCAAGCTTCAACCAACAAAACATTCTTATTCCTTTCAATTCTTTTTCCATTTGAATTTAAGTATGGCAGAGGCTAGGAACACTGTAGAAAGGAAGAATTTTCTGAATTGTAATTAAGTTTAAAAAAGATCATCTTGGGCAGGGACGAGTCCTTTTTGGTTTTATCCGGATTTTTCTCCTTATTCACGTTCGTGATGAAATCTGCATTTTGCATTATACCTTTCACCGATGGAGTCCCTTCATATGGCTGTTAGCCAGAGTCTGGTTCTGGAACGTTTGGTCAAGCTCGAGGAAGCTGGGCTACCTTTCCTGTAAGTCTGTGCTTCTTCACTGCACAATCCAGAAAAACAAGGAAAATCACCTCTAGGAATTCCTTTTAGAGGAATGGAGATGGGGACAAGTGGTAAAATAGAAGATAAGAGGCACCCCCTAAATTTCTAGAGAAGTTAGAGAGCTAGACACCCCCAGCCCAGAATGAACGCATTCAGACTCCAAGTTTGACAACAGGACAGAGCAAGAAGAACCAGGCCGCCCCCAGGCCTCCAGCCTGCCCCCAGGCTCCCAGCTGAGGTCTTAAGGGAGTCCAGACTCAGAAGGGGTGCTAGTGGATCCCTAAATGCATCCTCAAGTCCAGCATCTGGCTTGATATGCAAAGATTCTTAGGCTCATGCTCGTTTCCATTTTTGGCCATTGTCCCCTAGAAATCTGCTGCAAATTTCTAGAAGAATCTTTCCTCTCGTTGATGTGCTTTATAGAATCTGCATGGAGCATTATACCAAGCACTGACCGGGTCCCTCCATGTGGGCATCACCAGCTTGGGTGCTTGGCAGCAAGCCACCTGGGGTTTCCATTACAGTTGCTTCATCGATGATTCAAGAACAAATAACCTTTAGCTGCTGCCTTCCGCATGCCCTAACCACTGCCCCCAAATGCCCCATTCTGTCCTCCCCGGGGGCTCCTGGCATACACTCATGAGGCACTTGTCTCCTGCCCCAGGCTGAGGTCACTGTGTCCTGGAGCCCATTCCCTCCACCGAGCCCAGCCACCTGGAGATGGAGAGCAGGAAGGAGCATCGGGCACTGAGCTCGTTGTGCGAGGTGCAGAGCCCAAGCAGGGTGCACAGAGACAGAAGGTGAGACGACAGGAAACGGGGATCTGAAGAAGAAGGAAGAGAAGTAAAAAATAAAAGGAAAATGAGAAGAAGGAAAAAAATGGGCAGTAAACTGAGAAAGAAGAAGCTAGGAGTAGATGCACAAGAGGCGCAGAGGGAGGAAGAGAAGAGAAGGCTGCAGGAGAGGCTGAGCCGAGAAGCAGAGGATGGGTTGGGGGGGCGGGACCGGCCCGAATGAGGCTGGCCCTCCACACTGCGGCGGGGTGTGTGCCGAGGCCCACGCAGGGGCAGCAAGAAAGCCTGGAGCCCCTGTCGTCTGAGCCTCAAGCCTTGGTTTCTGCATTGAGCTCCTGGGATCCTCTGGGACTGCCCGACCGTGCTGGGGTGGGGGTGGGGGTGGGGGTGGGGAGAGGATGTCTCGGTACAGTGTGTGCATTAGAGAATTAGCTTCTTAGGTAATAGGATTATAGCGAGCCGGGCAGGCCACGGCCTGGAATGGAGATGTATTGCCTGCGTGCCTCTCTGATGGAGCAGCAATCAAGTTTCCCCTGAAGAAATCTCCTATTAATGGATTTGATGGCACAACAGACCGGGGGTGGTTGGAGCTGTGGCCAGTGGCGGGGTGTAAATTGCCTCCAATGAAACTGTGGAGTCACTTTTGTCCCTTTTAAACAAGATAAAAATTAGTGCGAGGCCTTGATGAACTCTCCTTGGCCGGTGGGGACGAGGGAAAAGCAGAGGCCTTGGCTAATTTGATTCCCGAGCTCTGCCTGCAGACGGCCAGGCTCCTCCCAGGGAGTGGAGGCAGACACGCAGTCGGCAGCCACCCAGCGAGGGTAATGAAAAGCCCTGAGAATGCAGGAGCTGTAGGCCCGGGCTCCCAACACCAGGGCGAGGAGGACTGGCCTCACACATGGGTTTGGGGCTTTCTAGAATTCAACGCACCTGGGTCCAAATCCTAGAAAGAGCCCTGGGACTCGGTGTCATGAGGTAGTTACAAGCCCAGGCTAACGCTGGCCTCCACTGTCCTGCCCCTCAGCACGATGTTCCAGGTTAAAACAGAGCCCAGAGAGCCTCCGGGACCTGCCTCAGTTCCCACGGCCCATAAGGGGGGAGCTGAGATCCTGTAGGCCCCTGGCTCCAGCCTTTTCATTAGAGCCGTGTCTCCCATCTTCTCCAGTAAATTTTACTGGTCTCTAAAACTTTTACCACCAAAGAGCCTGACCTTTTAAAACCCATAAACTTAGAAAAATTCTGCAACCTGTAGTAACAGCTGGCCCCACCAGGCGCCCACCTGCTAGGGAAGGGCTGGGGAAGGCTTATGGCTTGTCATGGTTGTTCCGAATGGGAGAGGCCTCTTCACCCTCCCTTGTCCACTTGAGGAGGGGGGTCCATGGAGCCCTACTGGCTGCATATCCACACCTGGCACTGGATCATAGGGGCCCTATGGGCTCTGCCTCTCTTCTCTGAGGATGGCTTAGGGAGCAGGCAGGTGAGCCTTTCCTCCAGCCACTTCCAGGGACCCGACACACGCTGGCATGAAGGATGAAAGATTTAG